>NC_090320.1:234534541-234883704 GCF_040869045.1 Eurosta solidaginis | reverse complement strand
ACTTCGCAGTTACCATTATGTGCGATTTGAGCAAATATTTAGTTACAATAGCTATTCCAGATAAGAGTGCAAAAACAGTTGCATCTGCAATTTTTGAAAGTTTTATTCTAATTTATGGAATAATGAAATCTATTAAATCAGATTTAGGCACAGAATTTAAAAATGAAATTTTTGCGGAATTGACTAAACTTTTGAAAATTGAGCATAATTTTTCAACACCTTATCATCATGAAACTGTTGGTACTATTGAAAGGAATCATCGTGTATTTAACGAATATTTAAGAGCTTACCTTGACGATTCATTTCCCGAGTGGGACGTTTATTTAAAATATTTTACATTTTTGCATAATACAACAACAAATACTGTTTTTGATAATCAGTTTACACCTTTTGAATTAGTGTTTAGTAGAAAAGTTACTTTGCCAAATGAATTAAAAAAGGAAAATATAGATCCAATTTATAATGTTGTAAATTATGCAAAATAGGTAAAATATCGTATGCAAAAGTCACATCTACTTGCAAAAGAATTAATTAATAAACATAAAATTAGAAATAAAAATGTTTACGATAAAACAGCAAAACCTTTGACTATTAATATAAATGATAGAGTTCTAATAAAAAAAGAACCTAGAGATAAACATGCAACCATATATCAGGGCCCTTACACTATAACAAAAATTGATGGAGTTAATGTAACAGTTCTTGATGACAAAGATAAGAAAAGGAAAATAGTTCATAAGAATAGACTATATAAAATAAAATAAATATTTATATATGTACTTGTAAAATAAAATATTTTAAATTAACTTTAGTTAGATTTAGTTTTAAATTGTCAAAAGTTAATTTATTGAAACACAATTTAATTTATAATCTAATAATTTAGTGGCTAATGTCTAGAATATAAGCTATTAATTATTAGTAATAATTTCATTAATATATTAATTTTTAATATTAATATACACTTAATTATTAACAATAACATAATTATTAGCAATAAATTAATTATTAGTATTAACTTTATTATTAGTAAAAACTTAAAATAGTAATAACTTTATAAGTTAGTTAATAAGATTTTTCAACTAAATTTTTTTGGTTAATTTGCATTTTTATAGGCAAGAAGGATATGGCAAAACTGATCATTTTGTCACATCCTTCTTTTCGAAAGGAGGGTGATATAATATACTTCCACCTTGCGCACTTGTGTGTATTGAGCTTAGTATGCAATTGAAAATATTTGGATTTTTCAAATGCATAGTAGGCGAGGTGAAAAAATAATTTGTTTTAGTTTTGGAATTTGAATTTGATGTGATCGAACGGAAATAATCGTGTTCATCTGATATGCAAATTAATTAACAAATTTTAAAAACATATTTTAATTATTAAATAAAATATTAATATAAATATTTACTAAATATACGTGTATGTGTGTGTTATTCAATTAAAGCGTATGTGTGTGTATTGGTGCATAAATGCACGTAAGAAGACATTCCTTTTATGGAGTCTTTATAGGCCTTACTTCTATAGGTGGACGCCTTTTCGAGATACCGCCATAAAGGTGGACCAGGGGTGACTCTAGACTTTGTTTGTACGATATGGGTATCAAATTAAAGGTGTTAATGAGTATTTTAAAAGGGTGTGGGCCTTAGTTCTATAGGTGGACGCCTTTTCGAGATATCGCCATAAAGGTGGACCAGGGGTGACTCTAGAATGCGTTTGTACAATACGGGTATCAAACGAAAGGTGTTAATGAGTATTTTAAAAAGGAGTGGGCCTTAGTTCTATAGGTGGACGCCTTTTCGAGATATCGCCATAAAGGTGGACCATGGGTGACTCTAGACTTTGTTTGTACGATATGGGTATCAAATTATAGGTATTAATGAGGGTTTTAAAAGGGAGTGTTGTATAGATGGTCGCCTTTTCGAGATATCAGCATAAAGGTGGACCAGGGGTGACTCTAGTATGCGTTTGTACAATACGGGTATCAAGCGAAAGGTGTTAATGAGTATTTTAAAAGGGAGTGGGCCTTAGTTCTATAGGTGGACGCCTTTTCGAGATATCGCCATAAAGGTGGACCATGGGTGACTCTAGACTTTGTTTGTACGGTATGGGTATCAAATGAAAGGAGTTAATGAGTATTTTAAAAGGGAGTGGGCCTTAGTTCCACAGGTGGACGCCTTTTCGAGATATCGCCAAAAAGGTGGACCAGGGGTGACTCTAGACTTTGTTTGTACGATATGGGTATCAAATGAAAGGTGTTAATGAGTATTTTAAAAGGGAGTGGGCCTTAGTTCTACAGGTGGACGCCTTTTCGAGACATCGCCATAAAGGTGGACCAGGGGTGACTCTAGACTTTGTTTGTACGATATGGGTATCATATGAAAGGTGTTAATGAGTATTTTAAAAGGGAGAGGCCTTAGTTCTACATCTGGACGCCTTTTCGAGATATCGCCATAAAGGTGGACCAGGGGTGACTCTAGACTTTGTTTGTACGATATGGGTATCAAATGAGAGGTGTTAATGAGTATTTTAAAAGGGAGTGGCCCTTTCGAGATATCGCCATAAAGGTGGACCAGGGGTGAATCTAGACTTTGTTTGTACGATATGGGTATCAAATTAAAGGTATTAATGAAGGTTTTAAAGGGAGTGGTGGTAGCTGTATAGATGGTTGCCTTTACGAGATATCGGCATAAAGGTGGACCAGGGGTGACTCTAGAATGCGTTTTCTACAATATGTGTATCAAACGAAAGGTGTTAGTGAGTATTTTAAAAGGGAGTGGGCCTTAGTTCTATAGGTGGACGCCTTTTCGAGATATCGTCATAAAGGTGGAGCATGTGTGACTCTAGACTTTGTTTGTACGATATGGGTATCAAATGAAAAGTGTTAATGAGTATTTTAAAAGGGAGTGGGCCTTAGTTCCACAGGTGGACGCCTTTTCGATATATCGCCATAAAGGTGGACCAGGGGTGACTCTAGACTTTGTTTGTATGATATGGGTATCAAATGAAAGGTGTTAATGAATATTTTAAAAGGGAGTGGGCCTTAGTTCTACAGGTGGACGCCTTTTCGAGATATCGCCATAAAGGTGGACCAGGGGTGACTCTAGACTTTGTTTGTACGATATGGGTATCAAATGAAAGGTGTTAATGAGTATTTTAAAAGGGAGTGGGCCTTAGTTCTACAGGTGGACGCCTTTTCGAGATATCGCCATAAAGGTGGACCAGGGGTGACTCTAGACTTTGTTTGTACGATATGGGTATCAAATGAGAGGTGTTAATGAGTATTTTAAAAGGGAGTGGCCCTTTCGAGATATCGCCATAAAGGTGGACCAGGGGTGAATCTAGACTTTGTTTGTACGATATGGGTATCAAATTAAAGGTATTAATGAAGGTTTTAAAGGGAGTGGTGGTAGCTGTATAGATGGTTGCCTTTACGAGATATCGGCATAAAGGTGGACCAGGGGTGACTCTAGAATGCGTTTTCTACAATATGTGTATCAAATGAAAGGTGTTAATGAGTATTTTAAAAGGGAGTGGGCCTTAGTTCTACAGCTGGACGCCTTTTCGAGATATCACCATAAAGATGGACCAGGGGTGACTCTAGAATGTGTTTGTACAATATGGGTATCAAACGAAAGGTGTTAATGAGTATTTTAAAAGGGCGTGGGGCTTAGTTCTACAGGTGGACGCTCTTTCGAGATATCGCCATAAAGGTGGACCAGGGGTGAATCTAGACTTTGTTTGTACGATATGGGTATCAAATTAAAGGTATTAATGAAGGTTTTAAAGGGAGTGGTGGTAGCTGTATAGATGGTTGCCTTTACGAGATATCGGCATAAAGGTGGACCAGGGGTGACTCTAAAATGCGTTTTCTACAATATGGGTATCAAACGAAAGGTGTTAGTGAGTATTTTAAAAGGGAGTGGGCCTTAGTTCTATAGGTGGACGCCTTTTCGAGATATCGTCATAAAGGTGGACCAGGGGTGACTCTAGCCTTTGTTTGTACGATATGGGTATCAAATGAAAGGTGTTAATGAATATTTTAAAAGGGAGTGGGCCTTAGTTCCACAGGTGGACGCCTTTTCGATATATCGCCATAAAGGTGGACCAGGGGTGACTCTAGCCTTTGTTTGTACGATATGGGTATCAAATGAAAGGTGTTAATGAATATTTTAAAAGGGAGTGGGCCTTAGTTCTACAGGTGGACGTCTTTTCGAGATATCGCCATAAAGGTGGACCAGGGGTGACTCTAGACTTTGTTTGTACGATATGGGTATCAAATGAAAGGTGTTAATGAGTATTTTAAAAGGGAGTGGGCCTTAGTTCTACAGGTGGACGCCTTTTCGAGATATCGCCATAAAGGTGGACCAGGGGTGACTCTAGACTTTGTTTGTACGATATGGGTATCAAATGAAAGGTGTTAATGAGTATTTTAAAAGGGAGTGGGCCTTAGTTCTATAGGTGGACGCCTTTTCGAGATATCGCCATAAAGGTGGACCAGGGGTGACTATAGAATGCGTTCGTACAATACGGGTATCAAACGAAAGGTGTTAATGAGTATTTTAAAAAGGAGTGGGCCTTAGTTCTATAGGTGGACGCCTTTTCGAGATATCGCCATAAAGGTGGACCATGGGTGACTCTAGACTTTGTTTGTACGATATGGGTATCAAATGAAAGGTGTTAATGAGTATTTTAAAAGGGAGTGGACCTTAGTTCTACAGGTGGACGCCTTTTCGAGATATCGCCATAAAGGTGGACCAGGGGTGACTCTAGAATTCGTTTGTACAATACGGGTATCAAACGAAAGGTGTTAATGAGTATTTTAAAAAGGAGTGGGCCTTAGTTCTAAAGGTGGACGCCTTTTCGAGATATCGTCATAAAGGTGGACCATGGGTGACTCTAGACTTTGTTTGTACGATATGGGTATCAAATGAAAGGTGTTAATTAGTATTTTAAAAGGGAGTGGGCCTTAGTTCTACAGGTGGACGCCTTTTCGAGATATCGCCATAAAGGTGGACCAGGGGTGACTCTAGACTTTGTTTGTACGATATGGGTATCAAATGAGAGTTGTTAATGAGTATTTTAAAAGGGAGTGGGCCTTAGTTCTATAGGGGGACGCCTTTTCGAGATATCGCCATAAAGATGGACCATGGGTGACTCTAGACTTTGTTTGTACGATATGGGTATCAAATGAAAGGTGTTAATGAGTATTTTAAAAGGGAGTGGGCCTTAGTTCCACAGGTGGACGCCTTTTCGAGATATCGCCATAAAGGTGGACCAGGGGTGACTCTAGACTTTGTTTGTACGATATGGGTATCAAATGAAAGGTGTTAATGAGTATTTTAAAAGGGAGTGGGCCTTAGTTCTACAGGTGGACGCCTTTTCGAGACATCGCCATAAAGGTGGACCATGGGTGACTCTAGACTTTGTTTGTACGATACGGGTATCAAATGAAAGGTGTTAATGAGTATTTTAAACGAGAGTGGGCCTTAGTTCTATAGGTGGACGCCTTTTCGAGATATCGCCATAAAGGTGGACCAGGGGTGACTCTAGACTTTGTTTGTACGATATGGGTATCAAATGAAAGGTGTTAATGAGTATTTTAAAAGGGCGTGGGGCTTAGTTCTACAGGTGGACGCCCTTTCGAGATATCGCCATAAAGGTGGACCAGGGGTGACTCTAGACTTTGTTTGTACGATATGGGTATCAAATGAAAGGTGTTAATGAGTATTTTAAAAGGGAGTGGGCCTTAGTTCAATAGGTGGACGCCTTTTCGAGATATCGCCATAAAGGTGGACCAGGGGTGACTCTAGACTTTGTTTGTACGATATGGGTATCAAATGAAAGGTGTTAATGAGTATTTTAAAAGGGAGTGGGCCTTAGTTCTACAGGTGGACGCCTTTTCGAGATATCGCCATAAAGGTGGACCAGGGGTGACTCTAGACTTTGACTATGGGTATCATATGAAAGGTGTTAATGAGTATTATAAAAGGGAGTGGGCCTTAGTTCTACAGGTGGACGCCTTTTCGAGATATCGCCATAAAGGTGGGCCAGGGGTGACTCTAGACTTTGTTTGTACGATATGGGTATCAAATGAAAGGTGTTAATGAGTATTTTAAAAGGGAGTGAGCCTTAGTTCTATAGGTGGACGCCTTTTCGAGATATCGCCATAAAGGTGGACCAGGGGTGACTCTAGAATGCGTTTGTACAATATGGGTATCAAACGAAAGGTGTTAATGAGTATTTTAAAAGGGAGTGGGCCTTAGTTCTACAGGTGGACGCCTTTTCGAGACATCGCCATAAAGGTGGACCATGGGTGACTCTAGACTTTGTTTGTACGATATGGGTATCAAATGAAAGGTGTTAATGAGTATTTTAAAAGGGAGTGGGCCTTAGTTCTATAGGTGGACGCCTTTTCGAGATATCGCCATAAAGGCGGACCAGGGGTGACTCTAGACTTTGTTTGTACGATATGGGTATCAAACGAAAGGTGTTAATGAGTATTTTAAAAAGGAGTGGGCCTTAGTTCTATAGGTGGACGCCTTTTCGAGATATCGCCATAAAGGTGGACCAGGGGTGACTCTAGACTTTGTTTGTACGATATGGGTATCAAATGAAAGGTGTTAATGAGTATTTTAAAAAGGAGTGGGCCTTAGCTCTACAGGTGGACGGCTTTTCGAGACATCGCCATAAAGGTGGACCATGGGTGACTCTAGACTTTGTTTGTACGATATGTGTATCAAACGAAAGATGTTAATGAGTATTTTAAAAGGGAGTGGGCCTTAGTTCTACAGGTGGACGCCTTTTCGAGATATCGCCATAAAGGTGGACCAGGGGTGACTCTAGACTTTGTTTGTACGATATGGGTATCAAATGAAAGGTGTTAACGAGTATTTTAAAAGGGAGTGGGCCTTAGTTCTACAGGTGGACGCCTTTTCGAGATATCGCCATAAAGGTGGACCAGGGGTGACTCTAGACTTTGTTTGTACGATATGGGTATCAAATGAAAGGTGTTAATGAGTATTTTAAAAGGGAGTGGGCCTTAGTTCTATAGGTGGACGCCTTTTCGAGATATCGCCATAAAGGTGGACCAGGGGTGACTCTAGAATGCGTTTGTACAATATGGGTATCAAATGAAAGGTGTTAATGAGTATTTTAAAAGGGAGTGGGCCTTAGTTCTACAGGTGGACGCCTTTTCGAGACATCGCCATAAAGGTGGACCATGGGTGACTCTAGACTTTGTTTGTACGATATGGGTATCAAACGAAAGGTGTTAATGAGTATTTTAAAAGGGAGTGGGCCTTAGTTCTATAGGTGGACGCCTTTTCGAGATATCGCCATAAAGGCGGACCAGGGGTGACTCTAGACTTTGTTTGTACGATATGGGTATCAAACGAAAGGTGTTAATGAGTATTTTAAAATGGAGTGGGCCTTAGTTCTATAGGTGGACGCTTTTTCGAGATATCGCCATAAAGGTGGACCAGGGGTGACTCTAGACTTTGTTTGTACGATATGGGTATCAAATGAAAGGTGTTAATGAGTATTTTAAAAGGGAGTGGGCCTTAGCTCTACAGGTGGACGGCTTTTCGAGACATCGCCATAAAGGTGGACCATGGGTGACTCTAGACTTTGTTTGTACGATATGTGTATCAAATGAAAGGTGTTAATGAGTATTTTAAAAGGTAGTGGGCCTTAGTTCTACAGGTGGACGCCTTTTCGAGATATCGCCATAAAGGTGGACCAGGGGTGACTCTAGACTTTGTTTGTACGATATGGGTATCAAATGAAAGGTGTTAATGAGTATTTTAAAAGGGAGTGGGCCTTAGTTCTACAGGTGGACGCCTTTTCGAGATATCGCCATAAAGGTGGACCAGGGGTGACTCTAGACTTTGTTTGTACGATATGGGTATCAAATGAAAGGTGTTAATGAGTATTTTAAAAGGGAGTGGGCTTTAGTTCTATAGGTGGACGCCTTTTCGAGATATCGCCATAAAGGTGGACCAGGGGTGACTCTAGACTTTGTTTGTACGATATGGGTATCAAATGAGAGGTGTTAATAAGTATTTTAAAAGGGAGTGGCCCTTTCGAGATATCGCCATAAAGGTGGACCAGGGGTGAATCTAGACTTTGTTTGTACGATATGGGTATCAAATTAAAGGTATTAATGAAGGTTTTAAAGGGAGTGGTGGTAGCTGTATAGATGGTTGCCTTTACGAGATATCGGCATAAAGGTGGACCAGGGGTAACTCTAGAATGCGTTTTCTACAATATGGGTATCAAACGAAAGGTGTTAGTGAGTATTTTAAAAGGGAGTGGGCGTTAGTTCTATAGGTGGAGGCCTTTTCGAGATATCGTCATAAAGGTGGACCAGGGGTGACTCTAGCCTTTGTTTGTACGATATGGGTATCAAATGAAAGGTGTTAATTAATATTTTAAAAAGGAGTGGGCCTTAGTTCCACAGGTGGACGCCTTTTCGATATATCGCCATAAAGGTGGACCAGGGGTGACTCTAGCCTTTGTTTGTACGATATGGGTATCAAATGAAAGGTGTTAATGAATATTTTAAAAGGGAGTGGGCCTTAGTTCTATAGGTGGACGCCTTTTCGAGATATCGTCATAAAGGTGGACCAGGGGTGACTCTAGACTTTGTTTGTACGATATGGGTATCAAATGAAAGGTGTTAATGAGTATTTTAAAAGGGGGTGGGCCTTAGTTCTACAGGTGGACGCCTTTTCGAGATATCGCCATAAAGGTGGACCAGGGGTGACTCTAGACTTTGTTTGTACGATATGGGTATCAAATGAAAGGTGTTAATGAGTATTTTAAAAGGGAGTGGGCCTTAGTTCTATAGGTGGACGCCTTTTCTAGATATCGCCATAAAGGTGGACCAGGGGTGACTCTAGAATGCGTTCGTACAATACGGGTATCAAACGAAAGGTGTTAATGAGTATTTTAAAAAGGAGTGGGCCTTAGTTCTATAGGTGGACGGACGCCTTTTCGAGATATCGCCATAAAGGTGGACCATGGGTGACTCTAGACTTTGTTTGTACGATATGGGTATCAAATGAAAGGTGTTACTGAGTATTTTAAAAGGGAGTGGGCCTTAGTTCTACAGGTGGACGCCTTTTCGAGATATCGCCATAAAGGTGGACCAGGGGTGACTCTAGAATGCGTTTGTACAATACGGGTATCAAACGAAAGGTGTTAATGAGTATTTTAAAAAGGAGTGGGCCTTAGTTCTAAAGGTGGACGCCTTTTCGAGATATCGTCATAAAGGTGGACCATGGGTGACTCTAGACTTTGTTTGTACGATATGGGTATCAAATGAAAGGTGTTAATTAGTATTTTAAAAGGGAGTGGGCCTTAGTTCTACAGGTGGACGCCTTTTCGAGATATCGCCATAAAGGTGGACCAGGGGTGACTCTAGACTTTGTTTGTACGATATGGGTAACAAATGAGAGGTGTTAATGAGTATTTTAAAAGGGAGTGGGCCTTAGTTCTATAGGGGGACGCCTTTTCGAGATATCGCCATAAAGATGGACCATGGGTGACTTTAGACTTTGTTTGTACGATATGGGTATCAAATGAAAGGTGTTAATGAGTATTTTAAAAGGGAGTGGGCCTTAGTTCCACAGGTGGACGCCTTTTCGAGATATCGCCATAAAGATGGACCATGGGTGACTCTAGACTTTGTTTGTACGATATGGGTATCAAATGAAAGGTGTTAATGAGTATTTTAAAAGGGAGTGGGGCTTAGTTCTACAGCTGGACGCCTTTTCGAGATATCGCCATAAAGGTGGACCAGGGGTGACTCTAGACTTTGTTTGTACGATATGGGTATCAAATGAGAGGTGTTAATGAGTATTTTAAAAGGGAGTGGGCCTTAGTTCTATAGGGGGACGCCTTTTCGAGATATCGCCATAAAGATGGACCATGGGTGACTCTAGACTTTGTTTGTACGATATGGGTATCAAATGAAAGGTGTTAATGAGTATTTTAAAAGGGAGTGGGCCTTAGTTCCACAGGTGGACGCCTTTTCGAGATATCGCCATAAAGGTGGACCAGGGGTGACTCTAGACTTTGTTTGTACGATATGGGTATCAAATGAAAGGTGTTAATGAGTATTTTAAAAGGGAGTGGGCCTTAGTTCTACAGGTGGACGCCTTTTCGAGACATCGCCATAAAGGTGGACCATGGGTGACTCTAGACTTTGTTTGTACGATATGGGTATCAAATGAAAGGTGTTAATGAGTATTTTAAAAGGGAGTGGGCCTTAGTTCTATAGGTGGACCAGGGGTGACTCTAGACTTTGTTTGTACGATATGGGTATCAAATGAGAGGTGTTAATGAGTATTTTAAAAAGGAGTGGGGCTTAGTTCTACAGCTGGACGCCTTTTCGAGATATCGCCATAAAGGTGGACCAGGGGTGACTCTAGACTTTGTTTGTACGATATGGGTATCAAATGAGAGGTGTTAATGAGTATTTTAAAAGGGAGTGGGCCTTAGTTCTATAGGGGGACGCCTTTTCGAGATATCGCCATAAAGATGGACCATGGGTGACTCTAGACTTTGTTTGTACGATATGGGTATCAAATGAAAGGTGTTAATGAGTATTTTAAAAGGGAGTGGGCCTTAGTTCCACAGGTGGACGCCTTTTCGAGATATCGCCATAAAGGTGGACCAGGGGTGACTCTAGACTTTGTTTGTACGATATGGGTATCAAATGAAAGGTGTTAATGAGTATTTTAAAAGGGAGTGGGCCTTAGTTCTACAGGTGGACGCCTTTTCGAGACATCGCCATAAAGGTGGACCATGGGTGACTCTAGACTTTGTTTGTACGATATGGGTATCAAATGAAAGGTGTTAATGAGTATTTTAAAAGGGAGTGGGCCTTAGTTCTATAGGTGGACCAGGGGTGACTCTAGACTTTGTTTGTACGATATGGGTATCAAATGAGAGGTGTTAATGAGTATTTTAAAAGGGAGTGGGCCTTAGTTCTATAGGGGGACGCCTTTTCGAGATATCGCCATAAAGATGGACCATGGGTGACTCTAGACTTTGTTTGTACGATATGGGTATCAAATGAAAGGTGTTAATGAGTATTTTAAAAGGGAGTGGGCCTTAGTTCCACAGGTGGACGCCTTTTCGAGATATCGCCATAAAGGTGGACCAGGGGTGACTCTAGACTTTGTTTGTACTATATGGGTATCAAATGAAAGGTGTTAATGAGTATTTTAAAAAGGAGTGGGGCTTAGTTCTACAGCTGGACGCCTTTTCGAGATATCGCCATAAAGGTGGACCAGGGTGACTCTAGACTTTGTTTGTACGATATGGGTATCAAATGAGAGGTGTTAATGAGTATTTTAAAAGGGAGTGGGCCTTAGTTCTATAGGGGGACGCCTTTTCGAGATATCGCCATAAAGGTGGACCAGGGGTGACTCTAGACTTTGTTTGTACGATATGGGTATCAAATGAAAGGTGTTAATTAGTATTTTAAAAGGGAGTGGGCCTTAGTTCTACAGGTGGACGCCTTTTCGAGATATCGCCATAAAGATGGACCATGGGTGACTCTAGACTTTGTTTGTACGATATGGGTATCAAATGAAAGGTGTTAATGAGTATTTTAAAAGGGAGTGGGCCTTAGTTCCACAGGTGGACGCCTTTTCGAGATATCGCCATAAAGGTGGACCAGGGGTGACTCTAGACTTTGTTTGTACTATATGGGTATCAAATGAAAGGTGTTAATGAGTATTTTAAAAAGGAGTGGGGCTTAGTTCTACAGCTGGACGCCTTTTCGAGATATCGCCATAAAGGTGGACCAGGGGTGACTCTAGACTTTGTTTGTACGATATGGGTATCAAATGAAAGGTGTTAATTAGTATTTTAAAAGGGAGTGGGCCTTAGTTCTACAGGTGGACGCCTTTTCGAGATATCGCCATAAAGGTGGACCAGGGTGACTCTAGACTTTGTTTGTACGATATGGGTATCAAATGAGAGGTGTTAATGAGTATTTTAAAAGGGAGTGGGCCTTAGTTCTATAGGGGGACGCCTTTTCGAGATATCGCCATAAAGGTGGACCAGGGGTGACTCTAGACTTTGTTTGTACGATATGGGTATCAAACGAAAGGTGTTAATGAGTATTTTAAAAGGGCGTGGGCTTAGTTCTACAGGAGGACGCCCTTTCGAGATATCGCCATAAAGGTGGACCAGGGGTGACTCTAGACTTTGTTTGTACGATATGGGTATCAAATGAAAGGTGTTAATGAGTATTTTAAAAGGGAGTGGGCCTTAGTTCTATAGGTGGACGCCTTTTCGAGATATCGCCATAAAGGTGAACCAGGGGTGACTCTGGACTTTGTTTGTACGATATGGGTATCAAATGAAAGGTGTTAATGAGTATTTTAAAAGGGAGTGGGCCTTAGTTCTACAGGTGGACGCCTTTTCGAGATATCGCCATAAAGGTGGACCAGGGGTGACTCTAGACTTTGACTATGGGTATCAAATGAAAGGTGTTAATGAGTATTTTAAAAGGGAGTGGGCCTTAGTTCTACAGGTGGACGCCTTTTCGAGATATCGCCATAAAGGTGGACCAGGGGTGACTCTAGAATTTGTTTGTACGATATGGGTATCAAATGAAAGGTGTTAATGAGTATTTTAAAAGGGAGTGGGCCTTAGTTCTATAGGTGGACGCCTTTTCGAGATATCGCCATAAAGGTGGACCAGGGGTGACTCTAGAATGCGTTTGTACAATATGGGTATCAAATGAAAGGTGTTAATGAGTATTTTAAAAGGGAGTGGGCCTTAGTTCTACAGGTGGACGCCTTTTCGAGACATCGCCATAAAGGTGGACCATGGGTGACTCTAGACTTTGTTTGTACGATATGGGTATCAAATGAAAGGTGTTAATGAGTATTTTAAAAGGGAGTGGGCCTTAGTTCTATAGGTGGACGCCTTTTCGAGATATCGCCATAAAGGCGGACCAGGGGTGACTCTAGACTTTGTTTGTACGATATGGGTATCAAACGAAAGGTGTTAATGAGTATTTTAAAAAGGAGTGGGCCTTAGTTCTATAGGTGGACGCCTTTTCGAGATATCGCCATAAGGGGGACCAGGGGTGACTCTAGACTTTGTTTGTACGATATGGGTATCAAATGAAAGGTGTTAATGAGTATTTTAAAAGGGAGTGGGCCTTAGCTCTACAGGTGGACGGCTTTTCGAGACATCGCCATAAAGGTGGACCATGGGTGACTCTAGACTTTGTATGTACGATATGTGTATCAAATGAAAGGTGTTAATGAGTATTTTAAAAGGGAGTGGGCCTTAGTTCTACAGGTGGACGCCTTTTCGAGATATCGCCATAAAGGTGGACCAGGGGTGACTCTAGACTTTGTTTGTACGATATGGGTATCAAATGAAAGGTGTTAATGAGTATTTTAAAAGGGAGTGGGCCTTAGTTCTACAGGTGGACGCCTTTTCGAGATATCGCCATAAAGGTGGACCAGGGGTGACTCTAGACTTTGTTTGTACGTTATGGGTATCAAATGAAAGGTGTTAATGAGTATTTTAAAAGGGAGTGGGCCTTAGTTCTATAGGTGGACGCCTTTTCGAGATATCGCCATAAAGGTGGACCAGGGGTGACTCTAGACTTTGTTTGTACGATATGGGTATCAAATGAAAAGTGTTAATGAGTATTTTAAAAGGGAGTGGGCCTTAGTTCCACAGGTGGACGCCTTTTCGATATATCGCCATAAAGGTGGACCAGGGGTGACTCTAGACTTTGTTTGTACGATATGGGTATCAAATGAAAGGTGTTAATGAATATTTTAAAAGGGAGTGGGCCTTAGTTCTACAGGTGGACGCCTTTTCGAGATATCGCCATAAAGGTGGACCAGGGGTGACTCTAGACTTTGTTTGTACGATATGGGTATCAAATGAAAGGTGTTAATGAGTATTTTAAAAGGGCGTGGGGCTTAGTTCTACAGGTGGACGCCCTTTCGAGATATCGCCATAAAGGTGGACCAGGGGTGAATCTAGACTTTGTGTGTACGATATGGGTATCAAATTAAAGGTATTAATGAAGGTTTTAAAGGGAGTGGTGGTAGCTGTATAGATGGTTGCCTTTACGAGATATCGGCATAAAGGTGGACCAGGGGTGACTCTAGAATGCGTTTTCTACAATATGGGTATCAAACGAAAGGTGTTAGTGAGTATTTTAAAAGGGAGTGGGCGTTAGTTCTATAGGTGGACGCCTTTTCGAGATATCGTCATAAAGGTGGACCAGGGGTGACTCTAGCCTTTGTTTGTACGATATGGGTATCAAATGAAAGGTGTTAATGAATATTTTAAAAGGGAGTGGGCCTTAGTTCCACAGGTGGACGCCTTTTCGATATATCGCGATAAAGGTGGACCAGGGATGACTCTAGCCTTTGTTTGTACGATATGGGTATCAAATGAAAGGTGTTAATGAATATTTTAAAAGGGAGTGGGCCTTAGTTCTATAGGTGGACGCCTTTTCGGGATATCGTCATAAAGGTGGACCAGGGGTGACTCTAGACTTTGTTTGTACGATATGGGTATCAAATGAAAGGTGTTAATGAGTATTTTAAAAGGGAGTGGGCCTTAGTTCTACAGGTGGACGCCTTTTCGAGATATCGCCATAAAGGTGGACCAGGGGTGACTCTAGACTTTGTTTGTACGATATGGGTATCAAATGAAAGGTGTTAATGAGTATTTTAAAAGGGAGTGGGCCTTAGTTCTATAGGTGGACGCCTTTTCTAGATATCGCCATAAAGGTGGACCAGGGGTGACTCTAGAATGCGTTCGTACAATACGGGTATCAAACGAAATGTGTTAATGAGTATTTTAAAAAGGAGTGGGCCTTAGTTCTATAGGTGGACGCCTTTTCGAGATATCGCCATAAAGGTGGACCATGGGTGACTCTAGACTTTGTTTGTACGATATGGGTATCAAATGAAAGGTGTTACTGAGTATTTTAAAAGGGAGTGGGCCTTAGTTCTACAGGTGGACGCCTTTTCGAGATATCGCCATAAAGGTGGACCAGGGGTGACTCTAGCCTTTGTTTGTACGATATGGGTATCAAATGAAAGGTGCTAATGAATATTTTAAAAGGGAGTGGGCCTTAGTTCTATAGGTGGACGCCTTTTCGGGATATCGTCATAAAGGTGGACCAGGGGTGACTCTAGACTTTGTTTGTACGATATGGGTATCAAACGAAAGGTGTTAATGAGTATTTTAAAAGGGAGTGGGCCTTAGTTCTATAGGTGGACGCCTTTTCGAGATATCGCCATAAAGGTGGACCAGGGGTGACTCTAGACTTTGTTTGTACGATATGGGTATCAAATGAAAGGTGTTAATGAGTATTTTAAAAAGGAGTGGGCCTTAGTTCTAAAGGCGGACGCCTTTTCGAGATATCGTCATAAAGGTGGACCATGGGTGACTCTAGACTTTGTTTGTACGATATGGGTATCAAATGAGAGGTGTTAATGAGTATTTTAAAAGGGAGTGGGCCTTAGTTCTATAGGGGGACGCCTTTTCGAGATATCGCCATAAAGATGGACCATGGGTGACTCTAGACTTTGTTTGTACGATATGGGTATCAAATGAAAGGTGTTAATGAGTATTTTAAAAGGGAGTGGGCCTTAGTTCTATAGGTGGACGCCTTTTCGAGATATCGCCATAAAGGTGGACCAGGGGTGACTCTAGAATGCGTTCGTATAATACGGGTATCAAACGAAAGGTGTTAATGAGTATTTTAAAAGGGAGTGGGCCTTAGTTCTATAGGTGGACGCCTTTTCGAGATATCGCCATAAAGGTGGACCAGGGGTGACTCTAGACTTTGTTTGTACGATATGGGTATCAAATGAAAGGTGTTAATGAGTATTTTAAAAAGGAGTGGGCCTTAGTTCTAAAGGCGGACGCCTTTTCGAGATATCGTCATAAAGGTGGACCATGGGTGACTCTAGACTTTGTTTGTACGATATGGGTATCAAATGAAAGGTGTTAATGAGTATTTTAAAAAGGAGTGGGCCTTAGTTCTAAAGGCGGACGCCTTTTCGAGATATCGTCATAAAGGTGGACCATGGGTGACTCTAGACTTTGTTTGTACGATATGGGTATCAAATGAAAGGTGTTAATGAGTATTTTAAAAAGGAGTGGGCCTTAGTTCTATAGGTGGACGCCTTTTCGAGATATCGCCATAAAGGTGGACCAGGGGTGACTCTAGAATGCGTTCGTATAATACGGGTATCAAACGAAAGGTGTTAATGAGTATTTTAAAAGGGAGTGGGCCTTAGTTCTATAGGTGGACGCCTTTTCGAGATATCGCCATAAAGGTGGACCAGGGGTGACTCTAGACTTTGTTTGTACGATATGGGTATCAAATGAAAGGTGTTAATGAGTATTTTAAAAAGGAGTGGGCCTTAGTTCTAAAGGCGGACGCCTTTTCGAGATATCGTCATAAAGGTGGACCATGGGTGACTCTAGACTTTGTTTGTACGATATGGGTATCAAATGAAAGGTGTTACTGAGTATTTTAAAAGGGAGTGGGCCTTAGTTCTACAGGTGGACGCCTTTTCGAGATATCGCCATAAAGGTGGACCAGGGGTGACTCTAGCCTTTGTTTGTACGATATGGGTATCAAATGAAAGGTGTTAATGAATATTTTAAAAGGGAGTGGGCCTTAGTTCTATAGGTGGACGCCTTTTCGAGATATCGCCATAAAGGTGGACCAGGGGTGACTCTAGAATGCGTTTGTACAATATGGGTATCAAATGAAAGGTGTTAATGAGTATTTTAAAAGGGAGTGGGCCTTAGTTCTACAGGTGGACGCCTTTTCGAGACATCGCCATAAAGGTGGACCATGGGTGACTCTAGACTTTGTTTGTACGATATGGGTATCAAATGAAAGGTGTTAATGAGTATTTTAAAAGGGAGTGGGCCTTAGTTCTATAGGTGGACGCCTTTTCGAGATATCGCCATAAAGGCGGACCAGGGGTGACTCTAGACTTTGTTTGTACGATATGGGTATCAAACGAAAGGTGTTAATGAGTATTTTAAAAAGGAGTGGGCCTTAGTTCTATAGGTGGACGCCTTTTCGAGATATCGCCATAAGGGGGACCAGGGGTGACTCTAGACTTTGTTTGTACGATATGGGTATCAAATGAAAGGTGTTAATGAGTATTTTAAAAGGGAGTGGGCCTTAGCTCTACAGGTGGACGGCTTTTCGAGACATCGCCATAAAGGTGGACCATGGGTGACTCTAGACTTTGTATGTACGATATGTGTATCAAATGAAAGGTGTTAATGAGTATTTTAAAAGGGAGTGGGCCTTAGTTCTACAGGTGGACGCCTTTTCGAGATATCGCCATAAAGGTGGACCAGGGGTGACTCTAGACTTTGTTTGTACGATATGGGTATCAAATGAAAGGTGTTAATGAGTATTTTAAAAGGGAGTGGGCCTTAGTTCTACAGGTGGACGCCTTTTCGAGATATCGCCATAAAGGTGGACCAGGGGTGACTCTAGACTTTGTTTGTACGATATGGGTATCAAATGAAAGGTGTTAATGAGTATTTTAAAAGGGAGTGGGCCTTAGTTCTATAGGTGGACGCCTTTTCGAGATATCGCCATAAAGGTGGACCAGGGGTGACTCTAGACTTTGTTTGTACGATATGGGTATCAAATGAAAAGTGTTAATGAGTATTTTAAAAGGGAGTGGGCCTTAGTTCCACAGGTGGACGCCTTTTCGATATATCGCCATAAAGGTGGACCAGGGGTGACTCTAGACTTTGTTTGTACGATATGGGTATCAAATGAAAGGTGTTAATGAATATTTTAAAAGGGAGTGGGCCTTAGTTCTACAGGTGGACGCCTTTTCGAGATATCGCCATAAAGGTGGACCAGGGGTGACTCTAGACTTTGTTTGTACGATATGGGTATCAAATGAAAGGTGTTAATGAGTATTTTAAAAGGGCGTGGGGCTTAGTTCTACAGGTGGACGCCCTTTCGAGATATCGCCATAAAGGTGGACCAGGGGTGAATCTAGACTTTGTGTGTACGATATGGGTATCAAATTAAAGGTATTAATGAAGGTTTTAAAGGAGTGGTGGTAGCTGTATAGATGGTTGCCTTTACGAGATATCGGCATAAAGGTGGACCAGGGGTGACTCTAGAATGCGTTTTCTACAATATGGGTATCAAACGAAAGGTGTTAGTGAGTATTTTAAAAGGGAGTGGGCGTTAGTTCTATAGGTGGACGCCTTTTCGAGATATCGTCATAAAGGTGGACCAGGGGTGACTCTAGCCTTTGTTTGTACGATATGGGTATCAAATGAAAGGTGTTAATGAATATTTTAAAAGGGAGTGGGCCTTAGTTCCACAGGTGGACGCCTTTTCGATATATCGCGATAAAGGTGGACCAGGGATGACTCTAGCCTTTGTTTGTACGATATGGGTATCAAATGAAAGGTGTTAATGAATATTTTAAAAGGGAGTGGGCCTTAGTTCTATAGGTGGACGCCTTTTCGGGATATCGTCATAAAGGTGGACCAGGGGTGACTCTAGACTTTGTTTGTACGATATGGGTATCAAATGAAAGGTGTTAATGAGTATTTTAAAAGGGAGTGGGCCTTAGTTCTACAGGTGGACGCCTTTTCGAGATATCGCCATAAAGGTGGACCAGGGGTGACTCTAGACTTTGTTTGTACGATATGGGTATCAAATGAAAGGTGTTAATGAGTATTTTAAAAGGGAGTGGGCCTTAGTTCTATAGGTGGACGCCTTTTCTAGATATCGCCATAAAGGTGGACCAGGGGTGACTCTAGAATGCGTTCGTACAATACGGGTATCAAACGAAATGTGTTAATGAGTATTTTAAAAAGGAGTGGGCCTTAGTTCTATAGGTGGACGCCTTTTCGAGATATCGCCATAAAGGTGGACCATGGGTGACTCTAGACTTTGTTTGTACGATATGGGTATCAAATGAAAGGTGTTACTGAGTATTTTAAAAGGGAGTGGGCCTTAGTTCTACAGGTGGACGCCTTTTCGAGATATCGCCATAAAGGTGGACCAGGGGTGACTCTAGCCTTTGTTTGTACGATATGGGTATCAAATGAAAGGTGTTAATGAATATTTTAAAAGGGAGTGGGCCTTAGTTCTATAGGTGGACGCCTTTTCGGGATATCGTCATAAAGGTGGACCAGGGGTGACTCTAGACTTTGTTTGTACGATATGGGTATCAAACGAAAGGTGTTAATGAGTATTTTAAAAGGGAGTGGGCCTTAGTTCTATAGGTGGACGCCTTTTCGAGATATCGCCATAAAGGTGGACCATGGGTGACTCTAGACTTTGTTTGTACGATATGGGTATCAAATGAGAGGTGTTAATGAGTATTTTAAAAGGGAGTGGGCCTTAGTTCTATAGGGGGACGCCTTTTCGAGATATCGCCATAAAGATGGACCATGGGTGACTCTAGACTTTGTTTGTACGATATGGGTATCAAATGAAAGGTGTTAATGAGTATTTTAAAAGGGAGTGGGCCTTAGTTCTATAGGTGGACGCCTTTTCGAGATATCGCCATAAAGGTGGACCAGGGGTGACTCTAGAATGCGTTCGTATAATACGGGTATCAAACGAAAGGTGTTAATGAGTATTTTAAAAGGGAGTGGGCCTTAGTTCTATAGGTGGACGCCTTTTCGAGATATCGCCATAAAGGTGGACCAGGGGTGACTCTAGACTTTGTTTGTACGATATGGGTATCAAATGAAAGGTGTTAATGAGTATTTTAAAAAGGAGTGGGCCTTAGTTCTAAAGGCGGACGCCTTTTCGAGATATCGTCATAAAGGTGGACCATGCGTGACTCTAGACTTTGTTTGTACGATATGGGTATCAAATGAGAGGTGTTAATGAGTATTTTAAAAGGGAGTGGGCCTTAGTTCTATAGGGGGACGCCTTTTCGAGATATCGCCATAAAGATGGACCATGGGTGACTCTAGACTTTGTTTGTACGATATGGGTATCAAATGAAAGGTGTTAATGAGTATTTTAAAAGGGAGTGGGCCTTAGTTCTATAGGGGGACGCCTTTTCGAGATATCGCCATAAAGATGGACCATGGGTGACTCTAGACTTTGTTTGTACGATATGGGTATCAAATGAGAGGTGTTAATGAGTATTTTAAAAGGGAGTGGGCCTTAGTTCTATAGGGGGACGCCTTTTCGAGATATCGCCATAAAGATGGACCATGGGTGACTCTAGACTTTGTTTGTACGATATGGGTATCAAATGAAAGGTGTTAATTAGTATTTTAAAAGGGAGTGGGCCTTAGTTCTACAGCTGGACGCCTTTTCGAGATATCGCCATAAAGGTGGACCAGGGGTGACTCTAGACTTTGTTTGTACGATATGGGTATCAAATGAGAGGTGTTAATGAGTATTTTAAAAGGGAGTGGGCCTTAGTTCTATAGGGGGACGCCTTTTCGAGATATCGCCATAAAGATGGACCATGGGTGACTCTAGACTTTGTTTGTACGATATGGGTATCAAATGAAAGGTGTTAATGAGTATTTTAAAAGGGAGTGGGCCTTAGTTCCACAGGTGGACGCCTTTTCGAGATATCGCCATAAAGGTGGACCAGGGGTGACTCTAGACTTTGTTTGTACGATATGGGTATCAAATGAAAGGTGTTAATGAGTATTTTAAAAGGGAGTGGGCCTTAGTTCTACAGGTGGACGCCTTTTCGAGACATCGCCATAAAGGTGGACCATGGGTGACTCTAGACTTTGTTTGTACGATATGGGTATCAAATGAAAGGTGTTAATGAGTATTTTAAAAGGGAGTGGGCCTTAGTTCTATAGGTGGACGCCTTTTCGAGATATCGCCATAAAGGTGGACCAGGGGTGACTCTAGAATGCGTTCGTATAATACGGGTATCAAACGAAAGGTGTTAATGAGTATTTTAAAAGGGAGTGGGCCTTAGTTCTATAGGTGGACGCCTTTTCTAGATATCGCCATAAAGGTGGACCAGGGGTGACTCTAGAATGCGTTCGTACAAATGAAAAGTATTAATGAGTATTTTAAAAGGGAGTGGGCCTTAGTTCTATAGGTGGACGCCTTTTCTAGATATCGCCATAAAGGTGGACCAGGGGTGACTCTAGAATGCGTTCGTACAATACGGGTATCAAACGAAATGTGTTAATGAGTATTTTAAAAAGGAGTGGGCCTTAGTTCTATAGGTGGACGCCTTTTCGAGATATCGCCATAAAGGTGGACCAGGGGTGACTCTAGACTTTGTTTGTACGATATGGGTATCAAATGAGAGGTGTTAATGAGTATTTTAAAAGGGAGTGGGCCTTAGTTCTATAGGGGGACGCCTTTTCGAGATATCGCCATAAAGATGGACCATGGGTGACTCTAGACTTTGTTTGTACGATATGGGTATCAAATGAAAGGTGTTAATGAGTATTTTAAAAGGGAGTGGGCCATAGTTCTATAGGTGGACGCCTTTTCGAGATATCGCCATAAAGGTGGACCAGGGGTGACTCTAGACTTTGTTTGTACGATATGGGTATCAAATGAAAGGTGTTACTGAGTATTTTAAAAGGGAGTGGGCCTTAGTTCTACAGGTGGACGCCTTTTCGAGATATCGCCATAAAGGTGGACCAGGGGTGACTCTAGCCTTTGTTTGTACGATATGGGTATCAAATGAAAGGTGTTAATGAATATTTTAAAAGGGAGTGGGCCTTAGTTCTATAGGTGGACGCCTTTTCGGGATATCGTCATAAAGGTGGACCAGGGGTGACTCTAGACTTTGTTTGTACGATATGGGTATTTTAAAAGGGAGTGGGCCTTAGTTCTATAGGTGGACGCCTTTTCGAGATATCGCCATAAAGGTGGACCAGGGGTGACTCTAGACTTTGTTTGTACGATATGGGTATCAAATGAAAGGTGTTAATGAGTATTTTAAAAAGGAGTGGGCCTTAGTTCTAAAGGCGGACGCCTTTTCGAGATATCGTCATAAAGGTGGACCATGGGTGACTCTAGACTTTGTTTGTACGATATGGGTATCAAATGAAAGGTGTTAATTAGTATTTTAAAAGGGAGTGGGCCTTAGTTCTACAGCTGGACGCCTTTTCGAGATATCGCCATAAAGGTGGACCAGGGGTGACTCTAGACTTTGTTTGTACGATATGGGTATCAAATGAGAGGTGTTAATGAGTATTTTAAAAGGGAGTGGGCCTTAGTTCTATAGGGGGACGCCTTTTCGAGATATCGCCATAAAGATGGACCATGGGTGACTCTAGACTTTGTTTGTACGATATGGGTATCAAATGAAAGGTGTTAATGAGTATTTTAAAAGGGAGTGGGCCTTAGTTCCACAGGTGGACGCCTTTTCGAGATATCGCCATAAAGGTGGACCAGGGGTGACTCTAGACTTTGTTTGTACGATATGGGTATCAAATGAAAGGTGTTAATGAGTATTTTAAAAGGGAGTGGGCCTTAGTTCTACAGGTGGACGCCTTTTCGAGACATCGCCATAAAGGTGGACCATGGGTGACTCTAGACTTTGTTTGTACGATATGGGTATCAAATGAAAGGTGTTAATGAGTATTTTAAAAGGGAGTGGGCCTTAGTTCTATAGGTGGACGCCTTTTCGAGATATCGCCATAAAGGTGGACCAGGGGTGACTCTAGAATGCGTTCGTATAATACGGGTATCAAACGAAAGGTGTTAATGAGTATTTTAAAAAGGAGTGGGCCTTAGTTCTATAGGTGGACGCCTTTTCGAGATATCGCTATAAAGGTGGATCATGGGTGACTCTAGACTTTGTTTGTACGATATGGGTATCAAACGAAAGGTGTTACTGAGTATTTTAAAAGGGAGTGGGCCTTAGTTCTACAGGTGGACGCCTTTTCGAGATATCGCCATAAAGGTGGACCAGGGGTGACTCTAGAATGCGTTTGTACAATACGGGTATCAAACGAAAGGTTTTAATGAGTATTTTAAAAAGGAGTGGGCCTTAGTTCTAAAGGTGTACGCCTTTTCGAGATATCGTCACAAAGGTGGACCATGGGTGACTCTAGACTTTGTTTGTACGATATGGGTATCAAATGAAAGGTGTTAATTAGTATTTTAAAAGGGAGTGGGCCTTAGTTCTACAGGTGGACGCCTTTTCGAGACATCGCCATAAAGGTGGACCAGGGGTGACTCTAGACTTTGTTTGCACGATATGGGTATCAAATGAAAGGTGTTAATGAGTATTTTAAAAGGGAGTGGGCCTTAGTTCCACAGGTGGACGCCCTTTCGAGATATCGCCATAAGGGTGGACCAGGGGTGACTCTAGACTTTGTTTGTACGATATGGGTATCAAATGAAAGGTGTTAATGAGTATTTTAAAAGGGAGTGGGCCTTAGTTCTATAGGTGGACGCCTTTTCGAGATATCGCCATAAAGGTGGACCAGGGGTGACTCTAGACTTTGTTTGCACGATATGGGTATCAAATGAAAGGTGTTAATGAGTATTTTAAAAGGGAGTGGGCCTTAGTTCCACAGGTGGACGCCCTTTCGAGATATCGCCATAAAGGTGGACCAGGGGTGACTCTAGACTTTGTTTGTACGATATGGGTATCAAATGAAAGGTGTTAATGAGTATTTTAAAAGGGAGTGGGCCTTAGTTCTATAGGTGGACACCTTTTCGAGATATCGCCATAAAGGTGGACCAGGGTGACTCTAGACTTTGTTTGTACGATATGGGTATCAAATGAAAGGTGTTAATGAGTATTTTAAAAGGGAGTGGGCCTTAGCTCTACAGGTGGACGGCTTTTCGAGACATCGCCATAAAGGTGGACCATGGGTGACTCTAGACTTTGTTTGTACGATATGTGTATCAAATGAAAGGTGTCAATGAGTATTTTAAAAGGGAGTGGGCCTTAGTTCTATAGGTGGACGCCTTTTCGAGATATCGCCATAAAGGTGGACCAGGGGTGACTCTAGACTTTATTTGTACGATATGGGTATCAAATGAAAGGTGTTAATGAGTATTTTAAAAGGGCGTGGGGCTTAGTTCTACAGGTGGACGCCCTTTCGAGATATCGCCATAAAGGTGGACCAGGGGTGACTCTAGACTTTGTTTGCACGATATGGGTATCAAATGAAAGGTGTTAATGAGTATTTTAAAAGGGAGTGGGCCTTAGTTCTATAGGTGGACGCCTTTTCGAGATATCGCCATAAAGGTGGACCAGGGGTGACTCTAGACTTTGTTTGTACGATATGGGTATCAAATGAAAGGTGTTAATGAGTATTTTAAAAGGGAGTGGGCCTTAGTTCTACAGGTGGACGCCTTTTCGAGATATCGCCATAAAGGTGGACCAGGGGTGACTCTAGACTTTGTTTGTACGATATGGGTATCAAATGAAAGGTGTTAATGAGTATTTTAAAAGGGAGTGGGCCTTAGTTCTACAGGTGGACGCCTTTTCGAGATATCGCCATAAAGGTGGACCAGGGGTGACTCTAGACTTTGTTTGTACGATATGGGTATCAAATGAAAGGTGTTAATGAGTATTTTAAAAGGGAGTGGGCCTTAGTTCTATAGGTGGACGCCTTTTCGAGATATCGCCATAAAGGTGGACCAGGGGTGACTCTAGACTTTGTTTGTACGATATGGGTATCAAATGAAAGGTGTTAATGAGTATTTTAAAAAGGAGTGGGCCTTAGTTCTATAGGTGGACGCCTTTCGAGATATCGCCATAAAGGTGGACCAGGGGTGACTCTAGACTTTGTTTGTACGATATGGGTATCAAATGAAAGGTGTTAATGAGTATTTTAAAAGGGAGTGGGCCTTAGTTCTACAGGTGGACGCCTTTTAGAGATATCGCCATAAAGGTGGACCAGGGGTGACTCTAGACTTTGTTTGTACGATATGGGTATCAACTGAAAGGTGTTAATGAGTATTTTAAAAGGGAGTGGGCCTTAGTTCTATAGGTGGACGCCTTTTCGAGACATCGCCATAAAGGTGGACCACGGGTGACTCTAGACTTTGTTTGTACGATATGTGTATCAAATGAAAGGTGTTAATTAGTATTTTAAAAGGGAGTGGGCCTTAGTTCTATAGGTGGACGCCTTTTCGAGATATCGCCATAAAGGTGGACCAGGGGTGACTTTAGACTTTGCTTGTACGATATGGGTATCAAATGAAAGGTGTTAATGAGTATTTTAAAAGGGCGTGGGGCTTAGTTCTACAGGTGGACGCCCTTTCGAGATATCGCCATAAAGGTGGACCAGGGGTGACTCTAGACTTTGTTTGCACGATATGGGTATCAAATGAAAGGTGTTAATGAGTATTTTAAAAGGGAGTGGGCCTTAGTTCTACAGGTGGACGCCTTTTCGAGACATCGCCATAAAGGTGGACCATGGGTGACTCTAGACTTTGTTTGTACGTTATGGGTATCAAATGAAAGGTGTTAATGAGTATTTTAAAAGGGAGTGGGCCTTAGTTCTATAGGTGGACGCCTTTTCGAGATATTGCCATAAAGGCGGACCAGGGGTGACTCTAGACTTTGTTTGTACGATATGGGTATCAAACGAAAGGTGTTAATGAGTATTTTAAAAAGGAGTGGGCCTTAGTTCTATAGGTGGACGCCTTTCGAGATATCGCCATAAAGGTGGACCAGGGGTGACTCTAGACTTTGTTTGTACGATATGGGTATCAAATGAAAGTTGTTAATGAGTATTTTAAAAGGGAGTGGGCCTTAGTTCTACAGGTGGACACCTTTTAGAGATATCGCCATAAAGGTGGACCAGGGGTGACTCTAGACTTTGTTTGTACGATATGGGTATCAAATGAAAGGTGTTAATGAGTATTTTAAAAGGGAGTGGGCCTTAGTTCTATAGGTGGACGCCTTTTCGAGACATCGCCATAAAGGTGGACCACGGGTGACTCTAGACTTTGTTTGTACGATATGTGTATCAAATGAAAGGTGTTAATTAGTATTTTAAAAGGGAGTGGGCCTTAGTTCTATATGTGGACGCCTTTTCGAGATATCGCCATAAAGGTGGACCAGGGGTGACTTTAGACTTTGCTTGTACGATATGGGTATCAAATGAAAGGTGTTAATGAGTATTTTAAAAGGGCGTGGGGCTTAGTTCTACAGGTGGACGCCCTTTCGAGATATCGCCATAAAGGTGGACCAGGGGTGACTCTAGACTTTTTTTGCACGATATGGGTATCAAATGAAAGGTGCTAATGAGTATTTTAAAAGGGAGTGGGCCTTAGTTCTATAGGTGGGCGCCTTTTCGAGATATCGCCATAAAGGTGGACCAGGGGTGACTCTAGACTTTGTTTGTACGATATGGGTATCAAATGAAAGGTGTTAATGAGTATTTTAAAAGGGAGTGGGCCTTAGTTCTACAGGTGGACGCCTTTTCGAGATATCGCCATAAAGGTGGACCAGGGGTGACTCTAGACTTTGTTTGTACGATATGGGTATCACATGAAAGGTGTTAATGAGTATTTTAAAAGGGAGTGGGCCTTAGTTCTACAGGTGGACGCCTTTTCGAGATATCGCCATAAAGGTGGACCAGGGGTGACTCTAGACTTTGTTTGTACGATATGGGTATCAAATGAAAGGTGTTAATGAGTATTTTAAAAGGGAGTGGGCCTTAGTTCTATAGGTGGACGCCTTTTCGAGGTATCGCCATAAAGGTGGACCAGGGGTGACCCTAGAATTCGTTTGTACAATACGGGTATCAAACGAAAGTGTTAATGAGTATTTTAAAAAGGAGTGGGCCTTAGTTCTATAGGTGGACGCCTTCTCGAGATATCGTCATAAAGGTGGACCATGGGTGACTCTAGACTTTGTTTGTACGATATGGGTATCAAACGAAATGTGTTAATGAGTATTTTAAAAGGGAGTGGGCCTTAGTTTCTACAGGTGAACGCCTTTTCGAGATATCGCCATAAAGGTGGACCAGGGGTGACTCTAGATTTTGTTTGTACGATATGGGTATCAAATGAGAGGTGTTAATGAGTATTTTAAAAAGAGTGGGCCTTACTTCTATAGGGGGACGCCTTTTCGAGATATCGCCATAAAGGTGGACCAGGGGTGACTCTAGACTTTGTTTGTACGATACGGGTATCAAATGAGAGGTGTTAATGAGTATTTTAAAAGGGAGTGGGCCTTAGTTCTATAGGGGGACGCCTTTTCGAGATATCGCCATAAAGATGGACCATGGGTGACTCTAGACTTTGTTTGTACGATATGGGTATCAAATGAAAGGTGTTAATGAGTATTTTAAAAGGGAGTGGGCCTTAGTTCTATAGGGGGACGCCTTTTCGAGATATCGCCATAAAGATGGACCATGGGTGACTCTAGACTTTGTTCGTACGATATGGGTATCAAATGAAAGGTGTTAATGAGTATTTTAAAAAGGAGTGGGGCTTAGTTCTACAGCTGGACGCCTTTTCGAGATATCGCCATAAAGGTGGACCAGGGGTGACTCTAGACTTTGTTTGTACGATATGGGTATCAAATGAGAGGTGTTAATGAGTATTTTAAAAGGGAGTGGGCCTTAGTTATATAGGGGGACGCCTTTTCGAGATATCGCCATAAAGATGGACCATGGGTAGCTCTAGACTTTGCTTGTACGATATGGGTATCAAATGAAAGGTGTTAATGAGTATTTTAAAAAGGAGTGGGGCTTAGTTCTACAGCTGGACGCCTTTTCGAGATATCGCCATAAAGATGGACCATGGGTAGCTCTAGACTTTGCTTGTACGATATGGGTATCAAATGAAAGGTGTTAATGAGTATTTTAAAAAGGAGTGGGGCTTAGTTCTACAGCTGGACGCCTTTTCGAGATATCGCCATAAAGGTGGACCAGGGGTGACTCTAGACTTTGTTTGTACGATACGGGTATCAAATGAGAGGTGTTAATGAGTATTTTAAAAGGGAGTGGGCCTTAGTTCTATAGGGGGACGCCTTTTCGAGATATCGCCATAAAGATGGACCATGGGTGACTCTATACTTTGTTTGTACGATATGGGTATCAAATGAAAGGTGTTAATGAGTATTTTAAAAGGGAGTGGGCCTTAGTTCCACAGGTGGACGCCTTTTCGAGATATCGCCTTAAAGGTGGACCAGGGGTGACTCTAGTATGCGTTTGTACAATCAAATTATAGGTATTAATGAGGGTTTTAAAAGGGAATGTTGTATAGATGGTCGCCTTTTCGAGATATCGGTATAAAGGTGGACCAGGGGTGACTCAGGTGGACGCCTTTTCGAGATATCGCCATAAAGGTGGACCAGGGGTGACTCTAGTATGCGTTTGTACAATCAAATTATAGGTATTAATGAGGGTTTTAAAAGGGAATGTTGTATAGATGGTCGCCTTTTCGAGATATCGGTATAAAGGTGGACCAGGGGTGACTCTAGAATGCGTTTTCTACAATATGGGTATCAAACGAAAGGTGTTAGTGAGTATTTTAAAAGGGAGTGGGCCTTAGTTCTATAGGTGGACGCCTTTTCGAGATATCGCCATAAAGATGGACCATGGGTGACTCTAGACTTTGTTTGTACGATATGGGTATCAAATGAGAGGTGTTAATGAGTATTTTAAAAGGGAGTGGGCCTTAGTTATATAGGGGGACGCCTTTTCGAGATATCGCCATAAAGATGGACCATGGGTAGCTCTAGACTTTGCTTGTACGATATGGGTATCAAATGAAAGGTGTTAATGAGTATTTTAAAAAGGAGTGGGGCTTAGTTCTACAGCTGGACGCCTTTTCGAGATATCGCCATAAAGGTGGACCAGGGGTGACTCTAGACTTTGTTTGTACGATACGGGTATCAAACGAAAGGTGTTAATGAGTATTTTAAAAGGGAGTGGGCCTTAGTTCTACAGCTGGACGCCTTTTCGAGATATCACCATAAAGATGGACCAGGGGTGACTCTAGAATGTGTTTGTACAATATGGGTATCAAACGAAAGGTGTTAATGAGTATTTTAAAAGGGCGTGGGGCTTAGTTCTACAGGTGGACGCCCTTTCGAGATATCGCCATAAAGGTGGACCAGGGGTGAATCTAGACTTTGTTTGTACGATATGGGTATCAAATTAAAGGTATTAATGAAGGTTTTAAAGGGAGTGGTGGTAGCTGTATAGATGGTTGCCTTTACGAGATATCGGCATAAAGGTGGACCAGGGGGACTCTAGAATGCGTTTTCTACAATATGGGTATCAAACGAAAGGTGTTAGTGAGTATTTTAAAAGGGAGTGGGCCTTAGTTCTATAGGTGGACGCCTTTTCGAGATATCGTCATAAAGGTGGACCATGGGTGACTCTAGACTTTGTTTGTACGATATGGGTAACAAATGAAAGGTGTTAATGAGTATTTTAAAAAGGAGTGGGGCTTAGTTCTACAGCTGGACGCCTTTTCGAGATATCGCCATAAAGGTGGACCAGGGGTGACTCTAGACTTTGTTTGTACGATATGGGTATCAAATGAGAGGTGTTAATGAGTATTTTAAAAGGGAGTGGGCCTTAGTTATATAGGGGGACGCCTTTTCGAGATATCGCCATAAAGATGGACCATGGGTAGCTCTAGACTTTGCTTGTACGATATGGGTATCAAATGAAAGGTGTTAATGAGTATTTTAAAAAGGAGTGGGGCTTAGTTCTACAGCTGGACGCCTTTTCGAGATATCGTCATAAAGGTGGACCATGGGTGACTCTAGACTTTGTTTGTACGATATGGGTAACAAATGAAAGGTGTTAATGAGTATTTTAAAAAGGAGTGGGGCTTAGTTCTACAGCTGGACGCCTTTTCGAGATATCGCCATAAAGGTGGACCAGGGGTGACTCTAGACTTTGTTTGTACGATATGGGTATCAAATGAGAGGTGCTAATGAGTATTTTAAAAGGGAGTGGGCCTTAGTTATATAGGGGGACGCCTTTTCGAGATATCGCCATAAAGATGGACCATGGGTAGCTCTAGACTTTGCTTGTACGATATGGGTATCAAATGAAAGGTGTTAATGAGTATTTTAAAAAGGAGTGGGGCTTAGTTCTACAGCTGGACGCCTTTTCGAGATATCGCCATAAAGGTGGACCAGGGGTGACTCTAGACTTTGTTTGTACGATACGGGTATCAAACGAAAGGTGTTAATAAGTATTTTAAAAGGGAGTGGGCCTTAGTTCTACAGCTGGACGCCTTTTCGAGATATCACCATAAAGATGGACCAGGGGTGACTCTAGAATGTGTTTGTACAATATGGGTATCAAACGAAAGGTGTTAATGAGTATTTTAAAAGGGCGTGGGGCTTAGTTCTACAGGTGGACGCCCTTTCGAGATATCGCCATAAAGGTGGACCAGGGGTGAATCTAGACTTTGTTTGTACGATATGGGTATCAAATTAAAGGTATTAATGAAGGTTTTAAAGGGAGTGGTGGTAGCTGTATAGATGGTTGCCTTTACGAGATATCGGCATAAAGGTGGACCAGGGGTGACTCTAGAATGCGTTTTCTACAATATGGGTATCAAACGAAAGGTGTTAGTGAGTATTTTAAAAGGGAGTGGGCCTTAGTTCTATAGGTGGACGCCTTTTCGAGATATCGTCATAAAGGTGGACCATGGGTGACTCTAGACTTTGTTTGTACGATATGGGTAACAAATGAAAGGTGTTAATGAGTATTTTAAAAAGGAGTGGGGCTTAGTTCTACAGCTGGACGCCTTTTCGAGATATCGCCATAAAGGTGGACCAGGGGTGACTCTAGACTTTGTTTGTACGATATGGGTATCAAATGAGAGGTGCTAATGAGTATTTTAAAAGGGAGTGGGCCTTAGTTATATAGGGGGACGCCTTTTCGAGATATCGCCATAAAGATGGACCATGGGTAGCTCTAGACTTTGCTTGTACGATATGGGTATCAAATGAAAGGTGTTAATGAGTATTTTAAAAAGGAGTGGGGCTTAGTTCTACAGCTGGACGCCTTTTCGAGATATCGCCATAAAGGTGGACCAGGGGTGACTCTAGACTTTGTTTGTACGATACGGGTATCAAACGAAAGGTGTTAATAAGTATTTTAAAAGGGAGTGGGCCTTAGTTCTACAGCTGGACGCCTTTTCGAGATATCACCATAAAGATGGACCAGGGGTGACTCTAGAATGTGTTTGTACAATATGGGTATCAAACGAAAGGTGTTAATGAGTATTTTAAAAGGGCGTGGGGCTTAGTTCTACAGGTGGACGCCCTTTCGAGATATCGCCATAAAGGTGGACCAGGGGTGAATCTAGACTTTGTTTGTACGATATGGGTATCAAATTAAAGGTATTAATGAAGGTTTTAAAGGGAGTGGTGGTAGCTGTATAGATGGTTGCCTTTACGAGATATCGGCATAAAGGTGGACCAGGGGTGACTCTAGAATGCGTTTTCTACAATATGGGTATCAAACGAAAGGTGTTAGTGAGTATTTTAAAAGGGAGTGGGCCTTAGTTCTATAGGTGGACGCCTTTTCGAGATATCGTCATAAAGGTGGACCATGGGTGACTCTAGACTTTGTTTGTACGATATGGGTAACAAATGAAAGGTGTTAATGAGTATTTTAAAAGGGAATGGGCCTTAGTTCCACAGGTGGACGCCTTTTCGATATATCGCCATAAAGGTGGACCAGGGGTGACTCTAGCCTTTGTTTGTACGATATGGGTATCAAATGAAAGGTGTTAATGAATATTTTAAAAGGGAGTGGGCCTTAGTTCTACAGGTGGACGCCTTTTCGAGATATCGCCATAAAGGTGGACCAGGGGTGACTCTAGACTTTGTTTGTACGATATGGGTATCAAATGAAAGGTGTTAATGAGTATTTTAAAAGGGAGTGGGCCTTAGTTCTACAGGTGGACGCCTTTTCGAGATATCGCCATAAAGGTGGACCAGGGGTGACTCTAGACTTTGTTTGTACGATATGGGTATCAAATGAAAGGTGTTAATGAGTATTTTAAAAGGGAGTGGGCTTAGTTCTATAGGTGGACGCCTTTTCGAGATATCGCCATAAAGGTGGACCAGGGGTGACTCTAGAATGCGTTTGTACAATACGGGTATCAAACGAAAGGTGTTAATGAGTATTTTAAAAAGGAGAGGGCCTGAGTTCTATAGGTGGACGCCTTTTCGAGATATCGTCATAAAGGTGGACCATGGGTGACTCTAGACTTTGTTTGTACGATATGGGTATCAAATGAAAGGTGTTAATTAGTAGTTTAAAAGGGAGTGGGCCTTAGTTCTACAGGTGGACGCCTTTTCGAGATATCGCCATAAAGGTGGACCAGGGGTGACTCTAGATTTTGTTTGTACTATATGGGTATCAAATGAAAGGTGTTAATGAGTATTTTAAAAAGGAGTGGGGCTTAGTTCTACAGCTGGACGCCTTTTCGAGATATCGCCATAAAGGTGGACCAGGGGTGACTCTAGACTTTGTTTGTACGATATTGGTATCAAATGAGAGGTGTTAATGAGTATTTTAAAAGGGAGTGGGCCTTAGTTCTATAGGGGGACGCTTTTTCGAGATATCGCCATAAAGATGGACCATGGGTGACTCTAGACTTTGTTTGTACGATATGGGTATCAAATGAAAGGTGTTAATGAGTATTTTAAAAGGGAGTGGGCCTTAGTTCCACAGGTGGACGCCTTTTCGAGATATCGCCATAAAGGTGGACCAGGGGTGACTCTAGTATGCGTTTGTACAATCAAATTATAGGTATTAATGAGGGTTTTAAAAGGGAGTGTTGTATAGATGGTCGCCTTTTCGAGATATCGGTATAAAGGTGGACCAGGGGTGACTCTAGTATGCGTTTGTACAATACGGGTATCAACCGAAAGGTGTTAATGAGTATTTTAAAAGGGAGTGGGCCTTAGTTCTATAGGTGGACGCCTTTTCGATATATCGCCATAAAGGTGGACCATGGGTGACTCTAGACTTTGTTTGTACGATATGGGTATCAAATGAAAGGTGTTAATGAGTATTTTAAAAGGGAGTGGGCCTTAGTTCCACAGGTGGACGCCTTTTCGAGATATCGCCATAAAGATGGACCAGGGGTGACTCTAGACTTTGTTTGTACGATATGGGTATCAAATGAAAGGTGTTAATGAGTATTTTAAAAGGGAGTGGGCCTTAGTTCTACAGGTGGACGCCTTTTCGAGACATCGTCATAAAGGTGGACCATGGGTGACTCTAGACTTTGTTTGTACGATATGGGTATCAAATGAAAGGTGTTAATGAGTATTTTAAAAGGGAGTGGGCCTTAGTTCTACAGCTGGACGCCTTTTCGAGATATCGCCATAAAGGTGGACCAGGGGTGACTCTAGACTTTGTTTGTACGATATGGGTATCAAATCAAAGGTGTTAATGAGTATTTTAAAAGGGAGTGGGCCTTAGTTCTACAGGTGGACGGCTTTTCGAGATATCGCCATAAAGGTGGACCAGGGGTGACTCTAGTATGCGTTTGTACAATCAAATTATAGGTATTAATGAGGGTTTTAAAAGGGAGTGTTGTATAGATGGTCGCCTTTTCGAGATATCGGTATAAAGGTGGACCAGGGGTGACTCTAGTATGCGTTTGTACAATACGGGTATCAAACGAAAGGTGTTAATGAGTATTTTAAAAAGGAGTGGGCCTTAGTTCTATAGGTGGACGCCTTTTCGAGATATCGTCATAAAGGTGGACCATGGGTGACTCTAGACTTTGTTTGTACGATATGGGTATCAAATGAAAGGTGTTAATGAGTATTTTAAAAGGGAGTGGGCCTTAGTTCTACAGCTGGACGCCTTTTCGAGATATCGCCATAAAGGTGGACCAGGGGTGACTCTAGACTTTGTTTGTACGATATGGGTATCAAATGAGAGGTGTTAATGAGCATTTTAAAAGTGAGTGGGCCTTAGTTCTATAGGGGGACGCCTTTTCGAGATATCGCCATAAAGATGGACCATGGGTGACTCTAGACTTTGTTTGTACGATATGGGTATCAAATGAAAGGAGTTAATGAGTATTTTATAAATGAGTGGGGCTTAGTTCAACAGCTGGACGCCTTTTCGAGATATCGCCATAAAGGTGGACCAGGGGTGACTCTAGACTTTGTTTGTACGATATGGGTATCAAATGAGAGGTGTTAATGAGCATTTTAAAAGGGAGTGGGCCTTAGTTCTATAGGGGGACGCCTTTTCGAGATATCGCCATAAAGATGGACCATGGGTGACTCTAGACTTTGTTTGTACGATATGGGTATCAAATGAAAGGTGTTAATGAGTATTTTAAAAGGGAGTGGGCCTTAGTTCCACAGGTGGACGCCTTTTCGAGATATCGCCATAAAGGTGGACCAGGGGTGACTCTAGTATGCGTTTGTACAATCAAATTATAGGTATTAATGAGGGTTTTAAAAGGGAGTGTTGTATAGATGGTCGCCTTTTCGAGATATCGGTATAAAGGTGGACCAGGGGTGACTCTAGTATGCGTTTGTACAATACGGATATCAAACGAAAGGTGTTAATGAGTATTTTAAAAAGGAGTGGGCCTTAGTTCTATAGGTGGATGCCTTTTCGAGATATCGTCATAAAGGTGGACCACGGGTGACTCTAGACTTTGTTTGTACGATATGGGTATCAAATGAAAGGTGTTAATGAGTATTTTAAAAGGGAGTGGGCCTTAGTTCCACAGGTGGACGCCTTTTCGAGATATCGCCATAAAGGTGGACCAGGGGTGACTCTAGACTTTGTTTGTACGATATGGGTATCAAATGAAAGGTGTTAATGAGTATTTTAAAAGGGAGTGGGCCTTAGTTCTACAGGTGGACGCCTTTTCGAGACATCGCCATAAAGGTGGACCAGGGGTGACTCTAGACTTTGTTTGTACGATATGGGTATCAAATGAAAGGTGTTAATGAGTATTTTAAAAGGGAGTGGGCCTTAGTTCTACAGCTGGACGCCTTTTCGAGATATCGCCATAAAGGTGGACCAGGGTTGACTCTAGACTTTGTTTGTACGATATGGGTATCAAATGAGAGGTGTTAATGAGTATTTTAAAAGGGAGTGGGCCTTAGTTCTATAGGTGGACGCCTTTTCGAGATATCGCCATAAAGATGGACCAGGGGTGACTCTAGAATGTGTTTGTACAATATGGGTATCAAACGAAAGGTGTTAATGAGTATTTTAAAAGAGCGTGGGGCTTAGTTCTACAGGTGGACGCCCTTTCGAGATATCGCCATAAAGGTGGACCAGGGGTGAATCTAGACTTTGTTTGTACGATATGGGTATCAAATTAAAGGTATTAATGAAGGTTTTAAAGGGAGTGGTGGTAGCTGTATAGCTGGTTGCCTTTACGAGATATCGGCATAAAGGTGGACCAGGGGTGACTCTAGAATGCGTTTTCTACAATATGGGTATCAAACGAAAGGTGTTAGTGAGTATTTTAAAAGGGAGTGGGCCTTAGTTCTATAGGTGGACGCCTTTTCGAGATATCGCCATAAAGGTGGACCAGGGGTGACTCTAGAATATGTTTGTACAATATGGGTATCAAACGAAAGGTGTTAATGAGTATTTTAAAAGGGCGTGGGGCTTAGTTCTACAGGTGGACGCCCTTTCGAGATATCGCCATAAAGGTGGACCAGGGGTGAATCTAGACTTTGTTTGTACGAAATGTGTATCAAATTAAAGGTATTAATGAAGGTTTTAAGGGGAGTGGTGGTAGCTGTATAGCTGGTTGCCTTTACGAGATATCGGCATAAAGGTGGACCAGGGGTGACTCTAGAATGCGTTTTCTACAATATGGGTATCAAACGAAAGGTGTTAGTGAGTATTTTAAAAGGGAGTGGGCCTTAGTTCTATAGGCGGACGCCTTTTCGAGATATCGCCATAAATGTGGACCAGGGGTGACTCTAGAATGTGTTTGTACGATATGGGTATCAAATTAAAGTTATTAATGAGGGTTTTAAAAGGGAGTGGTGGTAGTTGTATAGGTGGTCGCTTTTTCAAGATATCGGCATAAAGGTGGACCAGGGGTGACTCTACAATTTGTTTGTACGATATGGGTATCAAATGAAAGGTGTTAATGAGTATTTCAAAAGGGAGTGGGCCTTAGTTGTATAGGTGGACGCCTTTTCGAGATATCGCCATAAAGGTGGACCATGGGTGACCCTAGAATGTGTTTGTACGATATGGGTATCAAAAGAAAGGTGTTAATGAGTATTTTAAAAGGGAGTGAGCCTTAGTTCTATAGGTGGTCGCCTTTTCGAGATATCGCCATAAAGGTGGACCAGGGGTGACTCTAGACTTTGTTTGTACGATATGGGTATCAAATGAAAGGTGTTAATGAGTCTTTTTAAAAGGGATTGGGCCTTAGTTCTATAGGTGGTCGCCTTTTCGAGATATCGCCATAAAGGTAGAAAAGGGGTGACTCTAGAATATGTTTGTACGATATGGGTATCAAATGAAAGGTGTTAATGAGTATTTTAAAAGGGCGTGGGGCTTAGTTCTATAGGTGGACGCCTTTTCGATATATCGCCATAAAGGTGGACCAGGGCCGACTCTAGAATATGTTAGTACGATATGGGTATCAACTTAAAGGTATTAATGAGGGTTTTAAAAGGGAGTGGTGGTAGTTGTATATGTGAAGGCGTTTTCCAGATATCGACCAAAATGTGGACCAGGGTGACCCAGAACATCATCTGTTGGATACCGCTAATTTATTTATATATGTAATACTCGCCAAGATTTCAAGGGATTTTTATTTCGCCCCGCAGAACTTTTTAATTTTCTTCTACTTAATATGGTAGGTGTCACACCCATTTTACAAAGTTTTTTCCAAAGTTATATTTTGCGTAAAAAAAAACAATCCAATTACCTTACCATGTTTCATCCCTTTTTTCGTATTTGGTATAGAATTATGGCATTTTTTTCGTTTTTGGTAATTTTCGATATCAAAAAGTGGGCGTGGTCAAAGTCGGATTTAGGCCATTTTTTATACCAATACAAAGTGAGTTCAGATAAGTACGTGAACTGAGTTTAGTAAAGATATATCGATTTTTGCTCAATTTATCGTGTTAAAGGCCGAGCGGAAGGACAGACGATCGACTGTGCATAAAAACTAGGCGTGGCTTCAACCGATATCGCCCTTTTTCACAGGAATAAGTTATAGTCCCAGAAACTAAGCCCCTACCAAATTTCACAAGGATTGGTAAATTTTTGTTCGACTTATGGCATTAAAAGTATCCTAAACAAATTAAATAAAATAGGGCGGAGCCACGCCCATTTTGAAATTTTCTTTTATTTTTGCATTTTGTTGCACCATATCATTACTGGAGTTGAATGTTGACATAATTTACTTATATACTGTAAAGATATTAAATTTTTTGTTAAAATTTGACTTTAAAAATGTTTTTTTTTTTAAGTGGACGTGGTCGTTCTCCGATTTTGATAATTTTTATTAACCATACATATAGTAATAGGAGTAACGTTCCTGCCAAATTTCATAATGATGTCTTCAACGACTGCCAAACTACAGCTTGAAAAACTTTTAAATTACCTTCCTTTAAAAGTGGGTGGTGCCACGCGCATTGTCCAAAATTTTACTGATTTTCTATTCTGCGTCATAAGTTCAACTCACCTACCAAGTTGCATCGCTTTATCCATCTTTGGTAATGAATTATCGCACTTTTTCGGTTTTTCGAAATTTTCGATATCGAAAAAGTGGGCGTGGCTATAGTCCGGTATTGTTCATTTTAAATAGCGATCTGAGATGAGTGCCCAGGAACCCACATACCAAATTTCATCAAGATACCTCAAAATTTACTCAAGTTATCGTGTTAACGGACGGACGGACGGACGGACGGACATGGCTCAATCAATTCAATTCGATCCTAATGATTTTGGTATATGGAAGTCTATATCTATCTCGATTTCTTTATACCTGTACAACCAACCGTTATCCAATCAAAGTTAATATACTCTGTGAGCTCTGCTCAACTGAGTATAAAAATAGGGAAAAGATGGAAGCCCAATGTGGCATAGAAAAAAAAAAACATAATAATAACATGAAATTTAATTTTAAACAATTCTTTGAAAAAAAAAATTTTTTCAATTTTAAGAAAACTAGAAATGTCAAAAATATTAAATTTTAAAACTTTTTTTAAGAAAATCAAAATTTTTTCTATAATGTTAATTAAATAAAGAAAAATAGCAAAATGGCATAAAAATTAATTTTTAAAATAATTTGTAAATTGAAAAAAAACTACTATTTCTAAAATTTAAAGAAAAAGGTTAATTATTTTGTTAAATTAATTAAACAAAAAGAAAAGAAATAACATAGAAATAAAATTTTTTTTAAATACTTTGTAAAATTAATATTTTGAAAATTTTGTAAGAAAATTTGAAATATCTGAATTAGAAATGTTAAATTTAACAAAATTTATCTTTAAGAATAGAGATTTTTTTTCTAAATAATAACAAGACTAATTAAATAAGAAAAATAAAATAATAAAGTAAAATGGAATGAATATGATAAAGAATAAAACCAAAATTTTTTTTCACACAGATGCAGGGAAAATAATTATAGGAAAAATTCAACATGGCTTGGTGGACAAAGATTGCCCACGGCATCCTGATAGCGATAGCCGGATATGAATTAGGGAAAGAAAATTCTGAAGTACCAGAGAATAAACTAATAAAATATGAACCACCAGCTGAACCAGAGACAGGAATTACACCAAACATTCCAGATGTTTGGTTAGCCGTTTTGCTTTGCATAATCGGGCTATTGATCATTACAATAGCCACAATACTAAAGCAATATATGAAGCATAAGTAGAGACAACTAAAACCCGTTCAAGACCGTATCTAAAAATTTGTTTTTTCCAATTTACAAACATCCACTTTAGCACCTTTTACTCAAAACCAAACCCAAAGCTGAGGAAGAGCAACAAATAATTAAAAATAAATAACTAAACCTTTAAACAGTGACCCTCAAAATGTCGCAAAACGACATTAAAGGCAGCTTCATTAGACCAACCCAAAGTTAATGCAAATCAATAATTTGCATACCTCACAGTAGTAGTTTCCAAGGAGGTTATCAAGATAACATCCCTGAAGGCTGATAAAGGAAAAAGATTTATAAAACAGCCCTGGTAAAATTTGTGTCAGCGAACATATGAAAAAAAAACACAAAAATTTTATAAGTCCAAAAAACAGATTTATGAAGAAAAAGTCACAAAGAGAACCTTAAAAATATATGTAAACCGCTATATAGGATAGGATAGGATAGGTTAGGTGGTAGCTGCCCTGATAAGGATAGCTCACTTGGACAACATGAAGGTCCGTTGTGATACCACATACACCAAAAATAACGGTGACTTAAATCTAACTACTTAGAGAATCGTTGGGTAGCAACGATAAAGCTCCGAATGATACCGATCTCAACTTTGGATAAATCCTCGGGAGATCCAAGTGAGTCTCGACCGAAGTACTTTCGCCTAGTTCTGGCAAAAGCTGGGCAATCAAGCATAAAGTGATTTGGTGATTCCACCTCATCATCCTCCATACAGCTGCAGCAGGATGGAGTTTCCAGTATATTGAGACCTACCGCATGGATACCCATGGGACAGTGCCCTGTCAAAATTCCAATGACCATTGATAGGTGAGCCTTAGTGAACCCAATTATTTCAGCAGACCTCCTGCCATCCACTTTCGGCCAGAAAGATCTTGCTACCCTGCAAGACGTGGTGTCCGCCCAAAGTTTGCTTAGCTGACTCGAGGCCCAGCTATGGAGGAGCAATCCACAGGTGGCCAGCGGGATCCCGAAATCCCTACAGCCATCTTCATCCGGTCCCTGATCCAGAGTCTGGAACCACTTATGATATCCAAGACAAGTATCTTAGCCCCCAAAGCGCTATATAAATTTGCAATAAAAGACTAGTCGCGCTCATTTTCATCTTAGGATAGAAAAATGGTAGCGTAGAAAATTATCAAGGAACCAGATTGTTGAGGAAGTTATTGACTTAGGACAATATTCGACCAGGCATACAAGAAATGCCGGCAATCCAGGACTTGAAATTTATAAGGAGAAACACAGTTGTCCTGAGGGACAAATTGGTGATTAAGAATTGAATATTTACTGCAGTAGACGAATTTATAAAATAATAATTGGTACCCAAGTTCTCAAAGATCAAATAATTGCACTAACCCAAGAGGTTGTGCAAGTGACAAATCCCGGTATAAAAATAAAAATAATTCTTCATAAAAATCATGACGATTCTGTCTTGGTGACCGCCGCAGAAATCGCATGCCAAATAAGATCAAAGAAATTGCTGGAAAAATAAGAAAAATAAATAGAATAATTTTTGCATCCACTGTACCATCCTTCCACTAACCAGCTAAACTACTGCCACTAATATAAACTACCTTGCTTTTCCGTCAACCTCAGCTCCAAAATTCCTGCAAAATTAGCTACAGATTCTTCTTATACACTAAATTAAATAAAACCCTAATAAAATGAAAGAACAATGAAAAGCCGTTATTTAATAAAAATAATTAAAGTTAGAAATAGAAAAAAAAATAGAAATAAAGAAAAAATAGATATAAGTATGAGACGCTTCAGATAGGAAACCTAATTTTTAGAGAGATCATAATTTTAGGAAAGATATTTTCATTTAGCCACAGGTAGAATAGAAAATAGTAATAGAAAATATTTTTGGTAATTTTTATAGCCTTATGCGTTTACGTCATGTTATTAATAATGAGCTTAAAGGCCGTGGTTAAATAAAACACAATGTTTAAAATTTCATTGGTTTTTTTAATTTGTCAATATTTCGGCTTCAGTCTGAAGCCATCTTCAGGAACTTGTGGTTATTCTTTATCGACTCGACAGTCGATAAAGAAGCTCATTATTAATAACATAACGTAATAGAAAATATTTTTACTTCAACCCACACATATAATCCATACGAATAAGTTTAATCCGGTATAGAACATATTACATAACATAGTATAGAACATTTACTAGTAACACATATGATTTAAAAACCAAAACAATCATACTATAAGCACACCAATTTACTCAACAACATAGATGCGTAAGAAAGAGAATAATAAACAAAAGAAATAAAAATACTAACCCATGTTAGCACACATGAAGTAACTGTAACACTTCATAATAATTTGTAAACACATGCCGCTTTTTAAGGGAGTCGACGCTCTTAAGGGTCAGCTGTGCAAAAAAAAACACAAAAAAATAATAATAATAATAAATTACTCATCATAGTAAATACACAAAAAAAAATAGAAAAAGTCAGCTTATTATGAAAAATCGAGAATGAGCATAACGGGCATAGTATGTAAAGCAAATGCAAACGGATAAAAGCAAAAAAAAAAACATATAAACTTATAATATCAAGTTACCACTATGACAGAAATTACAACTGAATGCAAAAAATTATTTGGTAACACCAAGTAAGTTGACTGGGTCATTTAACGAAAAATGAAACAACACGGCACACTTATCCCAGTGACATTGGACTGACCATCTATAATTAAGCATAAAATTATATACGCTCACTTAAAAGGCCGATGGTGTAGTATCGCGTGGAACTCACCTCACTTCAAACACGCTTAACATTATAAACATACGTTCATTGACCCAGGTGACTACCATAAGTTCATTCGCGTTCACCAAGTCACCTAATGCATTAATGCGTCATACCCAAATTGCTCAAGTAGGAATATATGTTAGTCAATATAATAATTCGCTAACAAAGCATTCCTCACTATTGCGTCATGCACCTCTAGTATGTAATTATTAATGTAATACTGTTTTCACACAGAAACTTAATGATCTCATTTCACCTGCTAATGAAATCGTAAATTTTGTTCTTTCACACAGAAGTAACTGCTCGATTAGTATGAAGGATGAGACAGACAATCATGGCGGAACGATACAAGGTGGGAGCATGGTGACATACCTACAAACAAAAAAAATTCCATGTACTTGTAAATTCGATGGACAAATGTCAAAATCATACTGCGCCGGCAGTTGATGTATCAAATCAAATAAAAAAGGTTATAATCAGCTGTTCGATGCGGCCACCTTGTATCGTTCCGCCATGCAGACAATGACATTTGCTTTTAAAACTAAGAAGCGGAAACGGAAGCGGAACGCTGCCAACAGAGTTGCATTGTGCTTTTGACTTCATTAGGCATTCGATTAGCTACTAATGAAATAATAATAGATTCGAATTTTGTAGGGAAGATTGAGCTCAATAAGCGTCTTAATGTAAAAAATTGCCTTTATTATTCAATAAGCCGTCTGTGTGAAATTAGTATAAGAATGTATATATATTTAGGTTAAGAACTTTTGTATAAATAGGAAAGAATTTATTCAATAAAGAAAATTTATGAATGTGATGTCAGCGCTTAAAATCTAAAAGTATACATTGTACAACATTCTATAGCTGGAGCTACCTCTCGATCTCTACATTTTACTCGCTCTTGCTAATCCCCTCCAGCTTTGTTATTAAGACCACCCATGCTGTTGAAACCAGTAGGATCAAGATCGCAATGACGTGCAATGGAACCGGGCTTATCGCATTTGAAGCATTTGATAACTCTTTCACTCCGCTTTTGAGATCCTTTCAGCGCCTCCAATATTATGTTCACCCAGTCTGGCCTTTCTACATCCACACGGCGTGCTTTGGACGCTGGCTTACACAGAAGCGATGCTGTTTCCTGAATCAGAACTTGTTATACCGTTTCTGCGAAAGTGGGTTTTGGGTTTGGGTATGTCGCTCGCTTCGTTTCCACGTCCCGTATGCCATTTAAAAAGCTCTGGATTTTTACCCTTTCGGTGCATTCCACGGGTGCGTCCGCATTCGCTAAATGTGCCAGCCTTTCAACATCCGACGCAAACTCTTGCAATGTTTCACCAGGCCTCTGGAAGCGATTTAGTAACTCCATTTGGTATATCTGTCTCATACGCTCGGTTCCGTATCATCTCTCTAGAACGCCGACCAATGCTTCATAACAGTTCATTTCGCCCTCTGGAATGGTTTGTAAGATCTCAGCTGCAGGCCCTTTCAATGCCATGAACATTGCAGCTACTTTATCATCTACATTCAAGTTGTTCACTGCTGACGCCTTCTCATATTGTAGCTTAAACACATGGAAAGGAACAGAGCCGTCAGTTTTTACCTTCGTATTGCTTGCTGAAACAATTGGGCGATTTAGTTGCAGCTCGTGTATAGGACCTTTTAAAGCACCTACCTCAGCCTCGATTTTGTTCTCAAACTGCATTATTTTTTTATCCTGTGCTTCCACATTCCTTCCGTCTCCATAGCGTCTCGTAGCCGTGCTTGAAGTTCGATCTTATTGCCGGTTGTATTCAATCCATGGTTCTTCAACTCCTTTTCAGTTGCTGGATCCTTAATTCACTTAACTTTGCCGTGTCCTTGTTGTCCTGTGGAATTTATTCAACAAATTTCTCTTCTGACACCAATTGTAACGAATTTAGTGCAATTCCGCGTATTTGCAACCTTCTACTAACGTTCGTATCGCTAAATTGTTGAATAAATAATTCCAATATTCAATTATGCAAAATGGTCTTTATTAAAGTACTTCACAATAACACTTCTACTTCTCAACAGATAACGTGCTTAAATCAAACTAATTGCCATGCCTCAGCTGGCGCGGTTTCCTCGTTTGCATATTTCTAGGCGTTTCTAGAATCTACTATTTGTTTACACGCTATAAACTCACCAGATATAAAAACAGATGCACTATTATAGCTTCTCGCATATCCATATGCGCGTGCATACGTGAGTGATACTTCCATCGATGATTGCCTACTTTTGGGAGTATCTCAGATATATGCATGTGTTTGTGCGTTTCTATCCGCTTGCTTTATTGTTGTTGTGGCTTTATTTACTTAGTTTCAGATTAGTGATGTGAGTATCACTTAGTGTCACTAATATTCGTCACAATATTATCGATGAGATAACCCTTCTACTCTCTAACGAATGCAGATTTATTAGCCTACACCTTGAGATATATGATGGGAGGGGCAAATCAAATATTATATCAGATAAACAGTATTTCATAAATATTTTTTGTACAGGTTCAATCCTTTTGTTATGTACCTCATAATAGGGACTCCATATTATGGAACCATATTCAAGCCTAGATTGTAAAAAAACATTGTACAATAACTTTTTATACTCAGCTGAGCAGAGTTCATAGAGTATATTAATTTTGTTGGCATACCGGTACCCCGTAACGGCATAAATTAATCGAGATAGATATAGACTTCTATATATCAAAACGATCTGGGCGAAAAAAGAAATTCATTTAGCCATGTCCGTCCGTCCGTCTGTCCATAAATACGATAACTTGAGCAAATTTTTAGGTATCTTAATGAAATTTGGTATGTAAGTTCCTGAGCACTCATCTCAGATCCCGATTTAAGACTATAACCACGCCCACTTTTTCGATATCATGGATCATGGTACCACGACAATGCAATATTAAACAAGTAAGCAAGTCTAATTTCGGGTGAAACCGAACATTACATACCCAGCTATACACATTAAATGCTGTTGTTGTTTTATTTGTGTGTGTGTTGTGTGTTATTTAAAAGGGGTAGGCCTTAGTTCTACAGGTGGACGCCTTTTCGAGATTTTTTTTATTTATTTTTTTATTTATTTAAAATTATAGTCGACTCAAAAAAAAAAAGCGGTCGACTGCTAAGAATAATAGAATCAATTACAAGAAAAGAACATACATAAATTTACAAGCCGAGAATTAAAGTAAATCATATATAATTATACGCATTACAATTTCGATTATAATATACACAAAGTAACAATGTTATTTAAGAATCTATATAAGTGTGCCCAGTGGGGGGCCCTCGTGAGGAGCTCAGAAGGGATCTTACGCGAGGTGCTCATAAATGAGCCGGATGCCCGGAACTGCATGCAACGAGGTTAATAGTTAATTATTTATTTACTTCGTTTAAAATATCATCCAAACACAAGAGTATGACAGGGTGTAAAGCAGCAAATGAACATTCGAAGCTAATACAGTTGTACAGGTCATTATATCGTGAGCACCAAATCCGTTTAGGACTATTTCTGGCAAAGTTTTGCCGACAAAGGGATAAATGAAAGGGCACAAAGTGTCTAGAAGTCCTAGTAGGAACAGCAAAATTTAGTCTACTGACCAGATCAGGGGAGTCAATCCCACCGATGATCAGCTTATGAATGAACATTACAACAAGTAATATTCGACGAGTTTTGAAGAGCTGGCAAATTAATTAAAAGAAGTTTGTTCCTATATGGTGGAAGATGAGGACTTTAATCCCAGTTGAGGCCTCGTAGTGCAAAAATTAAAAACATTTTCTGTACTGACTCAATTCGATTTATATGGTTTTGAGTGGTTGGGGACCAGACACTTGAACATTACTCGAGAATAGTACGTACAAACGAGGTATAAAGTATTTTGGTGAAATAAGGGTCACCAAACTCTCTAGCCCATCGTTTTAAAAATCTTAGTACACCAGTTGCTTTATTTATATTAGTTAGGATATGTAAGATAAAACTTAATTTCGGATCAAAAATTACACCTAGATCACATACAACAGATATGCGCCCCAAAGGGGTGCCATTTAGCATATAAGATGCCAGAAACGGTGAAATGTTGAGTTCTGTTTTCGAGATAACTTGCAATCGAAATCAAAAGACTCTTAGGAAAACCCAGAAGATCAAGTTTAAGAAGTAAAAGCTCGTGATTAACAGAGTCGAATGCTTTACTAAAGTCAGTGTAAATGACATCTGTTTGTTTACAATCCATAAAACCATCCATAATTAGGGACGCAAATGCGAACATGTTGGTTGTTGTTGATCTCCGACGCACAAAACCGCGCTGATAAGGTGATATTAAAGAACTAAACAGATGCTGAAGTTGTCAAGTAATAATCTGTTCAAAAGATTTAGGAATAGCTGAGAGTTTAGCTATGCCCTTGTAGTTCTCTATATTAGACTTGCTACCCTTTCTATGCAAAGGTATGATAAACGGTTGCTTCTAAATAGATGGGACTAATGCGGATTCCAGAGATAGTTTGAATAATTTTAAGATAGGCTCAGATAAGTTTACAGCACAGTACTTAAGCACACAACTGGGAACACCATCTGGGCGGGGGAAAATATTTGTTTCAAAGCAAGAAGTCTAGGAAGAACAGTCTCATTATCAATGAACGGGTTTAAAATATTATTCGAACTTTTTAAGTTATAAAGATTAATATCCAAAAGGAACACAATGAGATGAGTAGGTAGACTTAAAAAATTCAGCAAATAAATCTGCGATTTCGTGATCAGAATTAGCGCTCTTAGACCCATAGATAAATGAGTATGGATAACCAGACATTTTCCTCTTCGAGTTAACGAAACTATAAAAACATTTCGCGTTGTTAACAAATTGAAGTTTGCAGCAGGATATGTAATTTTTGAGACTTTTGGAGCATTTATAGAGTCTTGATTTAATATTATTTAGTCTTAGTAACTGCCTAGAGAACCAAGGCGGTTTACTTGGTGTACACGAGCATAGCGGAGGAGAAGACAACTATTAAAGAAGCCATCAAGTGTGCTGTAAAATATTGTGGTTGGTGATTCTACATCGCTGCATGAGTAAAGATTTGACCAGTCATGTGCAGCAATCAGTTCATTTAGCTTAATAAAATTCGTCTTATAAAAGCATCTTGAATTGGTTCGAGATTTCGATTTCGAAGCATCGAGCATCACAGGCCGAACAAAATCCAGTACAATCTCAAGCGTAGGATGAAGAGGGTCTTCAGCAAGGGATAATGGGGGAATTCGGGTTAGGGTAGTGCCCACAGTGTCGTCTGTAAACACTAGCTCTAAAATCTTGTTTTGCAGTTTAATATATTGTTAATTTGAACATGAGATGTGTCTAACAGGCAATTAAAAAATGCATGCTGAGTAGTAGGAGTCATGACATTAGGTCGATCTAATTTACTGTTAATAAACTGAAATCACCGAGAAATATTAGGTGGTCTTTGTCTCGAAGTTGCGAGTACAAATTACAAATAACTAAGCTATGACAAGTATAAACATGTATATCGGATCTTGGCGGTATATATTCACAGCTACAAACTCGAAATCAGCTGCGATGTCCAAAAACAATAACTCAGATGGAAGGCGCAAAACCACAGCAATAAGGACACCACCTGCTTTAGCTACCCAATCGCGCCAATACACTACGTAGTTATCTGAGAAAAGTTCGGAGTTAAAATTACCCTCTTTTAACCAGGTTTCAGTAAAGCCTATAACTTGCGCAGTAAAAAAAAAACTATTGAGAAAAAATGTACTCAATTTCGATCCTAGGCCACGGACATTTTGATAGTTAATAATTACTTCTGCGCTGTTCCCGTAGAGATGTTTAAGTTTTTTTAATCTCTGAAAGAATTTGGCTTTTTAGTGTAAAAATATACCACTGAATGTTCCGGCCAAAAAGAATGATCCAAGACTCTATCAAAACAAATTTCCGGCACTGGTATTTTAAATGAAGATATATCCCTCTTATAACTAAAGTGGAACTTATAAGCACTTATATTTGAAGAATTAGAAATATCTAATTTAGATATTAACTATGTAGTCAACAATGTCATCTACCGTAAGCGATGCATGTAGCCGTGACACGAAAACTGTCCTACGAGGCGGAAAGGCAGTCACTTTCCTGGGACGCTCAGGAAGTAGTAGCAGCAATGTCATTGTCATGGCATTTTCATTTCCATTAACATTAGCAATTCGCTGTTCGGTATTAGCAGCAGTATTTGCCTTTGACGATTTAGTATTGCAGACTTTAGCAACTACAAGGCATGTGCTACCAAACAACTTTAGCATATCGGTAAAATTACGCTGATTAAACGGCAGTGGCGAGAAATCAGTACGATCTACAGTGGAACTGGTATGTCAACTACAAGACGCGCCATTCGCTTCTTCGTTCTACTGACCTGCTCCTTTCAGCGGAGTAGGGGCTTCCGTCTTCTTGGACAATGCTAATTGCTGCGGACGCTTAGAGGCTCATCAATCTTTGGAAGAACTTTTCTCTCGGATACTCTCAGAGCTGCCTTATCTGATATTATCTGACTCATGCTTCTGAACCTATAGCAGGACGGATACGATAAGTGTCTTGTAGAGCATGACTTTTGTTTGACGAGAAACGACTTTGTCAAGCTATGCTCAACCGTAAAGTCAATCTCGCAAATGCAGATGGCGCGTCTTCTATTACGTCACCGAAAAAGAGGTTGAAAAAGCCATAAAACTATCAAAAGCTGTGGAACCGGACAGGATTGCCACACCAATGTTTAAAAATCTTGCCAATGAACGATTTAAATACCTGGCACTTGTATCCTGCCCACTTTCGTGAACCCTGAAAATTTTTAAAAGGCGACAGTCCTACCGCTACTAAAGTATGGAAATCCAGCTAGCGTATTAGACTCATATCGTCCGATATTTTTTCTATCGCCAGTAGCCAAGCCGTGCTACTCCCTTATTGCACCGCAAACCTGGGGCTTGTGTTAGCATGTCCCTCGAACATTGGAACCTCATTATGAAACAGTACTCATAGCTCAAGACTTATCAAAATCCTTTGACGCAGTCAATCACAGCACGTTACTGCAAGACTTGGAAGAATCTACCCTTCCTCCCAGTCTCAAAAGGTTGACCACAAATTATCTGTGTATTCGGCAGACATCGGCTCAGTTCAGGAACGTAGTATTAACAAGTAAAGGTGTCCAAGCTCGGGTGTAACCGAACATTATATACTCCGCGTGAGCTTCAATTGTACATTTCATTTCATATAAATTACTTTTCTACATAACGCGTCGCCCCGCCCGTTTAAAAAATGTCTCCCCATTTCCTCTTGCCATAAAACTTGATAAGTGAAATATTATTGATTCAGAACTATTTTTTGCTAAGTTATAGCTTATTATTTTCGTTCACGACCCTTTTAAAAATCTTTTATATAAAAGTGGGCGTGGTCCTTAGTCGATTTCGTTAATTTTTCTTCAAAGCATTCCCTATAGTAAAGGCAACCTCTCTGCCGAATGTTGTTGCGATAGGTTTAACGATTTTATCACAAGTTGGCGGTGCCCCGCTCATTTAAAATTTTTTTTTTAATTTTTGTCATGAGTCAATATCAGTCCACATGTCAAATTTTAATATTCTAGGTGTATTATTTACTAAATAATCAGGTTTTTTGTGTTTTCCAAAATGTTATACATACAAAAAGTGGGCGTGGTTTTCATCCGATTTCGATTTTCTATACCAACCTATTCTGGGTCCAGATAAGCTCGTGTACCAAATTTGGTGAAGATATCTCAATATTTACTCAAGTTTTCGCGTTAACGAACGGACGGACAGACGGACGAACGGACGGACATGGCTCAATCAAATTTTTTTCGATATTGATGATTTTGATATACGGAAGTCTATATCTATCCCGATTCCTTTATACCTGTACAACCAGCCGTTATCCAATTAAAATACTCTGTGTGCAAAGCACGCTCAGTATTAAAATAAGAACCCAAGCTGTCGATTTTATAACTGGTAAAATCTTGTTAGCACCGAACTTGTACTTATTTGGCAATTTATGTCTAGTTCCGAACCAGAAATATGTATCACTAGTTACTGACTGAAAGGATTTCAGGGAACCGCCCACTATTTTTTTTATAACTTTAAGTGTAGCCTCTCCCAGTTCTATGCACTCACTTTCAGGAAGACCTTTATAATATATATTTTAACAAAATTTGGTTTGATCATATGTCCAAAATGTTTCAGATTTATGCTCAAACTTTTTACCGTGTGCCTGCCAAAACCTCAAACCACTTATTGATAATAAGTGGCCGCCGTGGTGTGGTGGGAGCGTGCTTCGCATACCACACCGAAAGTCCTGAGTTCAAGTGCCGACCAAAGCAACATCAAAAATTCAGAACTCGTTTTTCCAATTGGAAAAAAATATGTCCGAGCGCGGCCGCCCCTCGGCAGTGATTTGGCATACACCCCAAGCGTATTTCTATTTTACTAAAGCTTTTCAGTGAAAACGTATCTCGCATGCAACAGCTTCCGTTTGGATTCGGCATAAAACATATATGCCTCCATTTTGTAGGGAAAATCAAAAGGGAGCAAGACGCAATTTCTCTATTTTCGGTGTAATCTTCTCTTTTTGAATTATGCTTGGCTATTGCTTTTTCTTTTGCTACCTTAATTCTATCTTGTAATATGGATGGACAAATGCTTTCTTTAGCGAACCTTGGAGAGCACTTGATAGTTGAGTGATATCGATCATTATAGTTAGCTATAACCATCTGTATCCTCATTTCTGTTGAAAGACTCGTATCATCAATTCCTGTTAGTTTTTCCAACAGGGCTGAGTGAAGTCTCTCAATATCTGCATTACCAGTGTGGTTCTTGGGTTTAGTTAAGTGGACGTCAATATTTTCGGCATTTAGATACTGTATTAATTGTTCTGCTCTAAATTCATTATCCATTATAACTTTCTTAGGCTTCCCGAATTTTGCAAATTGTTCCATTAATATGGTCTTCTTTGACCTCCAATTTCTATCAGTAATTCTATACTGCAAATTTTGTTAATTTGTCTATTGTGGTAGCAAACGAATGTTTGCTAAAGTGAAAAATATCTATGTGAACAATTTCATTTTTATCTGTAGGGTTTCTGTTATACTAAATATTGGTTTCATAGGCTTCCTATCATATTTTATCTGTTGGCACTTCTCACTGTTATTTATTATTAACTGAACGTGATCCCTAATTTTTGGATACAAATTATTTTTTTTTCAGTGTATTATATGTTTCTCCAATGCCGCTGTGCATCGATTCATTATTGTGATACAATGAGATTTGTCTATGCAGTTCTTCTTCCTGCAAGATATCTCTCGCTCTCTTTGTGCACTTTACGAATTCCAGCTTGCTATTACAGGAGAACATGGATATTAGTAAGAATTGAATTTTATGATAATCCCTATCTTCAACTTCAGAAAAAATTCCAACTTTGCAACCCTTAATGTGCTTTTCTAATATTCTTTTTAACGTTACTTCATCATTCAAAGGATCAATTTCTATATTATCTTCCTACCATGTATTGTTTGGACTTCAGCTTGAGCGCTATATGTCACTATGATTTGAGTCTTGTACTTATTGACAATTTCCTCCTTTATAGCAAAATGCTCTAATAATTCTTCCTCGGCCAAATGTATCGTATCCGACATTTTCAAATTTGATTCCTTATCATTATTTTATATATATTTCTCGATTCGGCTTAAACAAATCTGTTACCACATTATTCTTTCCCTTTACATATTCTATTTCGTAATTGTACTCTTGTAATTTCAAAAGCCACCTCTGATGACGTTGCGAAAACTCTTTTCCCTTATATTTATTATTAAGGTATACAATCGGACAGTGGTCAGTGACTACTTTAAATTTATTTCCATATATGTATGGTCTAAAATATGTGATTGTATAAATAATTGCCAGAAACTCCTTTTCGGTAGTGGCATAATTTTTCTCATGATTATTCAAAGTTCTTGAAATATAGAATACTGGCTGACCCTGTTGTGACAATACTGCGCCAATGGCGTAATCACTTACATCTGTTGTGTTTGAAAATTCCTTATCATACTCTGGGTATTTAAGGATTGGATGGGAAGAAATGAGAGATTTGAGATTCTCAAAGCTTTAAATATATTGTGGGTCATTAGGGTTTATTTTACACCCTTTTTTCAAGTATTTAATCATTGGATATGCTATTTTTGAATAATCCTTTATAAATTTCCTGTAGTACCCTGTAGCTCTCAGAAAGCTCTTCAGTTGTCTTTCTGTTCTTGGGACTTTTAAATCTAGAATCACTGCAATTTTCTCTTTATTGGGTTTTATACCTTCTTTAGTTAAGGTGTGCTCTAAAAAATTTGTTTCTTTCCTTAAGAAACTGCACTTATCCGCTTGAATCTTCAAATTGTGCTCTTGCAACTTTGAAAAAATTTAATCTATGGAGCTCAAATATTCCTCCAATGAAGTGGAAAATATCAAAATTTCATCCAAATAAACGACACATATTTTATTAATATACTCTCTCAGTATGTCATTCATAAGTCTTTAAAAAGTAGCCGGGGTATTTTTCAACCCAAACGGCATTCTAACATACTCGTACAAACCTAATGGGGAAACGAAATCTATTTTTTCAATATCCTTATATGCCATTAAAATCTGATGGTAACCTTCTGCGAGATCAAGAGAGCTAAAGTACTGTGCTTTGCCCAACTTGTCCAAGATTCCTTCAATATTTGGCAAGGGATACTTATCGTCAATGGTTATCTGATTAAGCCTACGGTAATCAACCACCAAATGAAACTTCCTATTTCCCGATTTGTCATCTTTCTTTGGCACTATTATAATAGGAGAGCTATACCTACTCCTACTCTTTTGAATTATACCCTGCTTTTTCAGGTCTGTTATTTGCTTAGTAGCCTCCTCTTCATGTTTGGGAGGCAACCTATAAATTTTTGAATTAATCTGCTGGTTTGTCTTTATTTCATGAACCACTGTTTTTGTATTTTTTATGGTGTCCCCCTCTATATATATTCATTTTTCATATTTTTAAGCAATTTTTCAACCCCTTTTCGTTCATCTGATTTTAGATGATCAAGTTGAATATTTTGCAATTTTCCCGATTCCAATGCGTAAATTTGCTCTTGGATCGTTTTCGAATAGAATGGTATTTTAACACCATTAAAGACAACATCAGCACTGAAATCCAGCGAAGAATCAATCTTGCCAATAAATTCTACTTTGGACTAGGTAGGCAATTGAAAAGTAAAGTCCTCTCTCGGCAACTCTCTCGCTTGCGCCCCTAATATTCCCATTCAATGTATTTATTATTATTTTATTCCCCTCAACAACTGGCAAATTATATTCATCATGTTTCTCTTTTCATAATACTGATGGTGGATCCCAGATCCACCAATGTCAAAAACTTTTTATTAAATAGTGTTAAAATTATTAATATTTTATTTTCACCACCCGAGGCTAGTTTGTAAAAAACTCGTCATTTGTGTTGGTGTTTTCCACTTGACTCGCAGCATCGACGTCCATGGGTTGAGGCCCATTTGAACATCTTGTCTGCTGGGAGGTATTTTGCCTGTTATTGTTATAATTGTTATTCTGTTGCCGACTACTTACCTGTTGCCCACTTTGGGGTTGGCTACCTACCTGCTGGCTGTTCTGAGGTCGGGTACTTTTTTTAAATATATATAATAATAACGTAAAAAAGCAAGAAAAATTAGAAATGAGAAAAAATCCGTTGTGTGATAAGAAACTACTATGTAGATTTGTATTATATACTTCATTACAGTCAATACAAAAAAAGTTCCCCCTCCCCCCCCCCCCCCCCTACACTGGAACTGCGCATGCGCTATACCTACCTGAATTATTCGCGGCCTTACCACCGTTATTATTATTATAGCCGCTGCTATTTTGCCTTGCAAAATTATTCTCCTGCCTATACCCACTATTTTGTGGTCGGGATTTATAATTTTGTGTTCGCTTATTTGTGATATACATTGAATTCAGATTTACCGAATCCAATCCAATAAAATTATATATGAAATCCGCCATTTGCGGCCATTTTACAACATTTCTAATAGCGCAGGCAAACGAACCTGACGCTAATTGTTTAATTCGTTGAAGGAGCATCCCCGTAAGTATCTCCTTCAACGTACCACCTTAGCTTAGATCGCTAAGCGCGGTGATATTGTCAAGAATATCCTTTGTTTTTCCACTCAATTCGGCAATTGAGCCTACTCTTAAATATGTGATGTCGTTTGTGATCGACATCTGACCTTTTGTTGACGGAAAATGTTGCCTCAATTTAACCTTACACTCGTCCCACCTATCTGGTGGACTCAGGAACAAAAAATTTTTGGCCGATCCTCCTATCTTCAGATCGTAAACCACCCTAAATGCTTCCTCCTGCTGCATTGTATAGTCTGCCAAAATTCTATCCACCGTTTGGATAAATGAAATTCCTTGTATTACCCTCAAAGGGTTTGTATATTTTAGGTCCTTTTCTATCCTCTGCCTAACTGTCGTATTACGCTGTGCAGCATTTTCCTGCAACAGTATTGTGATAGCCACAAGGCAAGCCTCTACATTTTGTGCCATTTTTCTTTTTTTCTTTGTTTTTCCTCAACAAACCAACACACACAAACAACAAAGAAAAATATTTTGCCAACGATTGCCTTTTCAAAAAAATAACTCCTTTTCCTTTACAGATATTCTTTTTCCTTCACAAACACTTTCCGTTTTATTATTATTAATACATCTATGTATTTTCTTTTTTTTCAAAACTTTAGGGGTTACAATATGGTGTAAAACTTCTTCCTTCCCCCTTTTCCTTTTTCCGATTCGTATTCTTTTTTTTTTTCAAAATTATATGCACTTAACTACATAATCATGCACTTATTTACAACACAAGAACAACAAAAAAAAAATGTTTTCTTTTTTTTTCTATCGAACAATATTTTTCCAATGATTGCTTCCTTTTCACAATTTCTTTACAGATATAACTTTGTATAATTATTATTATTTTATTTATCTTTTCTATTGAACATTAAGCACTAAATGATAAAATTCCTTCCTTATTTTTCTTTCCATTTACATTTCTATTTACAATTAAATTTACTTAATCACAATATGAAACAAAAAAAGATTTCTTTTTTCTGCTCACCCCGCTTAATGTCCTTCTCTGGTGCTGCTATATATAGATGCTATGGGTTTCTGTCCTTTTTTGCCAATACTTTATTCCACTTCCATACGCTGCCTGTCCTGGTAGGTTTCCTTTTTTCTTTTTCCTCGGTGCCGGATTGCAATATTCCAATATTCCACTTCCTTATACCGCAGTGCTGGATTATAAAGTCTCCACTATTCCACTTCGTTATACCGCCCTTTTATTATATTTCTTTACTATTTCTATTTTATGTTATTAATGAGTTGCCGCCCGATTAATTATTATTTTATTTAATTGTTTTATATATTTTTTTCACTTCGATTTTATTTTTTTCTTTTATTTTTTTTCACAATTCTTTCGGTTCGCCGCGACTGCGCCAGTTACGTCTTTACGTTAGACGTTAGACGTTGGGCAGGGTACTACTTACGGTTTGATCGGCACTAAATAAGAACGACACTTTAGTTTCGATATTGTTAAAATTCTTTATTTAATATTAGTTACTCATTATATTTGTAAAATTATTTATTTCGTATAATTATTTACACAATATTATCTGTTCTTCAGATTTGTGGGATTCTCTTTTAATTTTTTTCACTCGACCGGACGGGTCGTCTTAATTTCCGGGCAACTGCCTCTTCAATATTTCTCAATCTTTTGCTTAACATAAATACATAAGGCATCTTTCCGATGCACATACATAATTACTTATTTACTAAGCTCACTCAACAATTCACATATTCCCACATACGTACACACACATATGAACATAGTTGCAGTCAGCATTATTATTTATTATGATTACTGGGGTATCTCATTTTATTCAGGAACGTTTTGCATTCCCGAATGTTGACACCAATAAGTATGTCAGTTTGTATATCTGTATGCCTCTGAAGAACAACATAAGCAGAGGCATCAACTGAATTGGTTTCTATTAATGTATGCATGTTTGTACATTTGTATGCTTCCAAAGTGGAGCCATACACAAAACCCAGTTTAGCTGGTTGCAACAAAGTATCTTATTTACTTTATTTATTGTCTGGGTGGCCTGATGTGGACATAACGGTAATCCGTAACGGCACAAACTAATCGAGATAGATATAGACTTCTATATATCAAAGCGATCTGGGCGAAACAAGAAATTCATTTAGCCATGTCCGTCCGTCCGTCTGTCCGTAAACACGATAACTTGAGTAAATTTTGAGGTATCTTAATGATAGTATGTAAATTCCTGGGCCTTCATCTCAGAACGCTATTTAAAATGAGCGAAATCGGAATATAACCACGCCCACTTTTTCGATATCATGGATCATGATACCGCGACAATGCAATATTAAACAGGTAAGGAAGTCTAAGTTCGGGTGAAACCGAACATTACATACCCAGCTGTACACTTTAAATGCTGTTGTTGTTGCTTTGTGCGCTGAATAATGTTACAAGGCTGCACAATAATACATTACATATGGTTCTATTCTGCACTAATTTTCGTTTAAAAGAAGCAAAAAGCTTACAGAGGCTAACATCAATGATCTTGAGCGGGTAATAATGCAGTTCGCCTTCAGATATGGGGATTTCCCTACAGTTTATTTTAAAATAAAGATATAACAGAACAATAAACATAAACACACAAGTGACATTGTACTAAAAAGCGTTATTACAAACAAGTAAGGAAGGCTAAGTTCGGGCGTGACCGAACATTACATACTCAGCTGAGAGCTTTGGAGACAAAATAAGGGAAAATCACTATGTAGGAAAATGAACCTAGTGCCAGAAACTTACCGAGTGGTCTTCTACTCATTCACTTTTTGCCAGGGGTTTTTATATAAAATATAATGAATATTTAATAATTCAAAAGAATGGAATTACAAAGTTTAGGAAATACAAAGTTTATAATATTTTAAATTTCAATTAATTTATTACTGCCGCGCGATACCAATTCGTTTGAATGTTCTTCGTCAACTAACTGCCCTTTCGCTTCGAGTCGCTCTTCGTTGTCATGTCAAGTAGGGATGCATTTTTAAGTATGTGACAATTCGGCCAATCCTGACATTGGCATCGTCCCGATGTCACTGACTTCATCTTCGTCGGAATCATCTTCATCTAGATCTGGTGGTAGTGTACACCACGGTTTCATTTTTTCTGTTGTATACACTGAACAGAAACGCTTTTGTCTATGTTGCATACCATCGATGTCTTCAATCAAATAACGATCGTTACCTAATTCTTTTGTTACCACGTATGGACCTTTATAACGTACGTCGAGTTTACGTGATTCACCTGTTGCTTGAAGATCGTTCTCGATTACTACCAGATCGTTTACATGATATACGACAGGCTTGCGATGTTTTGAATCGAAACGCTGCTTCCACTTCTCTCGGTGTTGTTGTATACATTCAGCGGCCTTTTCACGCTTTTCGGTTATGCTGTGTTTTTCAGAATCTTCAATTGCTGCTGCCAAAAGTTTATTACGAATGATGTCACGTAGTTTGAAATCATAGATTAGTTCGTTTGGGCTGAAACCAGTGCTAGAGTTTCGTTGAGTGTTTACACTCCATTGTAAATTTCTTAGCTCCTTGTCCCATTGAGTTGCTTTAGATCCTGCTGTACGTAGAAAGTCTAGAATGATTTTGTTAGCCCGCTCCACCTGCCCATTTGCACGCGGAGTCCTAACTGCGGTTTTAATGTGAGATATATCGTTTCGGTTACAAAAATCTTCGAACTGTTTCGAGGAATAGGCGGTGCCTCGATCGCTGATTATACGGTACGGTAACCCAAAATAGGATGTCAAATCATTTAGTGCTTGCAACACAGGTTGCGTTTTTGTGCTGCGTACAGGCTTCGCCACAACATACTTTGTAAATGCGTCGCTTATTACTACTACATACGTATTACCTCTTTTGCTTCGGATAAATGGACCTAGATGGTCTATGTGAAGCGTGCGAAATGGTATAGGTTCCACCTCACTTATGTGTAGCTCACCTTCTGGCTTACCACCCTTACCTTTATTGTAGCAGCATTCAATGCATGCAGTCTTCACGTACTTTCTAGCTTTCGGAAACCAGAAATGCTCGTATATGCGTTGCAAACTTTTCTCCACAGCGAAATGTCCCATGTCATCGTGATAGTATTTTACAATTCTCCATCGTACTGCTTTTGGTACAACGTATAGAAGTTTTCCATTGATTAATTTGTAGAGTCTATTATTCTGTATTCGATATTCATTTTTAAATTGAGTTGCTTGCTTTGATTTAACCTTGCCTTGTATAATATCAATTATCTCGCGAATATTTTTGTCCTGCAGCTGCATAGTCAACAGCCAATCATCAGAAACTTCAGCTAAAATCAACACGTCTACACTATCAGCAATATTAACAGTTTCAGCTGGTGATCTGCTGAGCGCATCCACATGTCCCATGCGCACCCCTGGTCTGTGCACGCAATCGAAATCGTATTCTGTTATTCGCATCCACCAACGTGCGATTTTCGGAATAAGTTGAGTTTTTGAACGTATACTACTGATGGCTGAACAATCAGTTACCACTCTGAAATGCTTGGCGAGAATATATACCCTAAACCTGGCAAGAGCTTCAAACACTGCCAGCACTTCTAACTCATAGGCATGGTAGTGTGACTCTACTGTTGTACATCGTCGACTATAATACATAACTGCTTTCCATGTTTTACCGTCGTCGTTTGATTGTAATAACACTGCAGCTAGCCCTATACTACTAGCATCAGTATGGACCTCATGCATTGCATTAAAATCATATAAAGTCAATACGGATTCACTACATAATGCGACAACAAGCGCATCAAATGCTTTATCTTGGCCTTCTCCCCAGGAAAAGTTCTTTATTGCTTCTTTTCTTGTAAGGTCAGTCAACGGACGTGCTATAATTGCATAGTCTTTTACGAACTTCCGGAAGAATCCGGTTAAACCCAGAAAACGTCTTATTTCAGTTACAGAATTTGGTTTTTTAAAATGTTTTATAGCATTTACCTTGCATTCACCAGGTGTAACACCATCACAAGTAATTTTGTGTCCCAAAAAGTTTATTTCTTTCACCAAAAATTTGCATTTACTGTAGCGTAGTGTTAAATCATATTCCTCTAACAAACTCAAAAACTTCTGCAATATTTTTAACCCGTCATCGATAGTACGGCCCGGAATTATAACATCGTCTAAATACGCAATCACTCGATAGGGTTTCATTTTATCCACGATCTTATTCATCATGCATCATGGCATACGGTTATATTCATAGTGTCCATTATTAGTCACAAACGCGGTGTATTGTTTAGCACTTTCTTCCAATTCGATTTGGTGGTAACCCATATTAAAGTCTAATGTTGTATAGTACTCATTACCTGCAAGCGATGCAAATAATTCGTCCATTACCGGCATTGGAAATGGTTGTTTCACCGTAACGCGGTTCAGTTGTCTAAAGTCAACACACAATCTATGCTTATTATCTTTTTTCTCCACGAGAACTACCGGCGCAGCATACGCGGAATCAGATATACGAATTACGTCTTTTGCCAATAAGTCTTGTATTATTTCATCCAAGATTGGTCTTTTCGCGAAAGGTAACCGGTATGGTTTCATATTAATAGGAGTATCGCTGTCAAGCTTTATATTCATTTTTAGCAACTTGGCTTTTCCAAGAGTATTGAAACGGCCTTCGTATTTTCGCAACACTTTCTTTAAGTTTTCTTTTTCAACGGCCACGTTATCAATTATGTTCACTTTGGATTTCATCCAACAATCCTGTCCATCAATCACGAAAATATTTTCATTTGTGCATAACACATCTCTTCCCACTAGCACATCATAGTCAAGTTTATTGTCATCGATTATCAATAGATTCGCATCAACACACACATCATCAATTATCATATTACTTTTCATAAGCTCAAAACATTCATATTCGCCTCCTGCGAATCCTTTCAACTGAACAAAACATTTTTCTTTCAAATTATTTTCAAATCGATTTGCAAAATTTCTTTTAATTAACGATCGCGCACTGCCTGAATCTATTAGCGCTTCAACTACCACATTGTCTATTTTAACCATTTTCATATTACAATTTTCTTTGTTTTCTTCAATTGTGTTATGCGGCAGTTACCCACCGACGTGTGCCGTACGTAAGGACGTTTGTCGTACGAAGCACGTTTGACCGAACTCTCAATCCCGTAGGAATCAATGTGTGCGTCTGTGTACATGTACATAACATATTTGTGTGTGTATTGTTTACAGATAAGCACTGTTGCCATTGACCATTTTGCATGTATGCTTATGGAAACATCAACTTTTTCCAATTTAATTTTTGATATTGTAAAAGGCCGGAATACATATTAAATAAGTACAAATAGATTACATAATTATAATCAGCACTTTTACATAATTATTTCGAATTATTTTCACAATTTTTCAAACTTTAATTAGGTGTTTTTGCATAAAATTGCAAACGGTCAAAAATTAGCGCGCAAAAGTTTACTAGGCAACTCTGTCTAGTGAGAGAGCGATCAGCTGACACGTTCTTACGGAAAAAATCAAAATTGTTTTGATTTCTACGTTCCGGGCTACGTACGTACGGGCGTTGCACGTCGGTGAGTTTTCGTTTACAGTGCACACTCATAAGATAGATCGTGTCAGCTGACACGTTTTTGGTACGTACGTTCGTGAGTAATGCGGCAGTTACCCACCGACGTGTGCCGTACGTACGGACGTTTGTCGTACGAAGCACGTTTGACCGAACTCTCAAGCCCGTATGAATCAATGTGTGCGTCTGTGTACATGTACATAACATATTTGTGTGTGTATTGTTTACAGATAAGCACTGTTGCCATTGACCATTTTGCATGTATGCTTATGGAAACATCAACTTTTTCCAATTTAATTTTTGATATTGTAAAAGGCCGGAATACATATTAAATAAGTATAAATAGATTAAATATTTATAATCAGTACTTTTACATAATTATTTCGAATTATTTCCACAATTTTTCAAACTTAAATTAGGCGTTTTTGCATAAAATTGCAAACGGTCAAAAATTAGCGCACAAAAGTTTACTAGGCAACTCTGTCTAGTGAGAGAGCGATCAGCTGACACGTTCTTACGAAAAAAATCAAAATTGTTTTGATTTCTACGTTCCGGGCTACGTACGTACGGGCGTTGCACGTCGGTGAGTTTTCGTTTACATTGCACACTCATAAGATAGGTCGTGTTAGCTGACACGTTTTTTCTACGTACGTTCGTGGGTAACTGCCGCATAATGCGGCAGTTACACTTAGATTTTTGTGTTGCTTCACAATTTTCTACATTATGCCCATACTTGTTGCATTTTGTACACTTTTTACGCTTTTGGGGCTCTGTGCAATTTCGAGAAATGTGCCCTGGCTTTCGACAATTATAACACACAATGCCTTGATTTTCTTTTCTTTCTTTGTTATTGTTATTATTTTTTGACGTTTGTTTTGCAGGCTTTTCTCGCGAAACATCTAACTTTGACACTGAGTCTGGTTTGTACGAATATGTGTTAACCGAGCAGTAATTTACAATTACTCTCAATAACTCATTAGCATGATTATACGTTTTTGCCGAAAATGAGCGCTTCATATCGATATCGTTTATCCCATTGAGGACATATTTTATTATCGATTGGTCATCTAACCCACCCTGTCTACTAACAGATAACACACGATAGTAGAATGTCTCTGGAATTTCACTCAATGCACGGCGCATACTCATTAATCTCATATGAATTTCGGCTGCGTTTATTTGAGCAGGAAACTCAAACAAAAAGTCACTCACAAATCTTCACCAATTTGTATACACTTCTGGAGCAGAGTCCAGCCACAGTTTAGCACAACCTTTCATTTTTGCACTCACTGCAAATAATAATAATTTGTCACTCCAACCATATGCTTGGCGAAGTTGTTCTACTTTTCCAATAAATTGAACTGATGTCAACTCTTTCACACTTGGGTCAAAAGTTGGTAGAATACCAATGATATTTTGTACGCTCCCAAAATCTGAGCATGTTCTTCGTTCAGTTGGATACTCTCCCCTATCGCAACACATATTTGTTGATGGGTATGTATTTTGCACACATGTTGGTACATGCATGTTCGTGGTTACGTAGTTTGGTTGTGAAATACCAGCAAAATGTACTCTTCGCGTCGTATTTGGGATGTGTTGTACATTAAAATCTGCGGTATGACTTGGCATACATATTCTTGCTGTTCGATCATATTGAAATTGCATTTCTGTAGCAGGATTGTAAATGCTTGTGCTCGTCGGCTCTCCTACGTCACGATTCATTGTATACAAATTTGTCGCATTATGCGGCAGTTACTCACGAACGTACGTACCAAAAACGTGTCAGCTGACACAACCTATCTTATGAGTGTGCAATGTAAACGAAAACTCACCGACGTGGAACGCCCGTACGTACGTAGCCCGGAACGTAGAAATCAAAACAATTTTGATTTTTTCCGTAAGAACGTGTCAGCTGTTCGCTCTCTCACTAGACAGAGTTGCCTAGTAAACTTTTGTATGCTAATTTTTGACCGTTTGCAATTTTATGCAAAAACGCCTAATTAAAGTTTGAAAAATTGTGAAAATAATTCGAAATAATTATGTAAAAGTGCTGATTATAAATATTTTATCTATTTATACTTATTTAATATGTATTCCGGCCTTTTACAATATCAAAAATTAAATTGGAAAAAGTTGATGTTTCCATAAGCATGCATGCAAAATGGTCAATGGCAACAGTGCTTATCTGTAAACAATACACACACAAATATGTTATGTACATGTACACAGACGCACACATTGATTCCTACGGGCTTGAGAGTTCGGTCAAACGTGCTTCGTACGACAAACGTCCTTACGTACGGCACACGTCGGTGGGTAACTGCCACATTATGCTTTACTCCAGCGGTATTCTCTCCACTGTAGCATATCGGCTGCTGCACAGCTGCAAAGGAATGAGGAGACAAACCAACTGTTGTTCTCTCTGTTCCTACCGTTCGTATATCTCTACCATTTTGTAACGTCGGTGGTGCGATAGAGTGAGAAGATTGACATAGCGTCGTCAAATCATCTCCTGCTCTCATCGTCGGCGCCACTGAAAAATTTGAAATAATCCGTTGATTCGTGGGAATCAATTCATTTGTATGCGGGTTTGTATATATGTCATCGAATGTTCTGGAAGCTGAGCCTTGCATGTGGCGTTCCACAATATCTTCTGAAGATGCTGATGCAATTTCGTTACGATTTTCATTATTTCGCGAGGGTGACGATGCACTTAGCGGCGGTGTTTTATTAATACTTTTGCGAAGCGAATTATCTATGGATGTTTCTATTACCCGTAACCGGCGTTCAATACTTTCATTTAACGCGCTTTCGAATTGTTCATTAAACTGGTGCTCGCAGAGCTTTTCAACCAGCTTCGCTTTGTTCCCGGCGGTGGATAATCCAAGTTCACGCAAACGCTGGCGCAAATCTACCACTGTCATTTCACTAAACTTTTCCATTCTTATTTTATTTATTCTTTAGGTGTAAATTACGTGTCTCGCTTATGAACGTGCATCACTTTTTTTTCCTTATAGGCGCTTCGAATTTCGCGCACGAATATTCACGTTTCACTGTCAGGCATAGATCACGTCTCACTTCTGAACTGCCAGAAAATTACCGAGTGGTCTTCTACTCATTCACTTTTTGTCAGGGGTTTTTATATAAAATATAATGAATATTTAATAATTCAAAAGAATGGAATTACAAAGTTTAGGAAATACAAAGTTTATAATATTTTAAATTTCAATTAATTTATTACTGCCGCGCGATACCAATTCGTTTGAATGTTCTTCGTCAACTCTTCTCAACTAACTGCCCTTTCGCTTCGAGTCGCTCTTCGTTGTCATGTCAAGTAGGGATGCATTTTTAAGTATGTGACACTAGGGTAACCCTGGAATGTGTTTGTATGACATGGGTATCAAATGTAAGGTGTTAAAGATTATTTCAAAAGGGAGTGGGCCATAGTTCCATAGGTGGACGCCATATCGGGATATCGCCATAAAAGTGGACCAGGGGTGACTCTAGAATGTGTTTGTACGATATGGGTATCAAATGAAAGGTGTTACTTACTTACTTAATTGGCGCTTAACCGTCTAAACGGTTATGGCCGTCCAACAAGGCGCGCCAGTCGCTCTTTCGCTCCGCCAACCGGCGCCAATTGGTCACACCAAGGGAGTTTAAATCGTTTTCCACCTGGTCCATCCAACGGAGTGGGGGCCGCCCTCTACCTCTGCTTCCATAGGCGGGTTCCGAGCCGGAGCATTATCTTTCATTCGCATAACATGGCCTAGCCCGCGCAGCCGCTGCGTTTTAATTCGCTGGACTATGTTGATGTCTGCGTATAGCTCGTACAGCTCATCATTAAATCTTCTTCGGTACTCGCCATCGCCAACGCGTAGAGGTCCATAAATCTTTCGAAGAACTTTTCCCTCGAACACTCCCAAAGCCGCTTCATCTGCTGTTGTCATGGTCCATGCTTCTGCCCCATATAGCAGAACGGGTACGATAAGTGACTTGTAGAGTATGATTTTCATTCGCCGAGAGAGGACTTTACTTTTCAATTGCCTACCTAGTCCAAAGTAGCATTTATTGGCAAGATTTCGCTGGATTTCAGTACTGATGTTGTTGCTAGTGTTGATGCTGGTTCCCAAATAAACGAAGTCTTTTACTATTTCGAAATTATGGCTGCCAACAGTAGCGTGGTTGCCAAGGCGCATATGCGCTGACTCTTTGCTCGATGACAGCAGGTACTTCGTTTTGTCCTCATTCACCATCAAACCCCTCTTTACCGCTTCTTTTTCCAGCTTGGAGTAAGCAGAACTAACAGCGCGGGTGTTTAGGCCGATGATATCAATGTCATCAGCATATGCCAGTAATTGCACGCTTTTATAGTATATTGTTCCAGTGCGGTTAAGTTCTGCAGCTAGTATAATTTTCTCCAGCATCAAATTAAAGAAATTGCACGATAGGGGGTCACCCTGTCTGAAACCTCGTTTAGTTTCGAACGGCTCGGAGAGGTCCTTCCCAATTCTGACTGAGCTGATGGTGTTTCTCAGCGTCATTTTGCACAGCCGTATAAGTTTTGCGGGGAAACCAAATTCAGACATAGCGGCATATAGGCAGCTCCTTTTCGTGCTGTCGAAGGCGGCTTTAAAGTCGACGAAGAGGTGATGTGTGTCGATTCTCTTTTCACGGTTTTTTTCCAAGATTTGGCGCATTGTGAAAATCTGGTCGATGGTAGATTTACCAGGTCTGAAGCCGCACTGATAAGGTCCAATCAGCCGGTTCACGGTGGGCTTCAATCTTTCGCACAATACACTTGAAAGGACCTTATATGCGATATTAAGAAGGCTGATTTCACGATAGTTGGTGCATTTTGCAGAATCCCCCTTCTTGTGGACTGGGCAAAGAACACTTAGATTCCAACCGTCGGGCATGCTTTCGTCCGCCCATATTTTGCTAAGAAGCTGCTGCATGCGCCTTACCAACTCCTCGCCGCCGAACTTGAATAGCTCCGCAGGCAATCCATCAGCGCCCACGGCCTTGTTGTTTTTCAATCTGGTTATTGCTATTCTAACTTCATCATAATCGGGCGGGGGGACATATATTCCATCATCATCGATTGCGGGATCGGGTTCTTCATCTCTGCGCGGTGAATTGCTGCCTCCATTTAGGAGAGCAGAGAAGTGTTCCCTCCATAATCTAAGCACTCTCTGGGCATCAGTTACAAGGTCGCCGCTTTCATTCCTACAGGATTTTGACCCTGTCTTAAAACCTTCCGTCTGTCGCCGTATTTTTTGGTAGAATTTTCGGGCGTTATTCCTGGTGGCTATCAGCTCAAGCTCCTCGCACTCACGCCTTTCTGCTTCTGCTTTTTTCTTCCTGAAGAGGCGTCTCGCTTCCCTTTTCAACTCACGATAGCGTTCACACATTCCTCTTGTCGCGCTCGCTTTTAACGTAGCCCTGTAGGCAGCGTCTTTTCTTTCGGTTGCAACGCGGCATTCTTCATCATACCAGTTGTTTTTTCGTGGCCGCCGGTAACCAATTTTTTCCTCGGCGGCAGTACGAAGTGCTTTGGAGATATGCTCCACTGCTCCTGTATTCCTTCAGGATGAGTTGTGCCCTCAGAGAGCAGGTGTGAGAGTCGAGTTGCGAAATCATTGGCAGTCTGTTGTGATTGAAGCTTTTCGACGTCTAGCTTTCCTTGTGTTTTTTGTTCCTTGTTTTTAGCCGCGTTGAGGCAGGTGCGTATTTTGGCTGCAACGAGATAATGGTCCGAATCGATGTTAGGTCCTCGGATCGTGCGCACATCTAAAACACTGGAGGCATGCCGTCCGTCTATCACAACGTTATCGATCTGATTGCGAGTATTTCGATCAGGAGACAGCCATGTAGCTTGATGTATCTTTTTATGCATGAACCTCGTGCTTGATATGACCATATTTCGACCACCGGCAAAGTAAATCAGCCTCAGTCCGTTAGGAGAAGTTTCATTGTGTAGGCTGAACTTTCCGACTGTAGGGCCAAAAACACCTTCTTTGCCCACCCTGGCGTTAAAGTCGCCAAGCACGACTTTTATATCATGACGGGGGCAGCGCTCGTATGTGCGTTCTAATTGTTCATAAAAAGTGTCTTTCACCTCATCGTCTTTCACCTCTGTCGACGCATGGGCGCATATGAATGATATATTAAAAAATTTTGCTTTTATTCGGATAGCGGCGAGACGCTCGGCTACAGGCGAGAACGCCAGCACTTGGCGACAAAGTCTCTCTCCCACCACGAATCCGACGCCGAAACTGCGCTTATTCGTATGGCCACTCCAATATCTGTCACAATTTTTGATCTTCTTTCTTCCCTGCTTCGTCCAACGCATTTCTTGGATGGCGGTGATCTCAGATTTTGCTTTGACGAGGACATCAACCAGCCGGGCATCTGCACCAATCCCATTCAGGGAGCGGGCGTTCCAGGTGCATGCCCTCAATTCATTGTCCTTCAAACGTTTGCCATGGTCGTCATCAATAGAGAGTGTATTTATCCGAGGCTTGTTGTTATATTTCATTGGAGTATGGTTTTACGTGGCGGGTCCCAAGCCCAGCGCACAACCCGCTCAGCGGGGGTGAAAATATTACTTGGCACGTTTATATAGCGAGCCGCTTGCTCCAAGACAGACGCCCGCTTGCAGCCGCACCTAGAGGTGTACAGACGCTGCCGATGAGATCTCCCCCGGCTAGCCCTTAAACCGATTATGTCAGTGTGGCCTAGCCAGGTTGTCGCCTTCTCACATTAGCTCACCGCTAAACGGGTGTTTAGCGGCTACCCAGAGGATACTTGGCCGCAAGCGACCGGCAGTAGTGAGCTGCTTGAACCGCATGCAAAAGAATCGCTCTGGCCATTCCCAGGAGAATGGCGGTCAGAAGCTTTCCCCACTTTCGTGGACTTCTACACACGACACCATGAAAGGTGTTAATGATTATTTAAAAGGGAGTGAGCCTTTGACGATTTAGTCTTGCAGACTTTAGCAACTACAAGGCATGTGCTACCAAACAACTTTAGCATATCGGTAAAATTACGCTGATTAAATGGCAGTGGCGAGCAATCAGTACGATCTACAGTGGAACTGGTACGTCAACAACAAGACGCGCCTGTCGCTTCTTCGTTGTACTGACCTGCTCCTTTCAGCGGAGTAGGGGCTTCCCTCTTCTTGGACAACGCTAATTTCTGCATAAAGTTCGTACCCATCGCGGACGCGTAGAGGCTCATCAAGCTTTCGAAGAACTTTTCTCTCGAACACTCTCAGTGCTGCCTTATCTGATGTTGTCTGACTCATGCTTCTGAACCGTATAGCAGGACGGATACGATAAGTGTCTTGTAGAGAATGACCTTTGTTTGACGAGAGACGACTTTGGCTAGCTATGCTCAACCGTAAAGTCAATCTCACAAATGCAGATGGCGGGTCTTCTATTACGTCACCGAAAAAGAGGTTGAAAAAGCCAGCAAACATGCTAAACCATAAATCTTGGTAAACCATCAAAAGCTGTAGAGCCGGACCCGATTGCCACACGAATGTTTAAAAATCTTACCAATGAAGGATTTAAATACCTGGCGCTTGTATCCTGCCCACTTTTGTGAACCCTGAAAATTTTTAAATGGCGACAGTCCTACCGCCACTATAGTCTGGAAAACCAGCTAGCGTATTAGACTCATATCATCCGATATTTTTTCTATCGCCAGTAGCCAAGCCGTGCTACTCCCTTATTGCACCGTAAACCTGGGACTTGTGTTAGCATGTCCCTCGAACATTGGAACCTCATCATGAAACAGTACTCATAGCTCAAGACTTATCAAAATCCTTTGACGCAGTCAATCACAGCACGCTACTGCAAGACTTGGAAGAATCTACACTTCCTTCCAGTCTCAAAAGGTTGACCACAAATTATCTGTGTAGTCGGCAGACTTCGGCTCAGTTCAGGAACGTAGTATTAACAAGTAAAGGTGTCCAAGTTCGGGTGTAACCGAACATTATATACTCCGCGTTAGCTTCAGTTGTACATTTCATTTCAGATAAATTACTTTTCTACGCAGCACGTGGCACCGCCCGTTTAAAAAAAAAATGTCTCCCCATTTCCTCTTGCCATAAAACTTGATAAGTGAAATATCATTGATTCAGAACTATTTTTTGCTAAGTTATAGCTTATTATTTTCGTTCACGACCCTTTTAATAACCTTTTATATAAAAGTGGGCGTGGTCCTTAACCGATTTCGTTAATTTTTCTTCAAAGCATTCCCTATAGTAAGGGCAACCTCTCTGCTGAATTTTGTTACGATAGGTTTAACGATTTTACACAAGTGGGCGGTGCCACGCCCATTTTAAAAATGTTTTTCAAATTTTTGTCAGAGTCAATATCAGTACACATGTCAAATTTTAATATTCTAGGTGTATTATTTACTAAATAATAAGGTTTTTGTGTGTTTCTTATAAAAAGTGGGCGTGGTTATCAACCGATTTCGCCCATTTTCAATACCAATCTCTTCTGGGTCCAGATAAGCTCGTGTACCAAATTTGGTGAAGATATCTCAATATTTATTCAAGTTGTCGTGTTAACGGACGGACGGACATGGCTCAATCAAATTTTTTTTCGATACTGATGATTTTGATATATGGAAGTCTATATCTATCTCTATTCCTTTATACCTGTACAACCAAACGTTATCCAATCAAAGTTAATATACTCTGTATGCAAAGCACGCTGGGTATAAAAATAAGAACCCAAGCTGTCGATATTATAACTGGGTAAAATCTTGTTAGCACCGAACTTGTACTTATTTGGCAATTTAGGTCTAGCTCCGAACCAGAAATATGTATCACTAGTTACTGACTGAGAGGATTTCAGGGAACCGCCAGGCTCCGTTTGGAATCGGCATAAAATATGGGACATATATGTTCTATGGTCTTCCAATTTGTAGGGAAAGTCAAAAGGGAGCAAGTCGCAAATTCGAAGAGAAGTTCGGCTTAAATCATAGTGGAAATAAATCGCGCCAAGCACTATTTATTATCTTTTTTCATTTTAATTTTTTATGGTTAATGCGTCAAGCGTAATACAAATTCTAAATCAGTTGAGCAAATAGCTTTTGTTCTGCCAAAATAACAAATTCAAGGTTGTTATGTTTATTCCAGCAAAATGAAATTAGTGCGTGTATTCTATTCTTTTTCAAAGGAAAATTTAATTGTGCTTATTTGTTCGTTTCTATATTTGTTAAATTGAATTGTGTTATTAACTTCACATAGGTTAAGTGATACGTGTACAATATGACCGTATTTTTAACCCTTTCACGCATATTTCATATTTCTTTATTCAGTTTATGATTCACAATAATCTCACAGACTAGATTAACAAAAACTTCTTATATATAAGTAAAACGTGTTAAAAAATTAACATAATATAGAGAATAACACATCTTTAAAACAAAAGCGTGATACCGAAAAATCAATACAATGGTCATTGTTTAATGAGTTGATGGCAATTAGAGCGCGTGTGATCGGCCCATTTAGAGCATAATTAGACTTAAACTGGTCAATAGAAAACATGTTATGTTGCCGCAAATTCCGTGATGGAACATAAAAGTTCAAAGACACCAACGGCATGAAACATTCGATATTGCCATTAATGATGCCGTAGATAAATATTATCGATGGGATAACCCTTCTACTCTCTAACGTATCCAGATTTATTAGCCTACATCTTGAGATATATTAGGGGAGAGGAAAATCTTATATCAGACTAGTAGATCCGGCAGACATTGTTCTGCCCTAAATTTGGTCTATATGCATACATTTTAATAAGCTTTCCGTCTTTTTCTCTTCATCTACCTCTATCTTCGTCTCACTCTATCTCTTTCTCAGTCTCCTTTTCCTTCCCTCTATTCTCTTCTCTCAAGTTCTCCTCATTCTTCTTTATACCTAATTGTCAGTCCCAGAGGGTGGTATGTATTTTGTTCCAGTCCCATCCCGAGTCCCCGTCCCACTCCGAGTCTCAATCCCAGTCCTAGTCCTAATCGCAGTCCCAGTCCGCCTCTGGTCTACGTCCCGGCAAAAAGGATCGTAAATAATAATATAGGCAAATTTATATACCAAATTTCAAGCAAATCGAATAGGACGTATGTAAATAGTTATGTGGGTATTATTAATTCATGTCTTTATTTCGGCTTCGCTTGCATATTTATCAGTTTTGCCGTGTTGATGCGACTAAATCGAATATCACAATGAAAATTACTTTAAAGCTCTCAGAAACAGCTTTCACTTGATATCCATATTACACACACATTCTAGGGGTATCCGCGTCCATAATATAAAAACACATGCTAGTAGGATCCTGATCCACGATTTGCTCTATACATATCTTGAGAACCTAGTCACAAACAGGTATGAAAATTACCAGATACTGAAGCACTAATCAACTGCTTTCATTTGTTATCCACTACTACTTTATCTACTTTACTGAAGCTTTTCAGTGAATATGCATCTCCCATGCATCAGCTGCCGTTTGGAATCGGCATAAAACATATATGTCCCGTCTGCCAATTTGTAGGGAAAATCAAAAGGGAGCAAGACGCATATTCGAAGAGAAGCTCGGCCTAATCTTAGTGGAAATAAATCGCGCCAAGCAATATTTATTATCTTTTTTCTTTTTAATTTTTTATGGTTAATGCGTCAATCGTATAACAAACTTTAAATCAGTTAAACAAATAAATAGCTTTTGTTCTACCAAAATAACAAATTCAAGGTTGTTTTATGTTTATTCCAGCAAAATGAAATTAGTGCGTATCTATCTATCTTTTATATATATAAAGTTAAAATTATGAATGTTTGTATGTAGGTATACATCGGGTTGCATCCTACAGGGATCGGCCCATCACAACTAAATTTGAATCACCCACTAGAAACCTTCCAAAGATGGTCATAGACTAAACATAACTTCAATAAAAACAAGTAAGGAAGGCTAAGTTCGGGTGTAACCGAACATTACATACTCAGTTGAGAGCTATGGAGACAAAATAAGGGAAAATCACGTCGTAGTAAAATGAACCGAGGGAAACCCTGGAATGTGTTTATATGACATGTGTATCAAATGGAAGGTATTAAAGAGTATTTTAAGAGGGAGTGGGCCATAGTTCTATAGATAGACGCCATTTAGGGATATCGCCATAACGGTGGACCAGGGGTGATTCTAGAATTTGTTTGTACGATATGGTTATCAAACGAAAGGTGATAATGAGTATTTTAAAAGGGAGTGGGCCTTAGTTCTATAGGTGGACGCCTTTTCGAGATATCGCCATAAAGGTGGACCAGGGGTGACTCTTTAATGTGTTTGTACGATATTGGTATCAAATTAAAGGTATTAATCAGGGTTTTGAAAGGGAGTGGTGGTAGTTGTATATGTGAAGGCGTTTTCGAGATATCGACCAAAATGTGGGCCAGGGTGCCCAGAACATCATCTGTTGGGTACCGATAATTTATTTATATATGTAATACCACGAACAGTTATACTTCCAAGATTCCAAGGGCCTTTGATTTTGCCCTGCAAAACTTTTTCATTTTCTTCTACTTAATATGGTAGGTGTCACAACCATTTTACAAAGTTTTTTTTCTAAAGTTATATTTTGCGTCAATAGACCAATCCAATTACCATGTTTCATCCCTTTTTTCGTATTTGGTATATTATTATGGCATTTTTTTCATTTTTAGTAATTTTCGATATCGAAAAAGTGGGCGTGGTAATAGTCGGATTTCGGCTATTTTTTACACCAATATGAAGCGAGTCCGGATAAGTACGTGAACTGACCTTGGTAAAGATATATCGATTTTTGCTCAAGTTATCGTGTTAACCGCCATGCGGAAGGACAGACGGTCGACTGTGTATACAAACTGGGCGTGGCTTCAACCGATTTCGCCCTTTTTCACAGAAAACAGTTATCGTCCTAGAATCTAAGCCTCTACCAAATTTCACAAGGATTGGTAATGTTTTGTTCGACATATGGCATTAAAAGTATCCTAGACAAATTAAATGAAAAAGCTCGGAGCCACGCCCATTTTGAAAATTTGTTTAATTTTTGTATTTTGTTGCACCATATCATTACTGGAGTTGAATGTTGACATAATTTACTTATATACTGTAAAGATATTAAATTTTTTGTTAAAATTTTACTTAAAAAAAATTTTTTTTTTAAAGTGGGCGTTGTCCTTCTCCGATTTTGCTAATTTTTATTAAGCGTACATATAGTAATAGGAGTAACGTTCTTGCCAAATTTCATCATGATATCTTCAACGACTGTCAAATTACAGCTTGCAAAATTTTAAATTACCTTCTTTTAAAAGTGGGAGGAGCCACGCCCATTGTCCAGAATTTTACTAATGTTCTATTCTGCGTCATAAGTTCAACTCACCTACCCAGTTGCATCGCTTAATCTGTCTTTGGTAATGAATTATTGCACTTTTTCTGTTTTTCGAAATTTTCGATATCGAAAAAGTGGCCGTGGTTATAGTCCGATATCGTTCATTTTACACAGCGATCTGAGATGAGTGCTCAGGAACCTACATACCAAATTACATCAAGATACCTCAAAATTTACTCAAGTTATCGTGTTAACGGACGGACGGACGGACGGACGGACGGACGGACATGGCTCAATCATTTTTTTTCGATCCTGATAATTTTGATATATGGAAGTCTATATCTATCTCGATTCCTTTATACCTGTACAACCAACCGTTATCCAATCAAAGTTAGTATACTCTGTGAGCTCTGCTCAACTGAGTATAAAAAGAGGGTGGCACATACCATACAAACGGAATGTTTGATACAGCATAACTCTGGAAGTATTCATGCAAGAACATTGAAATCCAGTAAAGAGTTAAATTGGATCAATCCATAACACCACTAAGAAAATAAGGGGTGAGTAAGAAGGGGCGTGGCACCTCCCATACAAATGGAATAATGAATGTTGGTATAGAGCTATATGACGTAAAGTTCTAACAGCACCAGTAATATATGGAATTGAAAAAAACAAGACAAATGGGACTTTCAGAACTATGGCTGCCTTAAAAACTTAGGTTATTTCAACACGTAAAGTTTGATTGCAGAGTTGGGTTTGGCTGTTATTCCTTTAGTAATCTTTTAAGTTATCTTTAGGGTTGGTATTTTTGGATACGCATGGAGGAACCACAAAAAAGCATTTCTGTTTAATTTAACTTACGGCCACCGTGGTGTGATGGTAGCGTGCTCCGCCTATCACACCGTATGCCCTGGGTTCAACTCCCGGGCAAAGCAACATCAAAATTTTAGAAATAAGGTTTTTCAATTAGAAGAAAATTTTTCTAAGCGTGCTCGCCCCTCGGCAGTGTTTGGCAAGCGCTCCGGGTGTATTTCTGCCATGAAAAGCTCTCAGTGAAAACTCATCTGCCTTGCAGATGCCGTTCGGAGTCGGCATAAAACATGTAGGTCCCGTCCGGCCAATTTGTAGGGAAAATCAAAAGGAGCACGACGCAAATTGGAAGAGAAGCTCGGCCTTAGATCTCTTCGGAGGTTATCGCGCCTTACATTTATTTTTTTTTTTTTTTGATGTAATTTTAAGGTGTAGTGATCATCCCAAAGGTGGTGCTTTCCTGTTACTTGCTGGGACAGCCGCATTTGAAGTAAGCAGCAGCTTTTTTTTTTACCTCGGACGTTGTGGCAGCGCACTACCCTCAAGTGGCCCGATGAAACCAGGCTAATCCTGTTTTTTTTTTTTTTTAATTCATACATACTTGTTTTGTTTTTTTTTTTTACTTTTTTTTGTGTATCCTAATTCTTATTTATGTGTCACTTATAATTTTTTTGTTACCGAGTCTTTGAGAGGCAGTGGCTTCTTAAGCGCCGAGATCTAAAACCGCTCAGCTACAGAGAAACTCATCAGCTGAGAAATATAGATTCACAAAATACAATAGACTAAAAGTATAAATATAATTTTTTAATTGTTAAGAGAAGATAGAGCCGTCTTTTTTATGGCAAAGAGCGAGTCCGAGTCATCAATTATTCTCGAGTGAGAGTTATAATCTTCACACAAACATAGAAAAGGTTCGTGTAGTTGGAAATTGCTTCTGCATTGTTTAAGAATTATAGGTTTATAATGCCTTGAAACTCGGCATGGAACATTCAAGTTTACTTCGTTCAATAGAAATGGGCTTTAAATCGATCCATTTAAAAGTCTAGCCATAAATAGTACACCTAGCATTTCTCTACGACTTGCAAGGGTAGGAAGATTTATTAGTTTTAATCGATTAGTGTAAGGAGGAAGATTATACGGAGAGTCCCATTGAAGATTTCTAAAGGCGAAAAGTAAAAATTGTTTTTGAATTGATTCTAGTCTATCCACATGAACTTGATAACGCGGATTCCAAATTATCGATCCATATTCTAATATCGGCCTCACCAGTGATGTAAAAAGGGTTTTTGTAACGTAAGGATCACTAAACTCCTTTGCCCATCTTTTCACAAATGACTGTGGCATTAATATGAGGGTTGAAACTAAGTTTGTAATTCATTGTAACTCCCAAGTCGACAAAAACATCAACGCTTTCCAGAGTTTGGCCATTAATTGTGTAGGAAGCTGGCTGTATGTTCCCACGTGAAAAACACATGGATTTACATTTTTCTATGTTGAGAGGCATAAAATTCGCATTACACCAAGTAACTAAACGAGATAAATCCGCCTGGAGTACAGAACGTTCTTCAACCGACGCGTATGACTTAAAAAGTTTTACGTCGTCGGCATACATTAAAATTTTAGAATATTTTATAGTTGTGGAAACATCGTTTATAAAGATCAAAAACAGAATAGTACCGAGATGGCTGCCCTGAGGCACACCGGAGGGAACATCGATGACATTCGAACAATTTTTTTTAAAAATGACTCTTTGAGTTCTACCGCAAAGATAGGAGGAGATCCAGCGAGTTAGGCCAGGTTGAAAACCAAGCAATTCGAGTTTATAAACAAGTAATGAGTGGCGTACTTTGTCGAATGCTTTGCTGAAATCAGTGTATATAACGTCGGTATGATGATTGTTTCTAAACCCATTAAAGACGTGAGTTGTAAATTCAAGCAAATTGGTTGTGGTTGATTTGGCTCTACAAAAGCCATACTGAGAACTATCTATCAATGTAGAAATCGAAAATGTAAGGTGATTAGTAACGATTGCTTCGAATAGCTTAGGGATAGCGGAGAGCTTTGCTATTCCACGATAGTTTTCAATAGACGACTTGCTTCCTTTTTTATGGAGTGGGATAAGAAAAGATTCCTTCCAAGCCGTCGGGAAAATGCCATTTTTTAAAGAGAGGTTAAACAGATCAGTAAGGGGCTGGTAAATGTATTCCGCACATTTTTTAAGAAAACATGTTGGGATCAAATCGGGACCGTATTTGAAGGATTCTTTTAGGGTCTTTAGATGTAGTAGAACATCTTCAGGCAGCAAATGTGGGGCATATATTGAGTTACTAGAATGGAGCTTATACGGATAATTTGTAGGTGATGAATCAACCACAGCAGAGTAATTAGAGTGAAAGAATTGAGCGAAGAAGTTTGCAATCTCTTGATCGTCGCTGGAAATGCTATTTCTAAACTTCATGGCAGAAGGAAATCCGTTAGTTCTGCGTTTAGAATTTACGAAATCATAAAAAGACTTCGGGTGGCAAATAATGTTTCTTTTAATTTTACATATGTAAGCTTTATAACACTTTTTATTAAGTTCAAAATACTTATGACGGAAAATAGCGTTCTGTGTATAATGAGAATGTAAACCGGTTCTCTTATATAATTTGAATAAACGTGATTTCTTATTTTTTAAAGCTTTTAAATCTTTAGTAAACCAGGCTTGCACTGGTTCAATGTACGAGCATTTGCGTTTGGGCACATGTTTTTCAAATAAAGTATAAATGGTTTTATTAAAATGTAAAACGTTTTCCTCTACATCCTCTTTATATCGAGGCCAAGTTATCTCAGAAAGCTCTTTATTTAAATTGTTGAAATAAGTTTTGGAAAAATCAAAGCATCTGGTAGAGACACATGTTTTGTTAGTGCAGCCGACTTCGTTGCTTATGATTTCGTAAGTTATCTCAAGAGAAGGATGGTAAGCGTCTTCTGGCAAAACAAGAGGTTCACACCGATTTATAGAGAATTTAGATATGTCGTCAACAAATGCCAAGTCTAAGAATTTTCCATACTTATTTGGAAAGAAGTTGATCTGATTAAGGCAAAGATCAGTAATTCCATCCAAAAAGTCATTGTTATGCATCTTGGATGATACGGGGACAATATTGTGATCAACGGTATTCCAAGATATATGTGGCAGGTTAAAGTCGCCTAAAACAATCATTGAGTCCGTGGACTTTATCATCGAATTGACTGGTTTTAGCAGTGAAATATGGTGCATATACACTGATAGATCAGAAGACGGTGGAATAAAGTAAACGGCTAAGTAAATGTTACCCCGGTCTAGTAAGATTCGGATGCATTTAAACTCGATGGAATCAACTTCGGCTAAATTAACATCTTCAGATGGAATTGAAGAATGTACAGCTAGCAAGACACCACCTCCGGTCCTATTTAAGCGATCATTTCTATAGGTCTGATACTCACCACAAAAAATTTCGGAATTTAAAACATTGGGTTTTAGCCATGTTTCGGTAAAAGCAATAATATTATAGTTACAGTGAATGGTTTTCAAATATAAGTCAGTTAATTTAGTATTTAAGCCTCTAACGTTTTGATAGTAAATGCTTAAGCAAGATATTAAATTAAGTTTTTTGGATCGGAACTTTGAGGAGGAATTTTTGCTACATTTTGAGTAATCTCAATAGTCTTGTGCACAAATTCGCGAACAAAAGCCCCTGGCGGCCAAAATTCGCTGTCCAAAAGTTTATCAAAATCTTCTGAGTAGACATCAATTCTAAATGAAGAAATGTTCCTTTCGTAATTAAATTTAAATTTTCTTAAAGTCATGCCGTCAGCCTTAATTTTTGAAGTGACATAAGACTTGATATCCTCAACGGAAGTGTCTTTGTCAAAGCGAGATATAAAAATCGATTTTTTGACGGGACTACAACCAGCTTCTTAGCCGGTGCTACTGAATAAGAAGTCACAGATTGAGAAGTTACAGTTTCAGAAGTTACAGTTTGAGGCTCTAAGGTTTTTTCCGCGGCCTTGGAAGTGGATGGAACCACAGCTTGCGGATTAGGGGAAGCCAAGTCTATGAGCTCCACTTGCGGAAGATTAATGTTCTGAGCAGGATTAAGATTCATAGCATTAGGTGAGTCTTCAGAATGTTTTTGATTATTATCGCGGTTGTCTTTATTTCTATTTAAACAATGCGGTAACTCATCCAAACACTTGAAGGATTTGAACAAGCTATCGTATTGATTGAACTTTTCCGTGATTATGGAAAACTCTTTAGCAATATCAGAAAACGCATTTCGTGTTTGTCTAAACAGTTTAAATAGGTCAAACTCGGTTGATCTGCATTTAATGCATGACCAACGTACTCCCTTCTCCCCATCATTGACAGTGTCAACAACTCTAGCTATCAGTCCCGCGCACTTTCCATGGGCGAGCCCATCGCAAAGCCAGCAAGAGACAAAACGTTCGGATTCGCTTTTTACCTGACAGTTTTTGAAAATGCAAGTCATTTTTTATAGAAAGGTGAAAAGAAACTAGTATAAGAATATAGAAATGGTAGAGATATGTTTGTAAATTACAAAGAAAAAACAGTTGAAATAGCACTGAGAATGAGAAAGGTTATATATAAAGCAACTCTGAAAGTTTGGGAGCTTAGCGGTAGCTAGCAGTTTTAGAGTCACTGTCACTTGACACCTAAAAAGCGACGCAAACAGCTGCGAAGACAGTAAATTGCGAGAAAAACAAAAAGTGTGCGCACAAAAACAATTGCAAGGTGAAAAGGTGCCAATCAAAAATTGCAACAAAAACACAAATGCACAATGACTCGGCAAACACAAAATGAATAATAAGAAATTGATTAAAACTTTAAAAATTCAGAAAATCTTAACTTTTCAAAGCAAACCAATTGTATTAAAATGAACTCTAGGTTTTCGCACTTATTTTTGTCACAAACTAGTATTACAATTTAGATATTATAATTTAAAACTCGCAAAATAAACACAGCAAAATAAAATGCAACTTCACAGCTATAATGACGTTTGCACACAACAACTTCTTGAAATTAATTATGGCAAAATTCCTATTTCTTTACTAGCAGATTTGATTTCTTTTCTTGCAAGTTTTTGAGAAATTATGACATAACCTGAAGCTTTAATATCTAATGTTTCTTCCAAATATTGAACCTATCTTTACAAACTATAAATTGCTTTGAGAAAAGGCATTTTATGCACCTTAAAATGAGGATGTTAATATCACTAGAACCAAGACAACTTATCACTCTATTAGCACAGTCGTAGAAGAGTCCCAACCTGTGCATATCCGATTGAGTTTATTAGCTCTTTTGAGCCATCAGAAATTTCTTCAAATCAACTGGTCCTTAAAAAGGGCCCATAATATCATAATATTTATGTTTCGTTATTTCGATTCTCCACGCTTATGCAGCGGGACAAGGCTTTTCATCACAAAACTTTTACGGATGTCATTGAAGCAATTCATTTTATCGGAAAATTTCGATAACAAAAAAGTTTAAAACCAAGGATTCCATTGATACCGATGGGTTTGTCTTTTCAATTTTAAATGCCTCAAATTTCCTATCCCTATCAATGAAGCTCAAGGACGATCATTAGATGCGAATCAAGAGATTGATGAGCGCAACAAAAACCTACGCCAGGGGAATTCTGTTACAAATATGATTATATCGCACAACCACAGTCATTAGCTATAGCAGAAGTCAATCTTACCAACTCATGTTTTACCCATGGCCAGTTACGCGTAGCTTGCATATTTTTATAGAAACGTGTGGTAAAACCCACGCACCTAAGCTAGTTTTCTATTATTTTTCAAAAGAAAATCTAATTGTGCTTATTTGTTCGTTTCTATATTTGTACAGTTGAATTGTGGTATTAACTTCACATAGGTTAAGTGATACGTGTACAATATGACCGTATTTTTAACCCTTTCACGCATATTTCATATTTCTTTATTCAGTCTATGATTTACAATAATCTTACAGACTAGATTAACAAAAATTTCTTATATATAAGTAAAAAGTGTTAAAAAATTAACATAATATAGAGAATAACACATTCTTAAAACAAAAGCGTGATACCAAAAAATCAATACATTGATCATTGTTTAATGAGTTGATGGCAATTAGAGCGCGTGTGATCGGCCCATTTAGAGCATAATTAGACTTAAACTGGTCAATAGAAAACATGTTATGTTGCCGCAAATTCCGTGATGGAACATAAAAGTTCAAAGACACCAACGGCCATTAATGATGCCGTAGATAAATATTATCGATGAGATAACCCTTCTACTCTCTAACGTATCGAGATTTATTAGCCAACACCTTGAGATATATGAGGGGAGAGGCAAATCAAATCTTATATCAGATAAACAGTATTTCATAAATATTTCTTGTACACGTTCAATTCTTTTGTTATGTACGTCATAATAGGGACTCCATATTATGGAACCATATTCAAGCCTAGATTGTACAAAGGCATTGTACAATAGCTTTTTATACACAGCTGAGCAGAGCTCACAGAGTATATTAATTTTGTTCGCATAACGGTAATCCGTAACGGCATAAACTAATCGAGATAGATATAGACTTCTATATATCAAAACGATCTGGGCGAAAAAAGAAATTCATTTATCCATGTCCGTCCGTCTGCCCGTTAACACGATAACTTTAGTAAATTTTGAGGTATCTTAATGAAATTGGGTATGTAAGTTATTGGCTACTCATCTCAGATCGCTATTTAAAATGAGCGAAATTGGACTATAACCACGCCCACTTTTTCGATATCATGGATCATGGTACCGCGACAATGCAATATTAAACAAGTAAGGAAGTCTAATTTCGGTTGGAACCGAACATTACATACCCAGCTGTAGACTTTAAATGCTGTTGTTGTTTGTTTTGTGTGCTTAATAGTGTTACAAAGCAGCGCAATAATACATATATGTACATATGGTTCTATTCTGAACAAATTTTCGTTTAAAAGAAGCAAAAAGCTTACAGAGGCTAACACCAATGACCTTGAGCGGGTAATAATGCAGTTCGCCTTCAAATATGGGGATTTCCCTACTGTTTATTTTAAAATTAAGATATAACAGAACAATAAACATAAACACACAAGTGACATTGTACTAAAAAGCGTTATTACAAACAAGTAAGGAAGGCTAAGTTCAGTTGTAAACGAACATTACATACTCAGCTGAGAGCTTTGGAGACAAAATACGGGGCAAATCACCATGTAGGAAAATGAACCTAGGGTAACCCTGGAATGTGTTTGTATGACATGGGTATCAAATGGAAGGTGTTAATGAGTATTTTAAAAGGGAGTGGGCCATAGTTCCATAGGTGGACGCCATTTCGGGATATCGCCATAACGGTGGACCAGGGCTGACTCTAGAATGTGTTTGTACACTATGGGTATCAAACGAAAGATGTTAATGAGTATTTAAAAGGGCGTGGGGCTTAGTTCTATAGGTGGACGCCTTAAAGGTGGACTAGGGGTGACTCTAGACTTTGTTTGTACGATGTGGGTATCAAATGAAAGGTGTTAATGAGTATTTTAAAAGGGAGTGGGCCTTAGTTCTATAGGTGGACCAGGGGTGACTCTAGAATGTGTTTGTACAATATGGGTATCAAACGAAAGGTGCTAATGAGTATTTTAAAAGGGCGTGGGGCTTAGTTCTATAGGTGGACGCCTTTTCGAGATATCGCCATAAAGGTGGACCAGGGGTGACTCTAGACTTTGTTTGTACGATATGGGTATCAAATGAAAGGTGTTAATGAGTATTTTAAAAGGGAGTGGGCCTTAGTTCTATAGGTGGACGCCTTTTCGAGATATCGCCATAAAGGTGGACCAGGGGTGACTCTAGAATGTGTTTGTGCAATATAGGTATCAAACGAAAGGTGTTAGTGAGTATTTTAAAAGGGAGTGGGCCTTATTTCTATAGGTGGACGCTTTTTCGAAATATCGCCATAAAGGTGGACCAGGGGTGACTCTAGACTTTGTTTGTACGATATGGGTATCAAATTATAGGTATTAATGAGGGTTTTAAAAGGGAGTGGTGGTAGTTATATAGAAGGCCGCCTTTTCGAGATATCGGCATAAAGGTGGACCAGGGGTGACTCTAGAATGCGTTTGTACAATACGGGTATCAAACGAAAGGTGTTAATGAGTATTTTAAAAGGGAGTGGGCCTTAGTTCTACAGGTGGACGCCTTTTCGAGATATCGCCATAAGGGTGGACCAGGGGTGACTCTAAAATGTGGTTGTACACTATGGGTATCAAATGAAAGGTGTTAATGAGTATTTTAAAAGGGAGTGGGCCTTAGTTCTACAGGTGGACGCCTTTTCGAGATATCGCCATAAGGGTGGACCAGGGGTCACTCTAGACTTTGTTTGTACGATATGGGTATCAAATGAAAGGTGTTGATGAGTATTTTAAAAGGGAGTTGGCCTTAGTTCTATAGGTGTACGCCTTTTCGAGATATCGCCATAACGGTTGACCAGGGGTGACTCTAGAATGTGTTTGTACAATACGGGTATCAAACGAAAGGTGTTAATGAGTATTTTAAAAGGGCGTGGGGCTCAGTTCTATAGGTGGACGCCTTTTCGAGATATCGCCATAAAGGTGAACCAGGGGTGACTCTAGACTTTGTTTTTACGATATGGGTATCAAATGAAAGGTGTTAATGAGTCTTTTTAAAAGAGAGTGGGCCTTAGTTCTATAGGTGGTCGCCTTTTCGAGATATCGCCTTAAAGGTGGACAAGGGGTGACTTAGAATATGTTTGTACAATATAGGTATCAACTTAAAGGTATTAATGAGTGTTTTAAAAGGGAGTGGTGGTAGTTGTATATGTGAAGGCGTTTTCCAGATAACAAAAAAAAACAATCCAATTACCATGTTTCACTCCTTTTTTTCGTATTTGGTTAGAATTATGGCAATTTTTTTGGTTTTTGGTAATTTTCGATTTCAAAAAGTGGGCGTGGTCAAAGTCGGATTTCGGCCGTTTTTTATACCAATACAAAGTGAGTTCAGGTAAGTACGTGAACTGATTTTAGTAAAGATATATTGATTTTTGCTCAAGTTATCGTGTTAAAGGCCGAGCGGAAGGACAGACGGTGGACTATGTATAAAAACTGGGCGTGGTTTCAACCGATTTCGCCCTTCTTTACAGGAATAAGTTATAGTCCCAGAAACTAAGCCCCTACCAAATTTCACAAGGATTGGTAAAGTTTTGTTCGACTTATGGCCTTAAAAGTATTATAAACAAATTAAATGAAAAAGGGCGGAGCCACGCCCATTTTGAAATTTTCTTTTATTTTTGCATTTTGTTGCACCATATCATTACTGGAGTTGAATGTTGACATAATTTACTTATATACTGTAAAGATATTAAATTTTTTGTTAAAATTTGACTTTAAAAATGTTTTTTTTTTTAAGTGGACGTGGTCGTTCTCCGATTTTGATAATTTTTATTAACCATACATATAGTAATAGGAGTAACGTTCCTGCCAAATTTCATAATGATGTCTTCAACGACTGCCAAACTACAGCTTGAAAAACTTTTAAATTACCTTTCCACCTGCCTTTACCTGCATTGTCCAAAATTTTACTGATTTTCTATTCTGCGTCATAAGTTCAACTCACCTACCAAGTTGCATCGCTTTATCCATCTTTGGTGTGAATTATCGCACTTTTTCGGTTTTTCGAAATTTTCGATATCGATACAGTGGGCGTTGTTATTGTCCGATTTCGTTCATTTTAAATAGCGATCTGAGATGAGCGCCCAGAAACTCACATGCCAAATTTCATCAAGATACCTCAAAATTTACTCAAGTTATCGTGTTTACGGATGGACGAGCGGACCGACGGACGGACATGGCTAAATAAATTTCTTTTTTCGCCCGGATCAATTTGATATATAGAAGTCTATATCTATCTCGATTCCTTTATACCTGTACAACCAACCGTTATCCAATCAAAGTTAATATACTCTGTGAGCTCTGCTCAACTAAGTATAAAAATAGGGAAAGAGATGGAAGCCCAATGTGGCATAGAAAAAAAAACATAATAATAACATGAAATTTAATTTTAAACAATTCTTTGAAAAAAAAATTTTTTCAATTTTAAGAAAACTAGAAATGTCAAAAATATTAAATTTAAAAACTTTTTTTAAGAAAATCAAAAATTTTAGAAACAAATTTTCTATAATGTTAATTAGATAAAGGAAAATAGCAAAATGGCATAAATTTTAATTTTTAAAATAATTTGTAAATTGAAAAAAACTACTATTTCTAAAATTTAAAGAAAAATGTTAATTATTTTGTTAAATTAATTAAACAAAAAGAGAAGAAATAACATAGAAATAAAATTTTGTTTAAATACTTTGTAAAATTAATATTTTGAATATTTTGTAAGAAAATTTGAAATATCTGAATTAGAAATGTTAAATTTAACAAAATTTATCTTTAAGAATAGAGTTTTTTTTCTAAATAATAACAAGGCTAATTAAATAAGAAAAATAAAAAAATAAAATAATAAAGTAAAATGGAATGCATATGATAAAGAATAAACCAAAATTTTTTTTCTCGGGAGATCCAAGTGAGTCGCGACCGAAGTACTTTCGCCTAGTTCTGGCAAAAGCTGGGCAATCAAACATAAAGTGATTTGGTGATTCCACCTCGTCATCCTCCATACAGCTGCAGCAGGATGGAGTTTCCAGTATATTGAGACGTACCGCATGGACACCCATGGGACAGTGCCCTGTCAAAACTCCAATGACAATTGATAGGTGAGCCTTAGTGAACCCAATTATTTCAGCAGACCCCCTGCCATCCACTTTCGGTCAGAAAGATCTTGCTACCCTGCAAGACGTGGTGTCCGCCCAACGTTTGCTGAGCTGACTCGAGGCCCAGCTATGGAGGAGCAATCCACAGGTGGCCAGCGGGATCCCGAAATCCCTACAGCCATCTTCATCTGGTCCCTGATCAAGAGCCTTGAACCACTTATGATATCCAAGCCAAGTATCTTAGCCCCCAAAGCGCTATATAAATTTGCAATAAAAGACTAGTCGCGCTCAATTTCATCTTAGGATAGAAAAATGGTAGCGTAGAAAATTATCAAGCAACCAGATTGTTGAGGAAGTTATTGACTTAGGACAATATTCGACCAGGCATAAAAGAAATGCCGGCAATCCAGGACTTGAAATTTATAAGGAGAAACACAGTTGTCCTGAGGGACAAATTGGTGATTAAGAATTGAATATTTACTGCAGTAGACAAATTTATAAAATAATAATTGGTACCCAAGTTCTCAAAGATCAAATAATTGCACTAACCCAAGAGGTTGTGCAAGTGACAAATCCCGGTATAAAAATAATTCTTCATAAAAATCATGACGATTCTGTCTTGGTGACCGCCGCAGAAATCGCATGCCAAATAAGATCAAAGAAATTGCTGGAAAAATAAGAAAAATAAATAGAATAATTTTTGCATCCACTATACCATCCTTCCACTAACCAGCTAAACTACTACCACTAATAAAAACTACCTTGCTTTTCCGTCAACCTCAGCTCCAAAATTCCTGCACAATTAGCTACAGATACTTCTTATACACTAAATTAAATAAAACCCTAATAAAATGAAAGAACAATGAAAAGCCGTTATTTAATAAAAATAATTAAAGTTAGAAATAGAAAAAAAAAATAGAAATAAAGAAAAAATAGATATAAGTGTGAGACGCTTCAGATAGGAAACCTAATTTTTAGAGAGATCATAATTTTAGGAAAGATATTTTCATTTAGCCACATGTAGAATAGAAAATAGTAATAGAAAATATTTTTACTTCAACCCACACATATAATCCATACGAATAAGTTTAATCCGGTATAGAACATATTACATAACACAGTATAGAACATTTACTAGTAACACATATGATTTAAAAACCAAAACAATTATACTATAAGCACACCAATTTACTCAACAACATAGATGCGTAAGAAAGAGAATAATAAACAAAAGAAATAAAAATACTAACCCATGTTAGCACACATGAAGTAACTGTAACACTTCATAATAATTTGTAAACACATGCCGTTTTTTAAGGGAGTCGACGCTCTTAAGGGTCAGCTGTGCAAAAAAAAAACAAAAAAAAGTAATAATAATAAATTACTCATCATAGTAAATACACAAAAAAAAATAGAAAAAGTCAGCTTATTATGAAAAAGCGAGAATGAGCATAACGGGCATAGTATGTAAAGCAAATGCAAACGGATAAAAGCAAAAAAAAAACATATAAACTTATAATATCAAGTTACCACTATGACAGAAATTACAACTGAATGCAAAAAATTATTTGGTAACACCAAGTAAGTTGACTGGGTCATTTAACGAAAAATGAAACAACACGGCACACTTATCCAAGTGACTTTGGACTGACCATCTATAATTAAGCACAAAATTATATACGCTCACTTAAAAGGCCGATGGTGTAGTATCGCGTGAAACTCACCTCACTTCAAACACGCTTAACATTACAAACATACGTTCATTGACCCAGGTGACTACCATAAGTTCATTCGCGTTCACCAAGTCACCTAATACATTAATGCGTCATACCCAAATTGCTCAAGTAGGACAATATGTAAGTCAACATAATAATTCGCTAACAAAGCATTCCTCACTATTGGGTCATGCCCCTCTAGTATGTAATTATTAATGTAAGAATGTATATATATTTAGGTTAAGAACTTTTGTATAAATAGGAAAGAATTTAATCAATAAAGAAAATTTATGAATGTGATGTCAGCGCTTAAAATCTTTGTATTGTAAAAGAAAAAATTATTTTCTCAGTAAGTCGTCTAATCTCTGTAGATCAGCATGGTTTCATGTCGGGAAGATCAACCACGTCTAACTTGGCAGTGTTTTCGGAATACTGCATCGACGCTTTTACTAATCGAGTCCAAGTAGATACCGTGTATACCGACTTTTCAAAAGCCTTCGATAAAGTTAATCATAGTATTCTACTATCGAAATTACATTGTTTTGGTTTTCATTCTGTTTTTTTTAAATTGATTAAATCATATATCTCCAACCGTAGTTGTACCGTGGTAGTTGATGGTATGACCTCATATCCCTTCATAGCTTCTTCAGACGTTCCTCAAGGAAGCATACTGGGCCCTATTCTTTTTGTCATTTTCATTAATGATGTTGCCAGCTGTTTTGAATTTTCGCAACTCCTGCTATACGCAGATGATATGAAGGTTTTCAACAAGATTACCCTCCGATTCAATTAAACTTCAGAAGGACCTAGATAATGTAGTTATAAATAAAAAAATAAATGTAAGGCGCGATAACCTCCGAAGAGATCTAAGGCCGAGCTTCTCTTCCAATTTGCGTCGTGCTCCTCTTGCTTTTCCCTACAAATTGGCCGGACGGGACCTACATGTTTTATGCCGACTCCGAACGGCATATGCAAGGCAGATGAGTTTTCACTGAGAGCTTTTCATGGCAGAAATACACCCGGAGCGCTTGCCAAACACTGCCGAGGGCGACCCCGCTTAGAAAAGTTTTCTTCTAATTGAAAAACCTTATTTCTAAAATTTTGATGTTGCTTTGCCCGGGGTTTGAACCCAGGGCATACGGTGTGGTAGGCGGAGCACGCTACCATCACACCACGGTGGCCGCCAGATAATGTAGTTACTTGGTGCAAAAATAATAAACTTGCGTTAAATATTAAAAAATGCTATCATGTCCCTTATTATAAATCCCGTTTACTCATTCCTACTTCCTACCACATGGGGGCGCGCAACTAAGCACTGTGTCCGAGGTCACTGATCTTGGGGTGGTCTTTGATTCTAAGTTTTCTTTTCATAGTCATTCAAACTTTACAATAGCTAAAGCTTACTCGATGTTGGCTTTTGTTCGACGATTCAATTCTGATTTCACTGACCCATATACTTTAAAATCACTATATAGGATAGGGATAGGGATAGGTTAGGTGGTAGCTGCCCTGATAAGGATAGCTCACTTGGACAACACGAAGGTCCGTTGTGATACCACATACACCAAAAATAACGGTGACCTAGATCCAGCTACTTAGAGAATCGTTGGGTAGCAACGATAAAGCTCCGAATGATACCGATCTCAACTTTGGATATATCCTCGGGAGATCCAAGTGAGTCGCGACCGAAGTACTTTCGCCTAATTCTGGCAAAAGCTTGACAATCAAGCATAAAGTGATTTGGTGATTCCACCTCATCATCCTCCATACAGCTGCAGCAGGATGGAGTTTCCAGTATATTGAGACGTACCGCATGGATACCCATGGGACAGTGCCCTGTCAAAACCCCAATGACCATTGATAGGTGAGCCTTAGTGAACCCAATTATTTCAGCAGACCTCCTGCCATCCACTTTCGGCCAGAAAGATCTTGCTACCCTGCAAGACGTGGTATCCGCCCAACGTTTGCTGAGCTGATTCCAGGCCCAGCTATAGAGGAGCAATCCACAGGTGGCCAGCGGGATCCCGAAGTCCCTACAGCCATCTTCATCTGGTTCAGTTGTACCGATGCGGGCTAAGAGATCCGCTTGACAGTTACCCGGGATATCACTATGGCCCGGGACCCAGATAATCTTAATTGTAAAATAATTCGATGCAATCGCAAGCGAGGTCAGGCACTCCGAGACCACCCTCGATCGCACTGTAGTTGAGCTCAAGGCCTTGATAGCCGATTGGCTATCAGAGTAAATGTTAAATTCCCTAACCGTGGTAGCACTGGATAGCATTCCATCCACCGCATCCTTAATCGCAGCAATTTCCGCTTGGAATACACTGCAGTGATCAGCCAACTTAAACTTGCGGCTTAAATTTAGCTCTTGACAAAAGACCCCCCCACCAACCTTTCCATCCAGCTTTGACCCATCCGTGAACAAGTTAACCGGTCCCATGCCCCAGATAATTCCTCTTCCCCAATCCTCTCTCTCTGGAATAACTGGGGTGAAGGTTGTATAGGGAGCTGTTATCGGCATACAGTAGTCCGTTCTGTCCGGGATGAAGTCGAAACTGGTAAGAAGGCTAGAGTGTCCGCGGTCAGAAAGTCTATATCCCATATCACGAAGCCTGACCAACGACCTTGCCGCGGCCGCCTTTCCCGCAATATCTACTGGGTATATGTTCAGCATGACGTTCAGTGCCAAGGTAGGCGTTGTTCTGAGAGCGCCACTGATACCGATCAGCGCCGTCCGTTGCACTGACACTAACATTTTGGAGGTGCTCGCCGTGTCCAGTGCTTTCCACCAGACCAGCACCCCATATAGCAGAATCGGTTTGACCACCATCTCATAAAGCCAGTGTACTATTCTTGGCGAGAGTCCCCATCTCTTTCCGATAGCTCCTCTGCAGCAGTACAAGGCAATGGCGGCCTTCCTGGCCCGATCTTCCACATTGGGTCTCCAGGACAGTTTCTTGTCCAAAACAATCCCCAAATATTTAACCCTATCAGAAAGTACCAACGGTACCCCTCCAATCGAGGGAGTTCTGAAATCGGGCACCTTATATCTTCTTGTGAAAAGGACCAATTCCATTTTTCCCGGGTTGACCGCCAATCCACATGATTCAGCCCACCTAGCCACAGTATCCAGGTAGCCCTGAAGAACATCGCGCAGGGCGCCCAGAAATTTGCCTCTGACTAGGATAGCGAGGTCATCTGCATAGGCAACCACCCGACAACCATTGGCTTCCAGCTCCACAAGAAGCTCGTTGACTACCACAACCCAGAGGAGAGGAGATAGGACACCCCCCTGTGGCGTGCCCCTGCACACCTTCCTCTTAATTATGGCCCCTCCCCACTCCGCTGCGACAATTCTGCCGCATAGAAGTTTGCTAATAAATTCAACCAGAGCCGCCTCGACTCCTAAACCCACCAGAGCTCTTTCGATTGACCCCGGTAAGACATTGTTAAAAGCTCCCTCGATGTCTAGAAAGGCACCCAGAGCATACTCTTTGTGTTCTAGGGACCCCTCTATTTGCTTTACAATCGAATGGAGAGCCGTTTCCGTCGATCTGCCCTTGCAGTACGCATGTTGTGAAGCCGACAGTAACCCCCGAGGTATCCTTTCCCGTAGGTACAGGTCAATCAACCGCTCAAACGTCTTAAGAAGAAACGACGAGAGACTGATTGGCCTGAAATCCTTAGGTGATACATGAGAGCTTCTGCCGGCCTTCGGAATGAAAATAACCCTAACCGTGTGCCAAGACTTCGGGATATAGTTAAGCCTGAGGCAGTTAGTATATATGATGGCCAACCAGCGGCAGGAAATCCCCAAAGACATTTGAAGCTGCGCAGGAATGATTCCATCCGGGCCCGGAGACTTATAGGGCTTGAACGACCCTATAGCCCAGGTTATCTGACTTTCCCGTATTGGAATGGCAGGCACTTCTGCATGGCCAACGACCGCCGACCATGCAGGCGAAGATCCCTGCGCAACTGGGACATCGGGAAAATGATTGTCCAGTAAAAGCCTTAGGGACTCCTCGCTACTCATCGACCAGTCCCCACCATCATCTCTCAGATACCCCAGAGGAGCGGGGTTCCTAGAGAGTATTTTTCTAAATCTCGCGGATTCATTGCAGCCTTCTACGTTTTCGCAGAAGCTTCGCCATGCATCTCGCTTGGCTATCCTTATTTCATATTTATAAATCCCCAGACTCACCTTATAGAGCTCCCAGTCCGAGGGTAATTTACTCCTCCTGGCTCTGTTGAAGAGCCGCCGACTGGACGCTCTTAGGTCGTCAAGAGAATCCGACCACCAGGGCGGCTTGCCCTTCCCCCTGTAAGTTTTCAATGGGCAGGACAGCTGAAAGGCGCTATTGCTTGCCGAGGTGAAGTTTTCCACCAGAACGTCTATCTCAGATTCGGACAGGCCCGAACTAATGATAGGCACCGCAGGCAGTAGCTCTCCCAGCTTCCTACAATACAAGTCCCAGTTAGTACTTTTAGGGTTCCTAAAAGATATTTTACCGGGACGTTCTTCGTTCACTGAGAACTGAATATATCGGTGATCAGAGAAGGAGTGCTCGTTGAGAACCCTCCATCCAGATATCCGACCTTCCAGTTCTCTACTAACCAGGGTGAGGTCTAGGACCTCCTCCCTTAACGCAGTAATAAAAGTCGGGTCATTCCCCTATTACATATACAAAGTCCCTCATCTACAATAAAAGTAAATAAAGACTCACCTCTAGTGTTGGTATCCGAGCTTCCCCAAATGCTATGATGGGCATTTGCATCGGCACCGATGATCACGCCAACACCTCTCCGCCTTGCTTCAGCGGTGATTTCACCCAGTATCGCAGGTGGTGGTCCCACTACGTCCCCGTGGGGCATGTACGCTGAGACCACCCACATTTCATTACTTCCTCGCTCGAGGCAGACCGTGGTTACGTCAGCATTGCTGAAATTAGAGAGAATAAAAGCTTTAATCTCTTTTTTAACAAGCACACAGGATCTAGGCCTACTTGCCTCTCCATGCACCAAGGTGTTGAATTTTCCAGTCCTTAATCCAGAAATCTTACTGCCGTTACTACTCAGCCACGGCTCCTGGACAAGGACTATATCCACTCCGCCTTTTTCAAGGCAGAGCAACAAATTTGCGGAAGCCGCCTTAGAGTGCTGAAGATTGATTTGACGGATTTCCATCAAAAGCGCTCTTCTTCCGCACCCCATCCTTGGCGGATTCGTATTAGTATTGTCCATTCTAAAAAAGTCCCCCCTCAAGGCCGCTATCCGGAGCCGATTGTGTAGTCGCCCTTTAACGATCTCGTGGTTATCTATGCTACGCAGGGAAGCCACGCGAGGGTTGACGCATTACCTTATGAGTAATGCGTTCAGAGCCAGACCGGACGCGAAGCGGGAAAATCTTCAACCGCACCTACACCACCAACTTAACGGCGACGGAGCCGGAACGTACCTTGAGGCCCGCCACGGTTTTAACGGGACGTGGGCAGGTGCAGCATTAGCCTACCATCCATTTTGGTAGGGTTTCACCCCGACCTACTAAAGTGGCAGAATACCGCACCTACCAGCCCAATGTCATCAAGTCAAAATGTGATGTGAAATCAAAGTCCTAAAACAGTCCAGTTCGTCACCGTTGTGTACCGATCTTGACTCTCCCTCCCCTGAGCTCGGCACAATGACTCAAGGGGTGCGGGTTTTATCGAGTTGTCCTCTCTAGATCCGCCATTATCAGTAGAAGCAGGGGCACCTCGTGCAGGACGTGATAACTAATCACGCGTGACATTCGTCACTATGGCCGGTCTAAGACTGATATCAGTCCCTGATCCAGAGCCTGAAACCACTTATGATATCCAAGCCAAGTATCTTAGCCCCTATATAGTACTACTATATAGTACTTTCGTACGTTCGAAATTGGAATATGCCGTATTTATTTGGCGGCCGTTTTATGCTTGTCATATTTATCGTCTGGAAAAAATTCAAAAAGTATTTATTAAGTACGCTCTACGTCCCCTTTATTTTGATTCCTCCTTTTGATAACTCTTTCACTCCGCTTTTGCGATCCTTTCAGCGCCTCCAATATTGTGTTCACCCAGTCTGGCCTTTCTACCTCCACACGGCGTGCTTTGGACGCTGGCTTACACAGAAGCGATGCTGTTTCCTGAATCAGAACATGTTATACCGTTTCTGCGAATATGGGTTTTGGGTTTGGGTATGTCGCTCGCTTCGTTTCCACGTCCCGTATGCCATTTAAAAAGCTCTGGATGTTTACCCTTTCGGTGTATTCCACGGGTGCGTCCGCATTCGCTAAATATGCCAGCCTTTCAACATCCGACGCAAACTCATGTAATGTTTCACCAGGCCTCTGGAAGCGATTTAGTAACTCCATTTGGTATATCTGTCTCATACGCTCGGTTCCGTATCATCTCTCTAGAGCGCCGACCAATGCTTCATAACAATTCATTTCGCCCTCTGGAATGGTTTGTAAGATCTCAGCTGCAGGCCTTTTCAATGCCATGAACAGTGCAGCTACTTTATCATCCACATTCAAGTTGTTCACTGCTGACATCTTCTCAAATTGTAGCTTAAACACATGGAAAGGAACAGAGCCGTCAGTTTTTACCTTCGTATTGCTTGCTGAAACAATTGGGCGATTTAGTTGCACCTCAGCCTCGATTTTGTTCTCAAACTGCATTATTTTTTTATACTGTGCTTCCACATTCCTTCCGTCTCCATAGCGTCTCGTAGCCGTGCTTGAAGTTCGATCTTATTGCCGGTTGTATTCAATCCATGGTTCTCCAACTCCTTTTCAGTTGCTGGATCCTTAATTCACTTAACTTTGCCGTGTCCTTGTTGTCCTGTGGAATTTATTCAACAAATTCCTCTTCTGACACCAATTGTAACGAATTTAGTGCAATTCCGCGTATTTGCAACCTTTTACCAACGTTCGTATCGCTAAATTGTTGAATAAATAATTCCAATATTCAATTATGCAAAATGGTCTTTATTAAAGTACTTCACAATAACACTTCTACTTCTCAACAGATAACGTGCTTAAATCAAACTGATTGCCATGCCTCAGCTGGCGCGGTTTCCTCGTTTGCATATTTCTAGGCGTTTCTAGAATCTACTATTTGTTTACCAGCTATAAACTCACCAGATATAAAAGCAGATGCACTATTATAGCTTCTCGCATATCCATATGCGCGTGCATATGTGAGTGATACTTCCATCGATGATTGCCTACTTTTGGGAGTATCTCAGATATATGCATGTGTTTGTGCGTTTCTATCCGCTTGCTTTATTGTTGTTGTGGCTTTATTTACTTAGTTTCAGATTAGTGATGTGAGTATCACTTAGTGTCACTAATATTCGTCACAATATTATCGATGAGATAACCCTTCTACTCTCTAACGAATGCAGATTTATTAGCCTACACCTTGAGATATATGATGGGAGGGGCAAATCAAATATTATATCAGATAAACAGTATTTCATAAATATTTTTTGTACAGGTTCAATCCTTTTGTTATGTACCTCATAATAGGGACTCCATATTATGGAACCATATTCAAGCCTAGATTGTAAAAAACATTGTACAATAACATTTTATACTCAGCTGAGCAGAGTTCATAGAGTATACGGTACCCCGTAACGGCACAAATTAGTCGAGATAGATATAGACTTCTATATATCAAAACGATCTGGGCGAAAATAGAAATTCATTTAGCCATGTCCGTCCGTCCGTCTGTCCATAAATACGATAACTTGAGTAAACTTTGAGGTATCTTAATGAAATTTGGTATGTAAGTTCCTGAGCACTCATCTCAGATCCCGATTTAAGACTATAACCACGCCCACTTTTTCGATATCATGGATCATGGTACCACGACAATGCAATATTAAACAAGTAAGCAAGTCTAATTTCGGGTGAAACCGAACATTACATACCCAGCTATACACATTAAATGCTGTTGTTGTTTTATTTGTGTGTGTGTTGTGTGTTATTTAAAAGGGGTGGGCCTTAGTTCTACAGGTGGACGCCTTTTCGAGATTTTTTTTTATTTATTTTTTATTTATTTAAAATTATAGTCGACTCAAAAAAAAAAAACGGTCGACTGCTAAGAATAATAGAATCAATTACAAGAAAAGAACATACATAAATTTACAAGCCGAGAATTAAAGTAAATCATATATAATTATACGCATTACAATTTCGATTATAATATACACAAAGTAACAATGTTATTTAAGAATTTATATAAGTGTGCCCAGTGGGGGGCCCTCGTGAGGAGCTCAGAAGGAATCTTACGCGAGGTGCTCATAAATGAGCCGGATGCCCGGAACTGCATGCAACGAGGTTAATAGTTAATTATTTATTTACTTCGTTTAAAATATCATCCAAACACAAGAGTATGACAGGGTGTAAAGCAGCAAATGAACATTCGAAGCTAATACAGTTGTACAGGTCATTATATCGTGAGCACCAAATCCGTTTAGGACTATTTCTGGCAAAGTTTTGCCGACAAAGGGATAAATGAAAGGACACAAAGTGTCTAGAAGTCCTAGTAGGAACAGCAAAATTTAGTCTACTGACCAGATCAGGGGAGTCAATCCCACCGATGATCAGCTTATGAATGAACATTACAACAAGTAATATTCGACGAGTTTTGAAGAGCTGGCAAATTAATTAAAAGAAGTATGTTCCTATATGGTGGAAGATGAGGACTTTAATCCCAGTTGAGGCCTCGTAGTGCAAAAATTAAAAACATTTTCTGTACTGACTCAATTCGATTTATATGGTTTTGAGTGGTTGGGGACCAGACACTTGAACATTACTCGAGAATAGTACGTACAGACGAGGTATAAAGTATTTTGGTGAAATAAGGGTCATCAAACTCTCTAGCCCATCGTTTTATAAATCTTAGTACACCAGTTGCTTTATTTATATTAGTTGGGATATGTAAGATAAAACTTAATTTCGGATCAAAAATTACACCTAGATCACATACAACAGATATGCGCCCCAAAGGGGTGCCATTTAGCATATAAGATGCCAGAAACGGTGAAATGTTATTTGCTTGCATTTAGTGCAATTCAAAAAAAGTAAATTTGCTGAACACCAACTTTAAAAAGAGCCATGATCGGCCTGCAGCTGGTCAAAACTGGATGGATCTGAGGGCAAATATGTGTGACAAAGTTTTACGTCATCAGCATACATTGCAGTTCTAGAGTATAAGATAACCCGTGGTAAGTCATTAATGAACAAGAGTAAGGGACCCAAAAGAGAACCCTGGGATACACCAGAGATTACATTTATCGACTTCGAACAATTGTTTTTGAACAAAACTCGTTGAGTTCTGTTTTCGAGATAACTTGCAGTCGAAATCAAAATACTCTTAGGAAAACCCAGAAGATCAAGTTTAAGAAGTAAAAGCTCGAGATTAACAGAGTCGAATGCTTTACTAAAGTCAGTGTAAATGACATCTGTTTGTTTGCAATCCATAAAACCATCCATAATTAGGGACGCAAATGCGAACATGTTGGTTGTTGTTGATCTCCGACGCACAAAACCGCGCTGACAAGGTGATATTAAAGAACTAAACAGATGCTGAAGTTGTCAAGTAATAATCTGTTCAAAAGATTTAGGAATAGCTGAGAGTTTAGCTATGCCCTTGCAGTTCTCTATATTAGACTTACTACCCTTTCTATGCAAAGGTATGATAAACGATTGCTTCTAAATAGATGGGACTAATGCGGATTCCAGAGATAGTTTGAATAATTTTAAGATAGACTCAGATAAGTTTACAGCACAGTACTTAAGCACACAACTGGGAACACCATCTGGGCCGGGGAAAATATCGGTTTCAAAGCAAGAAGTCTAGGAAGAACAGTATCATTATCAATGAACGGGTTTAAAATATTATTCGAACTTTTTAAGTTATAAAGATAAATATCCAAAATGAACACAATGAGATGAGTAGGTAGACTTAAAAAATTCAGCAAATAAATCTGCGATTTCGTGATCAGAATTAGCGCTCTTAGACCCATAGATAAATGAATATGGATAACCAGAAATTTTCCTTTTCGAGTTAACGAAACTATAAAAACATTTCGCGTTGTTAACAAATTGAAGTTTGCAGCAGGATATGTAATTTTTGAGACTTTTGAAGCATTTATAGAGTCTTGATTTAATATTATTTAGTCTTAGTAACTGCCTAGAGAACCAAGGCGGTTTACTTGGTGTACACGAGCATAGCGGAGGGGAACACAACTATTAAAGAAGCCATCAAATGTGCTGTGAAATATTGTGGTTGCTGATTCTACATCGCTGCATGAGTAAAGATTTAACCAGTCATGTGCAGCAATCAGTTCATTTAGCTTAATAAAATTCGTCTTATAAAAGCATCTTGAATTGGTTCGAGATTTCGATTTCGAAGCATCGAGCATCACAGGCCGAACAAAATCCAGTACAATCTCAAGCGTAGGATGAAGAGGGCCTTCAGCAAGGGACAAGGGGGAATTCGGGTTAAGGTGGTGCCCACAGTGTCATCTGTAAACACTAGGTGTAAAATCTTGTTTTTGCAGTTTAATATATTGTTAATTTGAACAAGAGATGTGTCTAACAGGCAATTAAAAAAATTCATGCTGAGTAGTAGGAGTCATGACATTAGGTCGATGGTATTGATCCAATTTACTATTGATAAATTTAAATCACCGAGAACTATTAGGTGGTCTTTGTCTCGAAGTTGTGAGTACAAATTACAAATAGCTAAGCTATGACAAGTATAAACATGTATATCGGATCTTTGCGGTATATATTCACAGCTACAAACTCTAAATCAGCTGCGATGTCCAAAAACAATAACTCAGATGTAAGGCTCGAAACCACAGCAATAAGAACACCACCTGCTCTAGCTACCCGATCGCGTCGATACACTACGTAGTTATCTGAGAGAAGCTCGGAGTTAAAATTATCCTCTTTTAACCAGGTTTCAGTAAAGGCTATAACTTGCACAGTAAAAACAAAACTATTGAGAAAAAATGTACTCAATTTCGATCCTAGGCCACGGACATTTTGATAGTTAATAATTACTTCTGCGCTGTTCCCGTAGAGATGTTTAAGTTTTTTTTAATCTCTGAAAGGATTTGGCTTTTTAGTGTACAAATGTACCACTTAATGTTCCGGCTAAAAAGAATGATCCAAGACTCTATCAAAATAAGTTTCTGGCACTGATATTTTAAATGAAGATATATCCCTCTTATAACTAAAGTTGAATTTATAAGCACTTATATTTGAAGAATCAGAAATATCTAATTTAGATATTAACTATGTAGTCAACAAAGTCATCTACCGTAAGCGATGCATGTAGCCGTGACATGAAAACTGTCCTACGAGGCGGCAAAGCAGTCAATTTCCTTGGACGCTCAGGAAGTAGTAGCAGCAATGTCATTGTTATGGCATTTTAATTTTCATTAACATTAGCAATTCGCTGTTCGGTATTAGCAGCAGTATTTGCCTTTGACGATTTAGTATTACAGACTTCAGCAACTACAAGGTATGTACTACCAAACAACTTTAGCATATCGGTAAAATTACGCTGATTAAACGGCAGTGGCGAGCAATCAGTACGATCTACAGTGGAACTGGTACGTCAACTACAAGACGCGCCATTCGCTTCTGCGTTGCACTGACCTGCTCATTTCAGCGGAGTAGGGGCTTCCGTCTTCTTGGACAATGCTAATTGCTGCATAAAGCTCGTACCCATCGCGGACGCTTAGAGGCTCATCAATCTTTCGAAGAACTTTTCTCTCGGATACTCTCAGAGGTGCCTTATCTGATATTATCTGACTCATGCTTCTGAACCGTATAGCAGGACGGATACGATAAGTGTCTTGTAGAGCATGACCTTTGTTTGACGAAAAACGACTTTGTCAAGCTATGCTCAACCGTAAAGTCAATCTCACAAATGCAGATGGCGCGTCTTCTTTACGTCACCGAAAAAGAGGTTGAAAAAACCAGCAAACTTGCTAAACCATCAAAAGCTGTGGAACCGGACAGGATTGCCACACCAATGTTTAAAAATCTTGCCAATGAAAGATTTAAATACCTGGCACTTTTATCCTGCCCACTTTCGTAAACCCTGAAAATTTTTAAATGGCGACAGTCCTACCGCTACTAAAGTATGGAAAACCAGCTAGCGTATTACACTCATATCGTCCGATATTTTTCCTATCGCCAGTAGCCAAGCCGTGCTACTCCCTTATTGCACCGCAAACCTGGGACTTGTGTTAGCATGTCCCTCGAACATTGGAACCACATCATGAAACAGTACTCATAGCTCAAGACTTATCAAAATCCTTTGACGCAGTCAATCACAGCACGTTACTGCAAGACTTGGAAGAATCTACCCTTCCTCCCAGTCTCAAAAGGGCGGACCACAAATTATCTGTGTATTCGGCAGACATCGGCTCAGTTCAGGAACGTAGTATTAACAAGTAAAGGTGTCCAAGCTCGCGTGTAACCGAACATTATATACTCCGCGTGAGCTTCAATTGTGCATTTCATTTCATATAAATTACTTTTCTACATAACACGTGGCACCGCCCGTTTAAAAAAAATGTCCCCAAATTTCCTCTTACAATAAAACTTGATAAGTGAAATATAATTGATTCAGAACTATTTTTTGCTAAGTTATAGCTTATTATTTTCGTCCACGACCCTTTTAAAAATCTTTTATATAAAAGTGGGCGTGGTCCTTAACCGATTTCTTTAATTTTTCTTCAAAGCATTCCCTATAGTAAAGGCAACCTCTCTGCCGAATTTTGTTACGATAGGTTTAACGATTTTATCACAAGTGGGCGGTGCTACGCCCATTTAAAAAATTTTTTTCAAACTTTTGTCAAGAGTCAATATCAGTCCACATGTCAAATTTTAATATTCTAGGTGTATTATTTACTAAATAATCAGGTGTTTTGTGTTTTCCAAAATGTTATACATATAAAAAGTGGGCGTGGTTATCAGCCGATTTCGCTCATTTTCAATACCAATCTATTCTGGCTGCAGATAAGCTCGTGTACCAAATTTGGTGAAGATATCTCAATATTTACTCAAGTTATCGTGTTATCGGACGGACGGACAGACGGACGGACATGGCTCAATCAAATTTTTTTTTCGATACTGATGATTTTCTAGTCTATCTCGATTCCTTTATACCTGTACAACCAACCCTTATCCAATCAAAGTTAAAATACTCTGTGTGCAAAGCACGCTGAGTATAAAAATAAGAACCCAAGCTGTCGATTTTATAACTGGGTAAAATTTTGTTAGCACCGAACTTGTACTTATTTGGCAATTTAGGCCTAGTTCCGAAATGTATATCACTAGTTACTGACTGAAAGGATTTCAGGGAACCGGCCACTATATTTTTTATAACTTTAAGTATAGCCCCTCCAATTTAAAATCGAAATGCAGTTCAATGCACTCACTTTCAGGAAGACTTTATAATATATATTTGGACAAAATTTGGTTTGATCATATGTCCAAAATGTTTCAGATTTAGGCTCAAACTTTTTACCGTGTGCCTGCCAAAATCTCAAACCACTTATTGATAATAAGTGGCCGCAGTGGTGTGATGGGAGCGTGCTTCGCATACCACACCGAAAATCCTGAGTTCAAGTGCCGACCAAAGCAACATCAAAAATTCAAAACACGTTTTTCAATTGGAAAAAAAATATGTCCAAGCGCGGCCGCCCCTCGGCAGTGATTTGGCATACACTCCAAGCGTATTTCTACTTTACTAAAGCTTTTCAGTGAAAATGCATCTCCCATGCATCAGGTTCCGTTTGGAATCGGCATAAAACATGGGACATATATGTTCTATGGTCTGCCAATGTGTAGGGAAAATCAAAAGGGAGCAAGACGCAAATTCGAAGAGAAGTTCGGCTTAAATCATAGTGGAAATAAATCGCACCAAGCACTATTTATTATCTTTTTTCATTTTAATTTTTTATGGTTAATGCGTCAAGCGTAATACAAATTCTAAATCAGTTGAGCAAATAGCTTTTGTTCTGCCAAAATAACAAATTCAAGGTTGTCATGTTTATTCCAGCAAACTGAAATTAGTGCGTATATTCTATTATTTTTCAAAGGAAAATTTAGTTGTGCTTATTTGTTCGTTTCTATATTTGTTAAGTTGAATTGTGTTATTAACTTCACATAGGTTAAGTGATACGTGTACAATATGACCGTATTATTAACCCTTTCACACATATTTCATATTTCTTTATTCAGTCTATGATTTACAATAATCTTACAGACTAGATTAACAAAAATTTCTTATATATAAGTGAAAAGTGTTAAAAAATTAACATAATATAGAGAATAACACATTTTTAAAACAAAAGCGTGATACCGAAAAATCAATACAATGATCATTGTTTAATGAGTTGATTGGTGGCAATTAGAGCGCGTGTGATCGTCCCATTTAGAACATTATTAGACTTAAACTGGTCAATAGAAAACATGTTATGTTGCTGCAAATTCCGTGATAGAGCATTAAAGTTCAAAGACACCAAAAGCATGGCACAATATATTGTGCCATTAATGATGCCGTAGATAAATATTGCAACGAATTTAGTGCAATTCCGCTTATATGCAACCTTCTACTGACGTTCGTATCGCTAAATTTTTAAATAAATAACTCCAATATTCAATTATGCAAAATGGTCTTTATTAAAGTACTTCACAATAACACTTCTACTTCTCAACAGATAGCGTGCTTAAATCAAATTGATTGCCATGCCTCAGCTGGCGCTGTTTTTATACTCTTCGGTTTCCTCGTTTGCATATTTCTAGGCGTTTCTAGAATATACTATTTATTTACCAGCTATAAACTCACCAGCTATAATTACAAATGCACTATTATAGCTTATCGCATAGCCATATTCGCGTGTATATGTGAGTGATACTTCCATCTATGATTGCCTACTTTTGGGAGTATCTCAGATATATGCATGTGTTTGTGCGTTTCTCTCCGCTTCTTGTATGGACATATGTGTAGACTTAATGATTAATTTGTTTACGTGCATACAAATGTGGCAGCTTGCTTTATTGTTGTTGTGGCTTTATTTACTTAGTTTCAGATTAGTGATATGAGTATCACTTAGTGTCACTAATATTTGTCACACTGCCCTCCACCTAAGTGTGATCGTCCCGATCACACAAATCTCTCGATCTAACCGCAACTAGCCTCTGCAAATGAACCACCCTTCTATTTCGTGGTTTTCCAATTGTTTGTATGCGGTAAATGACATCACTGATCCTCTTCACAACTCTGCACGGGCCTTCCCAAAATTTGGATGAAACACTTTTCCGCCAGTGAGGGTTGTATAACAGTACCAAATCTCCCTCCGAGAAACCATCCGAATTGTTGTTCTTTCAAACCTGTGTTTCATCTTACTACTCATTACCCTGGTTCGTTCCCTCACACTCTACTCTTTGGCCAATGAACTACTTCGTAGAGCTTGCGCTTGACCGATTGGCTTTTCATAATCAGTATCGTTCCGACGCTTCACAGTAGTAGTGCGCCCTATCTTGAAACCACCCTTGCATTCTTTCTGCGAAATTCTTTCCTTCGTTTTAGTGCGTCCATTTGGGTTTGTCAATGCCAGTGTTTCTCTCGCAGGTATCTTTGATCTTGCTTGTTTGGCCCATTCATTCCATCAGCCTTTGCCCGCTTTTCTTTCTTTGACTTTTGTGGTCTCTGTTGAATCTCCAGTCAGTACATGTTCTTTGCCATCCACATCCCCTCTGACTGTAAGACTACTTGATTTCCTTCCAATTTGCTACACAGATATCACAGGGCATTCAATAGCTGGAGCTACCTCTCGATATCTACATTTTACTCGCTTTTGCTCATCCCCTCCAGCTTTGTTATTAAGACCACCCATGCTGTTGAAACCACTAGGATCAAGACCGCAATGACGCGCAATGGGACCGGGCTTCTCGCATTTGAAGCATTTGATAACTCTTTCACTCCGCTTTTGCGATCCTTTCAGCGCCACCCTTATTGTGTTCACCCAGTCTGGCCTTTCTACCTCCACACGGCGTGCTTTGAACGCTGGCTTACATAGAAGCGATGCTGTTTCCTGAATCAGAACATGTGGTAACGTTTCTGCCAATGTAGGTTTTGGGTTTGCGTATGTCGCTCGCTTCGTCTCCACGTCCCTTATGCCATTTAAAAAGCTCTGGATTTTTACCCTTTCGGTGTATTCCACGGGTGCGTCCGCATCCGCTAAATGTACCAGCCTTTCAACATCCGACGCAAACTCTTGCAATGTTTCACCAGGCCTCTGGAAGCGGTTCAGTAACTCCATTTGGTATAACTGTCTCATACGCTCGCTTCCGTATCATCTCCCTAGAGCACCGACCAATGCTTCATAACAGATCCGTTCGCCCTCTGGAATGGTTTGTAAGATCTCAGCTGCAGGCCCTTTCAATGCCATGAACAGTGCAGCTACTTTATCATCCGCATTCCAGTTGTTCACTGCTGAAGTCTTCTCAAATTGTAGCTTAAACACATGGAAAGGAACAGAGCTGTCAAAATATGGAGTTTTTACCTTCGTATTGCTTGCTGGAACAACTGGGCGATTTAGTTGCAGCTCTTGTATACGACCTTTTAAAGCACCTACCTCAGCCTCGATTTTGTTCTCATACTGCATTATTTTTTTATCCTGTGCTTCCAGTTTTGATGTTACCTTCGCTACCTGTCCATCTAATTGCGAAGAGATTTGAGCCACCTGTAATGACAAGCGCTCCTCTTGTGCTTCCATCTTAGATATTATGCGTGTCTCCTATGATTCCATCTTGGATGTTATTTGCGACGACATTTCTGAAATGCGTGCCTCCTGTGCTTCCATCTTGGATGTTAAACATGTCCCTTGCGATTCCAGTTGGGATGCCATATATGTCTTCTGTTTTACCAGTTGAGATGACACTGTCGATGTTTGAGCGGATATTGCAGCCAAAATCGTGTTCAAGTCTGTGCTGGTAACTGCCTGCTATGCTTCGTTTTTCTCTTCAATTTTTGTTGTTGTCTCGTCCCCATTAGGATGAAAGACAGCATCGTCCACATTGATTCAATAGAGACCACAAAAGTCAAAGAAAGTAAAGCGGACAAAGGTTGATGGAATGAATGGGCCAAACAAAGCAAAATCAAAGATACCTGCGAGAGAAACACTGGCACTGACAAACCCAAATGGGCGCACTATAACGAAGGAAAGAATTTCGCAGAAAGGATGCAAGGGTGGTTTCAAGCCAGGGCACACTACTATTGTGAAGCGTCAGAACGATACTGATTATGCAAAGCCAATCCGTCAAGCGCAAGCTCTACGAAGTAGTTCATTGGCGAAACAACAGAGTATGAGGGAACGAACCAGGCAGGTTTGAAAGAACAACAATTCGGATGGTTTCTCGGAGGGAGATTTGGTACTGTTATACAACCCTCACTGGCGGAAAGGTGTTCCATGCAAATTTTGCTGCAGCTGGGAGGCCCGTGCAGAGATGTGAAGAGGATCAGTGATGTCATCTACCGCATACAAACAATTGGGAAACCACGAATTAGAAAGGTTGTTTATTTGGAGAGGCTAGCAGCGGCTAGATCGAGAGATTTGTGTGATCGGAACGATCAGACTTAGGTGGGGGGCAGTGTGGCCAATATTAGTGACACTAAGTGATACTCCTATCACTAATCTGAAACTAAGTAAATAAAGCCACAACAACAATAAAGCAAGCTGCCACACTTGTATGTACGTAAACAAATTAATCATTAAGTCTACACATATATCCATACAAGCAGCGGAGAGAAACGCACAAACACATGCATATATCTGAGATACTCCAAAAAGTAGGCAATCATCGATGGAAGTATCACTCACATATACATGCGAATATGGCTATGCGATAAGTTATAATAGTGCATCTGTGGTTATAGCTGGTGAGTTTATAGCTGGTAAATAAATAGTAAATTCTAGAAACGCCTAGAAATATGCAAACGAGGAAACCGAAGAGTATAAAAGCAGCGCCAGCTGAGGCATGGCTATCAATTTGATTTAAGCACGCTATCTGTTGAGAAGTAGAAGTGTTATTGTGAAGTACTTTAATAAAGACCATTTTGCATAATTGAATATTGGAGTTATTTATTCAAAAAATTAGCGATACGAACGTCAGTAGAAGGTTGCATATAAGCGGAATTGCAATAAATTTGATTCATTATGTATCTACGGCATCATTAATGGCAATATCGATTGTGCCATGCTTTTGGTGTCTTTGAACTTTAATGCTCTATCACGGAATTTGCGGCAACATAACGTGTTTTCTATTGACCAGATTAAGTCTAATTATGCTCTAAATGGGCCGATTACACGCGCTCTAATTAACATTAACTCATTAAACAATGACCATTGTATTGATTTTTCGGTATCATGCTTTTGTTTTAAGAATGTGTTATCCTCTATATTGTGTTAATTTTTTAACACTTTTTACTTATATATAAGAAACTTTTGTTAATCTATTCTGTAAAATTATTGTAAGTCATAGACTGAATGAATAAATATGAAATATGCGTGAAAGGGTTAAAAATACGGTCATATTTTACACGTATCACTTAACCTATGTGAAGTTAATACCACAATTCAACTGTACAAATATAGAAACGAACAAATAAGCACAACTAAATTTTCCTTTGAAAAATAATAGAATATACGCACTAATTTTATTTTGCTGGAATAAATATAACAACCCTGAATTTTTTATTTTGGTAGAACAAAAGTTATTTGCTCAACTGATTTAGAATTTGTATTACGCTTGACGCATTAACCATAAAAAATTAAAAAGAGTAAAATAATAAAAATTAGTGCTCGGCGCGATTTATCTCCACGAAGGTTTAGGCCGAAATTTTCTTCGAATTTGCGACTTGCTCCCTTTTCATTTTCCCTACAAATTTGCAGGCGGGACATATATGTTTTGTGCCGGTTCCAAACGGAAGCTGAAAAGCTTTAGTAAAGTGGAAATACGCCTGGAGTGTATGACGAGGGGCGACCGCGATTGGACATATTTTTTCCAATTGAAAAACGTGTTCTGAATTTTTGGTGTTGCTTTGACCGGCACTTGAACTCAGGACCTTCGGTGTGGTATGCGAAGCACGCTCCCACCACACCACGGCGGCCACTTATTATCAATAAGTCGTTTGAGATTTTGGCAGGTACACGGTAAAAAGTTTGAGCCTAAATCTGAAACATTTTGGACATATGCTCAAACCCAGTTTTGTTTAATTATAGACTATAAAGGTCTTCCTGAAAGTGAGTGCATGAGAGTTCCCTGAAATCCTTTCAGTCAGTAACTAGTGATACACATTTCTGGTTCGGAACTAGACCTAAACTGCCAAATAAGTACAAGTTCGGTACTAACAAGATTTTACCCAGTTATAAAATCGACAGCTTGGGTTCTTATTTTTATACTCAGCGTGCTTTGCACACAGAGTATATTAACTTTGATTGGATAACGTTTGGTTGTACAGGTATAAAAGAATCGAGATAGATATAGACTTCCATATATCAAAAACATCAGTATCGAAAAAAAAAATTGATTGAGCCATGTCCGTCCGTCCGTTATAACGATCACTTGAGTAAATATTGAGATATCTTCACCAAATTTGGTACACGAGCTTATCTGGACCCAGAATAGATTGGTATTGAAAATGAGCGAAATCGAATGATAACCACGCCCACTTTTTATATATATAACATTTTGGAAAACACAAAAACCTGATTATTTAGTAAATAATACGCCTAGAATGTTAAAATGTGACATGTGGACTGATGTTGAGACTCTTGATAGAAATCTTAAAAACCTTTTTAAAACGGGCGTGGCACCGCCCACTTATGATAACATCAATTTAACAAATATTATGAATCATAATTCAAAAATCGTTAAACCTATCGTAACAAAATTCGGCAGAGGGGTTGCTTTTACTATAAGGAATGCTTTGAAGAAAAATTTACGAAATCGGTAAAGGACCACGCCCACTTTTATATAAAGTATTTTTAAAAGGGTCGTGGACGAAAATAATAAGCTATATCTTAGCGAAAAAGCGCTTTGTATCAATAGAATTTTACTTTATAAATTGAATTATAACATTAAATTGGAAAACACTAAAATTGTTTAAAATGGGTGTGGCACCGCCCCTTTTATGAGTATGCAATTTTCTATGTTTAGGGAGCCATAACTCGAAGAAAAATTAAGATATTGTAATGAAATTGTGTACACATATTTTCCTTATAGCAGAAAATATTTCTGGTAAAAATGGACGGGATCGGTTAAAGACCACGGCAACTTACATATAAAACAAGTCTAAAAGAGTCGTGGACTAGAATACTAAGCTATAACTTAGCGAAAAATAGTTTTGAATCAATCATATTTCACTTATCAAGTTTTATGGCAAGAGGAAATGGAGAGACATTTTTTTTTAAATGGGCCGTGCCACGTGTTATGTAGAAAATTAATTTATCTGAAATGAAATGTACAATTGAATCTCACGCTGGGTATATAATGTTCGGTTACCCCCGAGCTTAGACACCTTTACTTGTTCATATTTAATTTAACAAATATGTTACCTACAAAAAACTGCTACCAGCTTTAATTAACTTCGACTATGAGTATGATTTTTTTGCCCACTGGCTCGGTAGTCTCGATAAATGCCCTAATATCGCACTAGAAGCAGCATTTAGAATTAGTACCAAGAAAACAAGTAAGCTGTCATTTTAACACTAGTTTGGAACCACCGAAATAGTTCCAATAAACCAACTAGTTCCAAAGTGGAAATATGTATATAGTTCGGAACTATTGAAAAATAATGCAACTCAAACAAAGAAGGGCATCGCCATGCTAAAAAAGGGGGGAACGACTAGAGGTTCCGAATGTACTAGAAACGCATCAGTTTTGAACTAGAGATTTTCCTATAGCGTTGCTCCACCTACGACTGTGTAAGAAATCATTTCATAACAACTTATATGTATAACAAAAATTTTTGAAAAAATTCGATAACTTACAGCGCTTTACACAAATAAAATATTATTATTTTTGAATTTTCAGCACCAAATTTAAACTCTTAAGATAAGTTTTAAAACCAGACGTTTCTATTCCAGTTTCCAATTTTAGATTTTTGAAACCTTTTGCTTTTGTTTCAAACCCAGAAGTGACTACAAGTTTGTATTTTTGGATTTTTAGAAACTTTTTTGCTTTTGTTTTAAAACAGTTTTAATATTTTTAACTTATTGTTTAAAGAAGTTTTAAATTGAAATTGAAAAAAATTAAAAAAGACAATATTAAATTGAGAGATTGCCAATTTAGTAGTGCAATGTTTCAAAAAATGTTTAAACCGATTAATTGCTAAACATTTAGGCTCAGATTTCTAACCGTGTACTTGCACCCGAAAATTCAAAAAAAAAAAAAAAAAAATCAAGCTTCACCATTAAATATATAAATAGCGCCCACAAAACATTTCTTGCTTTAGTTACTTTATACTTAAGGAGCAGCGCAAAACATCAGGGTCTAAAATGAATTTCCACCATCACATCGTGATCCTTGTTATCGTAGTTAGCGGTCTTTTGACCCATATAAATTCACATGATGACGATCATTTGTTATTTTTATTTTTTAGAAAGAAATATCATTGTGGTGCTTCATTGGTCTCTTGGCGAATAGCGATCACAGCTGCGGCATGCACGCAAAAACGAGATGAAAATTTCATGCACGTTGCACGTCCTACAGATTTACAAGAACCATTTCGAATAGTGAAACGTGTACATTATGAAACTACTGATTCAGAATGCAAAGATGGCAATAATGATATAGCTGCACTTGAACTGTTGAAGCCCTTTATAAGTGATGATGGAGTGAATCCAATAGGACTTTGCGAAAAGGAACTTTCGGTGGGCACAGAGATGAAAGTTAGAGAATGGACTTCAAAACCTTATGAAGATAATTTTAAAGTCGTAAGACATGACGTAACTATAGTAGAACCAGAGTACTGTAAGGATTACCCCGAAGGACAAAATATGTATTGTGCTAAGGGTGGCGTAGATTTGAGTAAAGGATACTCTGGAGCACCGGCCGTATGGGAGGGACAACTTTGTGCGGTGAGAATATATTTGGTTGAACGAGAAAAATCGAAACTTTATATAAATGTAGGTGATCCACACATTAAGGGTTTCATAACAGGATTGATTAAAAGGATTTCTGCGAAATATTGCTCTACCTCGGCAGAAGGCTCCACTTCAGATTTATTTAATAAACGTTTCAAGTCACTTTAAAATATATTGAATTTAAACTGATATAAGGCGTTCTGGAATAAAATACTGAAGGGAGGTTCCATGAGAAAATGAACTTTGGTGCGAAGCAAATGTATCTTATAAAACTGGGGATAGTATGTACATATCTATTCAAAAAAATAAATTTAACCTTAAACAATTTTCAATCTCTTTTATTGTTTTTAAAATAAAATATGGATTTAACTTTTTCAGTAAGGTCGAAATAGTATGTTCTATCATACGATTTGTTGTGTTTTTTGCTGATATCGTTTGGTGTACTTGTTGGTCCGTCTATTATATTTGCGTTTGATGGTTTGGTACACCTTACAGGGGTTTCCGTTCTTTTGGTGTGCTTTCCGTTTGAACATTTTTAGTAATTTTTATAGCCTTATACTTTAGCTTGCGTTAATTTTATGAGCTTAACGGCCGTATGTAGGTTAGGTTAGGTTGAACTGGCCGGTCCATGAGGACCTCACATAGACTGATTGAGTCCGTAGTGTTACCAGAAGTTTGTTTTAACGACAAAACTGAAAAACCATATCAAAAATCAGGACCTATGTTATAAAATAACTCCGTCCTTTTGGCAAATACTAGAAGCTTCCTAGGACTTAAGCCACTTGCTGCTTCTAGATCCGACAGCTGTATCACTCCTAATAGCTGGAGTCTTAGCCTGGCAAGTGCAGGGCATGAGCACAGAACGTGCCCGATCGTTTCCTCCTCCAACCCGCACTTCCTACATCTGCTATCACTGGCCAAGCCTAATTTAAAGGCATGTGACGCCAGCAGGCAGTGTCCAGTCAGAATACCCGTTCTGAGTCTACAGTCCTCTCTTTTTAATAATAGACGCAACTTTGTTAGTCTAAGGTTGTAAGACCTACACATAATCTTCGACACTTTACAGCCCCGCGCTTGAATCCACGCCTTTCCCGCTTGGTCGATCATGTGCACCTCTCGCCTTCGCTTAATCTCGCCCAGTCTAATTGGGACGTCTACGGAGCAAGCTTCAAGGGATGCGCCCTTCTTAGCTAGTTCGTCTGCTTTTTCATTCCCATCTATTCCCATATGCCCTGGGACCCAATATAGATGTATGCTTCTCCCTGTCCCGATTCTCTCCAGAGACTGCTTACACTCTAACACGCATTTAGATGCCGTGCTATGCGAGATTATTGCCTTAATTGCTGCTTGACTGTCAATATAAAAGTTAACACGGTTGCAGCTTAAGCTATACTCTTCCAGGGTTTCTATTGCTTTGGATGTGGCTAATATTTCCGCTTGGAGAACGCTACAGTAATCCGGTAGCCTGTAGGATCTTCTTATTTCCGGATCAGCACACTATACGGCAGGTCCTACTCCTTCCACTACTTTGGAACCATCTGTGTACACATGTATCGCCTCGTCCGCCATTTGCGCACCCTTGAGATCTCCCTCAGAGCACAGATAGGGAGTCGGGTAGTATGTTCGTGTTGTGATTGATGACACTATACTCTTATGGCCATATGGTCGGCGCTCAAGCTGCCCCGACGCACCGAGCCCGGTTGCGGATGTTAATGCTATGTTCTCTGCTACCAGTTCTACAGGTGGAATGTGCAGAATGGCATACAGTGCAGCCGTCGAGGTTATTTTCAGGGCTCCCGTAATGCTAAGCATCGATAGTCTGCATACCCCCTCTAATTTGTTTAGGTATGTTGTTGTTTGTGTGGCTTTCCACCAAACAAGAACTCCATAGTATAGAATAGGGCTTACAATCGCTGTAAAAACCCAATGAGAAAGAGAGGGTGATAAGCCCCACGTACACCCCAGCATTCTTTTACATGCATGAAGTGCCTTTGAGGCCTTCTTGACCCTCTCCTCCACGTTGAGCTTCCATGACAGCTTACTGTCTAGGATGATTCCTAGATTTTGTGCAAGGTTTCTCCTGTAAGGTCAACCCTCCTAACTTAGGCCTGGTCCAATTAGGGACCTTGTACCTCTTTGTAAAGACCACCATATCCGTCTTCTCCGCATTGACTTTCAACCCGACATTAGATGCCCAGGTATGAATATCCCGAAGCGCCCGATCCATCAAAGAGCTAATCGTTGGAAGGCACTTTCCACTTATGACAATTGCAACGTCATCTGCGTAAGCCGTAAGTTTTACGGGTCCCTCATTGAATCGCCTGAGCAGTTGGTTGATGACCAGCGTTCACTGCAGAGGTGATAGCACCCCTTCCTGCGGCGTGCCCCTGTCCACTGAATCGTGGCCTCGTACAATCCCCATTGTGATGTAACCTTCCTTCAATTTAACATGCAGTCGATCCATCTGATTAAGGCGGGATGTACTTTAATGTAATGGAGACCATCCATAATCGCCCATTTAGAAACATTATTCAAAGCCCCGGCAATGTCCAAGAAGACTCCTAGAGCATACTCCTTATATTCCAGGGATTTCCCTATGCTTATTACCACCCTATGCAATGCGGTGTCTACCGACTTGCCTTTGGTGTACGCATACTGTGTTGTGGAGAGCAGCTTTTCATCCACGTTGGACTTTATGTACACATCTATCAGCCTCTCAAAAGTTTTGAGCAGAAATGATGTTAAGCCTTTGGTAGGAAAGCTACATTTCCTAACACCTTCGTGGTGACGTCGGGGATCTCCACCTGTCTTTTTCCCCTTAAGCTTTTGAAGTCTTTTCGCTTCGCCAAAGGACATTTTGCCAAGCTGCGTGTACAAAATATCCTCCGCCTGCTTGTTTATTTGGAAGATGTAGAACTGACCTTCCTCGGTAGGCCGGAGTTTGCCCCGGACTTCAAACCTGCCGTCCGTGCCGGGTTCTATGATTCTATACTTGGATCCTTTTAAACATCCTATTAGACAAATATATAAGAAATCGGCTGCAGAACTATAACCTAATTAAACACGATAATTAGATCCCATTTTGTTTAAAACGCTATATTTCCCCAGTGTCTCTCGAGTCGTCCTCTAACATTAGAGATTCGGAAAGAGTGTTAGTTAGCTAACTTCCCCTATTCATTTTATAACATCAGTGTTTATTAGGTTAACATAAAAGTGTGTGTTCTAATCATCTGATTTGGTCAGATTTGACGACACACTGGACTTGATTGGTGTAGATTTAACTATTCGTCGCAGTGTATCCTCCAACTTCATCACGCATGGTATCCATACCTTAACTTTTGATACCGTGGGGATTTGCGCTTTATCCACCACCTCAAACTGCGCGTTCGTGCCTTTTCTTTGGAGGTTTGGAACCACTTCCTCCAGCCACCGCAAGCCCGCGATGTTGTCGCACGCTATCGTCTTCACACCATTATACCATCCCCCCGAATCAAAGGTTGGAAGGGGCTTACTTGGTTGTTTCCGCATCATTTTAAGCATTAAGCTAATAAGCTCCCTTTCCACATATCTCCACTCATTTGTCAAAAAGGACTGCTACGATCAACCAGCGCCACAGTCAGTGACTGCTTTGCCACATCACTCATCTTCTCGGGAAAAGCCGGAGTCTTAGTGTTATCTCCCTTTGGCACCTCCGAGAAAGCCGGAGTCTTAGCGTTATCTTCTTTGGCTTATCTCCTACTTCCGTAGTTGGAACTTCCCTCTGACTCGCAGCTTTCGGGGTAGTTCCTACCTCGCTATTGGGGCCCATCTGTCTTACAGCTTTGGGCCTACTTCTCTTGTCTATGCGACTGCCCTGCCTCGCGGCTCTAGGAAAACAGGCTTGACGCCTTCCGCCGAACGTTGCCTCTTCATTCTGCCATTCGACGCTTCTTCCTCCTCGTACCTATTGCAGAACCGAGGGTTTCTCGCAGCAAACCTTTTGAACTGCCTTCGACATACTTCTACCGCCTAATGGGCCACTGCTCCCAAGCGCTGTACAATTCTTCGTGCTGCACGGTACTGCGAGAGAGCTCTTTTACTTTCTCTGCCCCATACCCTTCTCCACTCTTCTACTCCGTTTTCATTTGTGTGCTTCTCCAACACGGAGTTCATTGAATCAGCACTATTCTTGCTCCCCGAGTCCGACGCATTGCCTAATGCGTATTTGTCATCCTTGGCTTGCGACTCAGTCCTCCTCTTATCATCGTCCTTATTACAATCAGGTAAAGAGTCGTTCATCTTGGTCGTACGACCACTTGCCCGACAAGGCGGGCTCAGCGGTCCAGGATTATATGCGGGGAAAGAACCCTCCACCACAGCAGCGCCCCTTACTGTGGTAAGGCCATAGATACATCCCGAGGTGGTCCGGTATCGGGAAGGCTCCGTTCGAATACAGCCGAATTTATCCCCTGGCTGCAAATCGTCCAATAGGCACGGTCCGCATAACACCCTGGATTAGGGGGTTGGCAGTTCTTGGTCACCGACATCCCGCCGCCCTCCTATAAAGCGAAAGGGCGTAGATGTCAGTCCTAAACAGCTCCGCCTCATAGTCCGGCGATTCCCCCGGGCCCGGGGTTTCTCAGGGGGCCCGCGATTTAGAGGTACTAAAAGATTTTTTTTATACAGGAGTCCTTAGTTGTTCCATGTGCAAATTTTAAGCCGAATTTCAAAGCAGCGAATATTGATAATGATTTTTTGCCTGGGCCTCAGGAGACAATAAAAACATCAAACAAAAATGTATGTTTACTTGAATCCGAAATCGTAAAGTTTTCGTGGTGACACTGATGAAGGTTCATCTTCAAAAAGTCTTCCAGTCTTTGGGAAATAATTCGTCGAGGTCATCAAAAGTTTTCTGTTATTTTTCCACGTGATTGTCAAGACGGGGCTTTTCCTACCTCGTTGTTAAACAGAAACTTGCCAAATGGAGAGAAAGTGGAGCGTGACTGGTTGATGTGGAGTGCCAGTAGCAATGCTTTTTATTGCCTACCATGTCGTCTGTTAAGCACCAATACTTTAAATCGGCCTAAAATTTGTTGTCCTGGCGGATATTCGAATTTCCAGGTATGTAAGAAGATATACGATTAACTGCCATCACACGAAAACACTCAAGATCACATTAAATGTTATATTCAATGGCGATCTTTACAAAATCTAATTCAAAAGGAGGCTACAATTGATACACTTATCAATGACCAGCTAATCCCTGAGACTCAAAAGTGGAAAGAAATTTTATATAGAATTTTGGACACTATTTTATTTTTGGGTGAAAGAGGTCTAGCTTTCAAGGCGAAGGTATATATCTTGGTGAACGAAAGGATGGACATTTTTTGTGCATCAAAGATCTCATAAGCCATTATGATCCGATACTTAGAGATCATTTGGAGAAAGTTAGGATTTCACAACAGCAACACAAACGTCTACAAGTTCACTATATTTCCCCAGAAATTCAGAACAAGTTTATAGAAATGTGTGCAAAGCACGTGAGGGAAACTATACTAGATCAAGGCAAGAAAGCCAAGTATTTTGCTATTATCGTGGATGCTGTTCCCGCCTATATGGCAGCTCACTTATATTTTGTAATTCCAACGAATGATGGAATGAAGTAAATGAAGAACATGAAATGTCAGTTCATTTAAACATCCGCCTACATATATTCTTGTACAACCGCTCGCTTTTTTACAACCCGTTTTAAATTGCGTACATTTCATCCATAGTAAACTCTCGATATTCCGCTTTTTGTTCTATGCCTGATGCTAGTCACGTTGACTACGTTCGTTTTGCGCTAATTCCATTTCAATTCGAAAGCAACAAATTTTACAACTCAAGAACGGTTTTTGGCTTTCGGGAATTGTAACCAAAACACTGGTCAGAAAATCGCTGATCTAATTTGCCATACTTGATTAGAGATTGTCGTGCACAAGGATACGATAACGGCGCCAATATGAAAGGAGCTTACAACGGACCACTACGTCACATTTTCAACAAAAATTCGAATGCTGATTACTCGCCTTGCGCAACCCACAGTCTCAATTTATGTGGTGTTGATGTTACAGAATGTTGTACGACTGCAATTACTTTCTTCGGAGTTGTACAAAAATGTTTTCCTATTTTCAGCAGCAGTCCACAACGATGGGAGATCCTCAAAAAAATGTACCGAGCTCTCTTCATAGTCTTTCAGACAAAAGCCAAATTTGACTGCGTAAGCATACGGAGATGTTACCGGCATTCTCAAGTATATCAACAAGTTCGAATGTATCTATTTGGTTCAAAATAATGACTACCATTAATGAAAGAAACGTTTTTCTCCAAGCTAGAGACGCCACCATAGATGTTGAGGTCCAACATCTAGATGCCTTATTAGCTGATTTGAAGTTGATCAAAAGACACCAGGTGGTGTCTAGAGTAATACAGGATAAGTTAAGAAAGGAAGAAAGGTTGAGTACTGATTGTGGGTGTAGGTATCAGGTGTTAAAACAAATAATAGCTGAGGGTATACAGCAGGGAAGAAAACTAAATATATGGGTTAAAAGTAAACCGTGTCCATGGTATTCAGCAGACATAAAACAACATATGGTGGAAAGGGATATTGCTTATAACAGATTTCTTCTGTTGAAAGAAACGGGATATGGGCAATTTGAAGCGTGGGAGCAATATAAGCAAAAAAGAAATAAATTTATTAGCGTCTGGAGAAATGCGAAAATGAAGTATCATGAAGATAGTTTTGAAAAACTAAAGAAAGATCCGAAGAAACTTTGGAAATATCTTAAAACGTTATATAAAGTTGAGTCTAAGCCAATGAATAGCTTGATAATTGAAAACGAACTTGATGCTTCTGAAATAGCTAATAGATTAAATCAGTTTTTTGTCGGTAGTGTGGAGGAGATAGTTCAAAATATACCTAATGTAAATACCTATGAAATGAAAGAGAGAGCTGGATATGTTGCATTACGTGAATTCCTAGAAGTAGATAAAAGGAATCTATTACAAGAATAGTAAAAAACTTAAAAAATACGAATGGCCCTGATGGAATAAGTTGTGATACAATTAAAAAACTGTGGGAAGTGGTGGGTGATGAAATAACTAGTATTGTACAGCAGTCACTTACACAGAGAAGTATGCCGCATGCACTAAAAACGTCAGTGATTGTGCCCATCGCCAAAATCAAAGGAAGTGTGCATTGCAATGACCTGAGGCCAATTAATACCCTTCCAGTGATAGAAAAAGTCATTGAAACTATTGTACAAGAAACATTACTTAAGCATATATCAGAAAAAATATTACTTACAAAGCACAAGTCAGGCTTTAGAGAGAAACACAGTACAGAATCGGCTTTGCAACTAGTTATAGAAGACTGGTTTAGGGCCATTGATGGAGGTGAAGGCGTACTAGCAGTTTTTCTAGACTACAAAAGAGCATTTTAAACTATTAATAGGAATCTGTTGTTGAAAAAGTTAAGGAAATTATATGGCATCACTGGAAGAGTTTATGAATGAATAGAAGATTATCTAAGTAACTGATATCAAACTCTAAGATTTAATAATAAAGTTTTACAGGAGATAGAAGTAAAACATGGTGTTCCACAAGGAAGTAAATTAGGTCCGTTGTTGTGCATAATGTATATTAACGATTTGCCAGGAGTATTACATCATTGCAAAATACATATGTTTGCGGATGATACACTGATTTATTTAAGGGAAAAGGATGTGCAAGTTGGGCTTGGAAAGATTAATGAAGATTTACTTACTGTATACGAATGGTTGTGTATGAACCAATTGTGTGTTAATGTGCAAAATACAAAATGTATGGTAGTAGGAAAGCCTAGATTTACGGAGGAAGCTGAAATTAGATCAGTTTTACTTTCAGGGTCACAGCTGGAATGGATCCAAAGATACAAGTATCTAGGGGTAATTATAGATAATAGTTTGAGTTTCAAAGAACACGTTGAGTATATAAATGACAAAATAGCAAAGAAAGTCAACTTGCTGCGTAGATTGAAAAAAATAATTCGAAAGCAGGAAAAACTACATTATTTAAAATGATTTTGGTGCCTCATATAAAGTATTGTTCTACAATATTATTGATGGCAAGTAAACAAGCAATATCCAAGTTGCAAAAAAATTTTAATAAAGGGATGAGGGCAATATTGAACAAAAGTCATACTGAACGTGTTCAAAGTATGTTAAGAGATTTGGGATATTTATCTATAGAAAATGAAGTGAAAAGAGATGTACTAACTTTGATCTATAGAGTTGAAAATGGCCCATTACCTGAATATTTAGAATATTTAATTAGAAGAAACTCTGATGTACATCAGTACCTAACTAGACAGGCAAATCAGTTTCACTTGGAGCCTGTACGTACAACTAAGGGCTTAAAATCAGTATGTAATAATGGACCAGCAATGTATCATGCTGTCCCAGATGAAATAAAAAATGTAAGAACAGTTGGATTGTTTAGGGAAAGGATAGGTCTCTGGTTAGATGCTAATGCAATGGCTGATGATTAATGTGATATAAAATAGTCTAATCTAATCTAATCTAATATCTAATCTAATCTAATATATATTATAAATGGGAAAGTTTGGATGTTAAGATGTTTGGATGTTTGGATGTTTAGATGTTTGGATGTTTGGATGTTTGGATGTTTGGATGTTTGGATGTTTGTCCAGACGTTTGTCTTTGTGACTCAATAACGCAAGAACGGCTGGACCGATTTGGATGAAATTTTGCACACATATAGCCAATAGTCTAGAAGGATCTACTAGCTATATATTTTTCAAAAGGGGCGTGGTCCCCGCCCCCTAGGAACAGTTATAATTTAATTATTATATTTTTTCGTCTTTGCGACTGAATCACGCCAAAATGGCTACACGGATTTTGATGAAATTTGGGACACAGACAGTAGTCTACTAGCGAAATTTTTTTCGAACATGGAAAGAGGGGTGGGGGTCCCACGACCCTTCGAGAAATTATTTTTCATAATTTTTACACATTATAACTTTACGTATACTGGCCTTCACCAATATCACAGACTCAAGGGGTCAAATAAGTCGAGGGCTTACAAAGTAAGCAGTGACACATCCGCCCGCCCCCCTTTATCTCCCCCACTTGTGTAAAATCCATAAATTGTTATAACTCAATCTAAATTTTCTCCTAAATCAATAGTTTTTGGTATCTGGTACATACAGAACGAGATCTAGACAATTTTGGAGGAACGATCAGTGGTCCTCTCCTCTACTCCCGCCATCCGCCCTCCATCAATTGTTTTTATTAGCACGCTTTTATTAGCTTTACCTGTATGTTTCTATCTAACTTTTTATTCGCTCCAATGCGCCTGCTGCCTTATTAACATGGTTTTATAATTAGCTTCACCTTATTTGTAATCCCGTAAGGGTCATATCGAGACCCTTCCGGGATCATTTCTGGACGGTTTTCGGGATCGGTCCGGGATTACGCCGGGGTAATTTCGGGACTTTTTCGGCACTATTTCGGGATCATTTTGGGACCCTTCCGGGATCATTTCTGTATAGTTTACGGGATCCGTCCGGGATCCCGTCGGGGTCTTTTCGGGACTTTTTCGCGACTAATACGGGATCATTTGGGAACCCTTTCGGCATCATTTCTGGATGGTTTTCGGGATCCGTCCGGGATCCCGTCGGGGTCATTTCGGGACTTTTTCGCGAATAATACGGGATCATTTGGGAACCCTTTCGGCATCATTTCTGGATGGTTTTCGGGATCCGTCCGGGATCCCATTAGGGTAATTTCGGGACTATTAGGGGATCATTTGGGAACCTTTCCGGCATCATTTCTGGATAATTTTCGGGATCCGTCCGGGATGCCGACGAGGTCATTTCGGGACTATTTCGGGATCATTTGGGATACCTACCGGCATCATTTCTGGATGGTTTTTGGGATTCGTCCGGGATCCCGTCGTGGTCCTTTCGGGGCTTTTTTTCGACTAATACGGGATCATTTGCGGACCCTTTCGGCATCATTTCTGGATAGTTGTCGGGATCCCGTCACGGTCATTTCGGGATTATTAGGGGATCATTTGAGGACCTTTCCGGCATCATTTCTGTATTGTTTTCGGAATCCTTTCGGGATCCCGTCAGGGTCATTTTGGGACTTTTTTGGGGCTAATACGGGATCATTTGGGGATCCTCTAGGGGTCGTTTCGTGACTTTTTCTGTTTTATTTCGGGATCATTTGGGGACCCTTCCGGCATAATTTCTTGATGGTTTGCCGGATCCATCAGGGTCATTTCGGGACCATTTTGGGATCATTTGGGGACCTTTCCGAGATCATTTCTGGATCCGTCCGGGATGCCGTAGGAGCCATTTCGGGATTTTTTGTTGACTTTTCCGGGATAGTTTTTGGACCCTTCCGGGATCATTTCTGGATCTGTGCGGGATCCCATCTGGGTCATTTCCGGACTATTTCGGGATCATTTTGGGATCCTTCCGGAATCATTTCTGTATGGTTTTCGCGATCCGTCGTTGATTCCCTCGGAGCCATTTCGGAACCTTTTCTGGAGTATGTCGGGGTCATTTGGGGACTTTTTCGGGATCATTTGGGGCTCTTCCGGCATCATTTCTGGATGGTTTTCGGGATCCGTGCGGGATCTCGTCGGGGTCATTTGGGGACTTTTTCGGGATCATTTGGGGGCTCTTCCGGCATCATTTCTGGATGGTTTCCGGGATCCGTCCGGGATATCGTCGGGGTCATTTGGGGACTTTTTCGGGATCATTTGGGGGCTCTTCCGGCATCATTTCTGGATGGTTTTCGGGATCCGTCCGGGATCCGATCAGGGTAATTTCGGGACTATTAGGGGATCATTTGTGGACCTTTCCGGCATCATTTCTGGATAATTTTCGGTATCCGTCCGGGATGCCGACGAGGTCATTTCGGGATTATTTCGGGATCATTTAGGATACCTACCGGCATCATTTCTGGATGGTTTTTGGGATTCGTCCGGGATCCCGTCGGGGTCATTTCGGGACGTTTTCTCGACTAATACGGGATCATTTGCGGACCCTTTCGGATAGTTGTCGGGATCCGTTCGGGATCCCGTCACGGTCATTTCGGAACTATTAGGGGATCATTTGAGGACCTTTCCGGCATCATTTCTGGATAGTTTTTGGAATCCTTTCGGGATCCCGTCAGGGTCATTTCGGGGCTTTTTCGGGATCATTTAAGGATGGCTTTCAGGATTCGTCCGGGAACCCGTCAGGGTAATTTCTGGACTTTTCCGAGACTATTTCGGGATCATTTTGGGACCTTCCCAAGATCATTTCTGGATGGATTTCGGGATTTGTCCGGGATGCCCTCAGGGTCATTTTGGGGTTATTAGGTGAGCATTTGAGGACCGTTCCGGCATCACTTCTGGATGGTTTTCGGTATCCGTTCAGATTCCTGTCGGAATAATTGCGGGACTTTTTCGGGATCATTGGGGTCCCTTCCGGTATAATTTCTTGATGGTTTGCCGGATCCCATCTGGGTCATTTCCGAAATTTTTCGGGATGATTTTGGGATCCTTCCGGAATCATTTCTGTATGGTTTTCGCGATTCGTCGTGGATCCCCTCGGAGCCATTTCGGAACTTTTTCTGGAGTATGTCGGGGTCATTTGGGGACTTTTTCGGGATCATTTGGGGGCTCTTCCGGCATCAGTTCTGGATGGTTTTCAGGATCCGTTCGGGATCCCGTCGGAGTCATTTCGGGACTTTTTCTCGACTAATACGGGATCATTTGGGGACCCTTTCGGCATCATTCCTGTATAGTTTTCGGGATCCGTCCGGGATCATTTGCGGGCCCTTTCGGTATCATTTCTGGATAGTTGTCGGGATCCGTTCCGGATCCCATCAGGGTCTTTTCGGAACTATTAGGAGATCATTTGAGGACCTATCCGGCATCATTTCTGGATATTTTTCGAGATACTTTCGGGGTCCTATCAAGGTCATTTCGGGACTTTTTCGGCATCATTTAAGGATGGCTTTCAGGATTCGTCAGGGAATCCGTCAGGGTAATTTCTGGACTTTCCGAGACTATTTCGGGATCATTTTGTGACCTTCCCAAGATCATTTCTGGATGGATTTAGGGATCAGTCCGGGATGCTGTTAGGGTTATTTTGGTATTAGGTGATCATTTGAGGACCTTTCTGGTATCACTTCTTCATGGTTTTCGGTATCCGTTCAGGATCCCGTCGGAATCATTGCGGGACTTTTTCGGGATCATTTGGGGTCCCTCCCAAGGTCGTTTCTGGATGGATTTCGGGATCTGTCCGGGATCCCGTCAGGGTCATTTAGGGATGCGTTCGAGATCCCATCAGCGTCATTTCGGGACTTCTTCGGGACTATATCGGGATCATTTCTGGATGGTTTACGGGATCCGTCCAGGACCCCTTAAGTGTCATTTCGGAACTATTAGGTGATCATTTGAGGACCTTTCCGTCATAACCTCTGGATGATTTTCGGTATCCGTTCGGGATCCCGTCGGAATAATTGCGGGACTCTTTCGGAATCATTTGGGATCCCTTCCGTCATCATTTCTGGATGGTTTTCGGGATTTGTCCGGGATCCCGTCGGGGTTATTTCGGAACCTTTTCGGGGCTAATACGGGATCATTTGGGGATCCTCTAGGGGTCGTTTCGTGACTTTTTCTGTATTATTTTAGGATCATTTGGGGACCCTTCCGGCATAATTTCTTGATGGCTTGCCTGATCCATCAGGGTCATTTGGGGACCATTTTGGGGACCCTTCGAGATAATTTCTGGATCCGTCCGGGATGCCGTAGGAGCCATTTCGGGATTTTTTGTGACTTTTCCGGGATAGTTTTTAGACCCTTCCGGGATCATTTCTGGATCTGTGCGGGATCCCATCTGGGTCATTTCCGGACTATTTCGGGATCATTTTGGGATCCTTCCGGAATCATTTCTGTATGGTTTTCGCGATCCGTCGTGGATCCCCTCGGAGCCATTTCGGAACTTTTTCTGGAGTATGTCGGGATAATTTAGGGACCCTTCCTGGATATTTTCTGGATGGTTTTTGAGATCGGCCCGGGAGCCCGTCAGGGTCATTTCTGAACCTTTTCGGGATCATTTTGGTACACCTTCAGGGATCATTTCTGTATGGTTCTCTGGATACGTCTAGAATCGTGTCGTTGTCATTTCGGGTTTTTTTGGGACTATTCCGGGAACTTTTGGAGACCCTTCCGGGGCATTTCTGGATGGTTTTCGGGATCCGTCCGCGATAGCGTGGGGGTCATTTCGTAGCTTTTTCTGGATAATTTCGGGATCATTTGGGATCCTATCAGGTTATCAGCTAATTTAGTTCTTTTTTTACTCAGTTACAAAAATTAAATGCATTAGACAGAAAACAAAATTTTAAACAGATAACTTGATAAGCAGGCTAACCCGAATAGCCCATATATTTAAATTTCTCCTTACGGACGGGGCCGCGGGTAAAGGCTAGTATTTAATAAATCTATTTATTTTAGTTATAATTAACTTTAAATTTTATATGCAGCTGGCTGTTAAACTTAAAAAAAATAATAATTGTATAGAAATTAATTGAATTAGCCGTAGGCTACTTTTAATAAATAAATAAAATTAATAAATTGAACATCTCGCCAAAGTTTCCGGACATTCGAAAGAGGAAAGTCAAAAGACGTTCTGAAGATAATTTAAAGGAGATGATTACGGATGATTCAGAGTCTGATTTTAAAAACAATACATTCCTGGTGATCGCTGATTCGGTAATCACTGGCATTACTGAACAATTTGCAGCTATGGGAAATTTGAGCGAGACTTTTCCTTTTTGTGGCAATTTAAAGACATGGATGAAACTACGGTTCGGGCGAGCGCAGCAAAATTTGTCGAAAAATACAAGTCGGACATTTCTCAAAGCTTAGAATGCGAAATAATTCACTTGAAACACATTTACGAAGCAAATTTTGGTAAAGTTCTGTCACCATTGGAATTGCTAAATGTCATCTACATATGTTCAAAATCTGTATACGATTTTCCCCAACATTTGTGCTGCTTTACGTATATTTTGCATTATACCTGTCACTGTAGCTAGTGCAGAACGCTCCTTCAGCGTCCTTTCAAGAATCAAAAACTTTCATAGATGGTGTTCATCTCAAGAGCTAGTTTCAGGACTTGCCACGCTTTGTTTGGAATCCATTTTGCAAGACAGTTAAATTTTGATATTATTATAAAAAATGTTGCAGCGAAAAAAGCAAGAAAAGCCACACTTTGATATCCGAACTTTCTATATTGATAATATAATAATTTAAATTTATAATCATTATTAAATTTATCATAAATGTATTCAAATGTTACCAAATAATTATAAAAGATTATTTGAAACAATATGTGGCAGCTGAAGGAGAATTTTATTGGCACGTTACAATAAAATAGTATAAATGGTAACTATTCTGTGTTAATTTTATTGTCAGCTCTTAGTCCCAAAATTATTTATTTGATGTGGCAAAAATTTTTTTTGATGTAATCCATCAATAACGATTTATGAATGACACGTCATTAATTCAAGTTAATGAAATGTATTAGTGGACTTTTTATAGGGGCCCGTAAATTGTTTAGTGCCGGGCCCTGATTTTCTCTCTACGGCCCTATACATACATATAAACGAAACACAACTTGCATACATATCGCTACCTCAGAATACGGATGTCGTATGTTACAAATCTGGATTTTTCAGGAGACGATTTTTTAAGTTCAACAGAAAATATTTACAAAATGGCCCTGTGGATTTTCTCAAATTTTGGACTGATAGTGGACTGAGTATTGCACTCTCGTCAGGCTTAGTCAAATTAACTGTAACTATAATAGCAAATATGTTATTAGCGTATTTCTCCAGAATATATTTGTCGTATGTTACATTTTTTTTTACAAAAAAAAAAAAAAACCATTGAACATACGACAAAAAGCATATTGGAAATAGGAATATACTATGTATGAATATAAAGATACATATTAATTGTTTGAAGAAAATTACTTACGACGTTTGGCGATATAATTAGAATTTGATCCCATGAAAGAAACAAAATATGACAATACTGTCGTTCAAAAGATGCGACGAAAGGTATATATCTATAGACGTCTATAGACCGCAAGGTATGTATGATGCTGAAGTTTCAAAAAATGCAGTTAGCTCAGTTTTGATCAAATGGGCGCTTAGGATAAGTGGCCGTCCTTGTATGGTATGACAGTGTGCTGGCCTTCATACCGAAAGCCACACGAAAAAGACATCCAAATATATATATACAAAAAAATAGTGGAAACTCTTGTTTTTGAGAAAATACTCTTTATCTTTAGTTGTGCACCGACGCCTTTTTATTACTGTTTGTTTGACAAAATTAACACAAAATAAACGTTTTTCGATGGAATTTAACTGCCAAAATTGTGAGTGTATTTCCCTCCTTTCACTCTCTCTAATTTTATTTCTGCAATCACGAATGCAGCTTTCCATACAGGGTGGTCGAATACTTTCTGCAGGGCGTTCTACACCATTCGTATTTACATATTTCTTTCCTTTTGCGCGAAAGGATTTTCGTACGTTAATTTTCCATGAAGATGTTCCTTTTTCACAATTGTTAGCACTTTATTCCAGGTTGGAGTTAACACGAATACTCGAACGAACCATGCCAATCTCTTCCTCAATATTAAACGGAGGATCTAAAATTTCATCATCCGATGAAAAATTGCTGTAACTGTTCATTGTTTTTGTTTGAAATAAAATTCACTTTTTTAATCACAACCGCGGCAACAAGCAAAAATATAGTTAACTGAATTTTATATTGCAACTATTTCAATGCATACTAAAACCGGTACCTACTTTTAAAAAAGTTTCTAGGCCAAAATAGTTATTTTCCACAAGTGAAATCACATTTTCTTTTAATTGGTTCGATTCCTTCACCAAAAGAAGCAATAGATGGTATGGAGTATAAACAAAACCAATATATTTATTTAAACTCACATCTGTTTGCTGTTTTTGTTACTTGACATGCTCAATGTATATAAGTGCATTTAAAATTTTATGACATACAACTGTATTCTTAACAAAATAAATCAGCAATTTAAATATATAAATGTCGTATGTTCGTTATTTGTTGCACATACGACAAAATACACGCACAGGACGTTAAAATCATATGACATACGACAAAATGCATGATGGATATCTGGGATTCTATAGCGTTCAAGAAGAAACTAATGGTATCGTTCGATAAAGCATGAGGAGTATACTATGAAATTACAATAATCCTAAAATCGAAAAATTTCACATTCGACATCGATATTCTTAAGTAGAGATATGTATGTGATAATGCTTGATCGACTAACCATATGTTCGAAAACAAAAGTAAAATAAACATCAAAAATGTATACAATTTAAGGTACCGCAAGTGTAAACAAAACTATGCACAAACAAATATATAGGCATACAAACAATAGAACAAAAATATGTATGTAGTCATCCAACATTATGATTTGGTCATCTTAAATATGCTGCTAGCGGAAGAATTTCTGAACGCATTGTGTGGGTTGTTGCTTAAGCAATACCCAATATGCACAGGTACAACTTTTTTCCAAACTTTGAGAAATATGTAGTTCTCAAATGGAAATCCAACTTTTACAACAATTGGAGATCAAGTCGTTTTTCCAAAGTTTGTTTTCAAATTGAGTGCTCTTGGAGGTCAATTTGAGGTATTACGTATAACTTAAAATTTTTTCAGATGGTAACGCGTTTATTCATTTATGTGTGTGGCAATGTTGTCCAATCATCTGTCAAAAGATTGGGTAGCAGTGATAGCAGTGAAACTGGAAAAGTGAATTAATTGATATATTTCGGGGAAGTATCCAATTTTAATATTGTAAGTATTTAATTAATAAAATATACATATGTGCAACTATTAAAATGCATAGAAGCAAGAAAATTAGAAGTGCGGTAAGGCAGGTGGTGGTTTTGCAGTCGGAGCCCCCGCCAACAATTGAAAGTTTGCCAATGGAGCCTGCACGAAAAAAAAATATCTCAGCTTTGGTGCAAAGAATTTTTAAAATTTTGTAAGAATCTAATTAATGAATTACAATTACTTAAAATTTTTAAATACATTTAATTAATTTTTAAATATGTAAAATGAATTACTATTTATTTTAATTTATGTTTATTCTATTAAACTGAAACCAAATTTATATACAATGCTGTTATTTTTATTCAATTAGGTTGGGAAATTTAATTCTAGAAGAGTTTTCTTTTTCACTTGAATCCAATTGGAGATTGATGTTGGAGTTCAAATTTATATCAAATAATTTCTCAAGTGGAGAACTGAAATTATTTACGTATAAAAAATGTGCCGTTTTGTTTTAGAATGGGTTGGTTCTCCAATGGAGGTACAATGGATAATAAACATTCAGCCCAATTCTAAACGAAAATTCCGTGCGAGTTTTTCCCTTCTCCCATTCCTCGTATTCTAAATAAAATATCCTTGTGAGTTTTTTCACTTCTCCCTTTCCTCCTATTCTGAACAATGTTCGAAAAAGAGGAAACCGGTTATGGGAGAAAAGTAGGTATTATGAATGTGAGGGAGAGGGAGATTTCTCTGCCATTTCAAAGGTGTTTTTTCACTAGTTAAATTAAAGGGAATGCATCAAAATAGTTAAAGGAAATTGGTTATTTTAAGAAAAAACACTTATTTGTACAAATTTGTGCTAAAATGTGTATTTACATTGTACCACAATATTCTCACTGTTAATACAACAACAACAACAACAACTACAATATTCTTTATTTTAAGTCGAAAAGTATATCATAAGCAACGGAAGAGATCTTCGCATATTTGATGCAGCCATCCAGAAATTGGGCAAGGATTTTTTAAGAAGGCTTAAATAGATTTTGGCATATGGCGAAAGGGGAACTCAACCCGACTTGGCCTCCAGAAACTTGCTTTGCAGAATGAATGCAGGCAACTCCGGCGGATTTGTGTTATCCCGCCGGTCTTCTTCTTATGCTCGTCTGTTGATGTGAATACCACATGAAATGCAATAATGTGCATTGTTTATACCTTATTTCTTAATTTCAAACAAATTGGCAACAATAATTAAACGTTACAATTTTTGAAGCAAAATAAGAAATGCGCAACGAAATTTCAATTGACAAAACAGCTGACTTCGAAAATTCGAAATTCCTATTACCCAATTATTCTTCTCCCTAGGAAAAAAGAATTGGAGGAATTTTTCCGCGGGAATAAAAAAATCCGCGAGAACAAAATTCCGCGAGAATATTTAGAATTCGTCTGATTGGAATTTGGAAAACGAGTTGGATTTCCATTTTACCTCAAACCAATTTCCAACAAAAATGTTTATTGTTTAAATTGCGATATGTGCATATATGCGCATTGGTCTGTTTCACTTTTAAAATTAATTCTTTTATCCTTAGGTGTGTTCATAATGTGGAGCGTCTCCATGGTGAAGCGCTTATTTTATTGTGTCTCTATGTCCAATATAGTAATATTTTGAAATACGGAATAGTGGACCTCATCATTACAATGGGCCGTTTTATTTTTCGAAGCGTTATTCCTAAGTTTAATATTGGACTTATGGCCAGAAATCGTTGTCTTTAATTTTAATTTGGTTGTCCCCACATATACCTTCTCGCATAAGTGAGACCCGTCACCGTTGCATGGGATTCTGTAAATTACGTTGGATTTCTTATCCTTTTGAATTCTGTCCTTTGTATTGCTGAAAATATTTCTCAATGTATTGTATGTGAACGTTATTTTGACCTTTTCTTTGTCATATAAATCCAATCTCTTGGTCCTCTCTGCTATTTTTGGGACATAGGTTATCGCTTTGTATATTTTGTTATTTGCTTCTTCAGTTTCTCATTCATTACGTGCTCTGCTATAGAAATTTCAGACCATTTTATTGACCGATCTACTTGGAAACTCATTTTTGTCTAGAGTTTTTTGATGATAGTAACATTCTTCTTGTGATACATTCTGTCGCTTATTGTAAGTACCCGTCTTATGAAGCTTTTCGCGGTATTTAATATTGTACTTTTTTCATATTTTGAATAAAAGTTAATTAGTCTTCCCGAAGCTGTGGGTTTTCTGTACCAGTAAATATATAATTTGTTCCTTCTCCATGTGATTAACGTGTCTAAGTACGGTAGTTGACAATCTTGCTCCTCCTCTATTGTAAATTTAATGCTTCTGCTGCAAATAAGTTATCTGTATACTGTGTAAGTAGGCGTGGTTTGCTAGTAGCTTCCGTCTCGAATCTTGTTAGCACACTTAAACACTTTAAATGAAAATCGGTTCGGATGTACACATTCAGATGAGGTTAATTAAAATATAACGAAAATATAGTAAAATATTGCTAGCCTTCTTGTTATACAAGGAAATAGATTTTGATCGTACTTCTCTTCGAATTTGCGTCTTGCTCCCTTTTTATTTTCTCTACAAATTGGCAGATGGGACATGAACAATGAAGATGCATTTTCACTGAAAAGCTTTTTATAGTAGAAATAGACACAAATAAACACTTTAAATGAAAATCGGTTCGGATGTGTATACTCAGATAAGATTATGTAACTTATAACGAAAAAACTAGTAAAATATTGCTAGCCTTCTTGCTATACAAGTAAATATTTTTGGTACACCAGTGTCTCATAGGCGTGAAAGGGTGAAAAGTGCGGTTATATTGTACACGTATCACTTAACCTATGTGAAGTTAATACCACAATTCAACTGTACAAATATAGAAACGAACAATTAAGCACAATTAAATTTGCCTTTGAAAAATAATAGAATATACGCACTAATTTCATTTTGCTGGAATAAACAAAACAACCTTGAATTTATTATTTTGGTAGAACAAAAGCTATTTGTTCAACTGACTTAGAACTTGTATTACGCTTGACGCACTAACCATAAAAAACCAAGTAGGGAAGGCTAAGTTCGGGTGTAACCGAACATTACATACTCAGCTGAGAGCTTTGGAGACAAAATAAGGGAAAATCACCCCGTAGGAAAATGAATCTAGGGTAACCCTGGAATGTGTTTGTATGACATTGGTATCAAATGGAAGGTATTAAAGAGTATTTTAGAAGAGATTGGGCCATAGTTCTATAGGTGGACGCCATTTCGGGATATCGCCATAAAGGTGGACCAGGGGTGACTCTAGAATATGTTTGTACGATATGGGTATCAAATAAAAGGTGTGAATGAAGGTTTTAAAAGGGAGTGGCCACCTACCAAGCTTCATCGCTTTATCCGTCTTTGGTGATGAATTATCGCACTTTTTCGGTTTTTCGAAATTTTTGATATCGAAAAGGTGGGCGTGGTTATAGTTCGATCTCGTTCATTTTAAATAGTAATCTGTGATGTGTGCCCAGGAACTGACATACCAAATTTCATTAAGATACCTCAAAATTTACTAAAGTTATCGTGTTAACGGGCAGACGAACGGACGGACATGGCTAAATGAATTTCGTTTTTCACCCAGATCATTTTGATATATAGAATTCTATATCTATCTCGATTAGTTTATGCCGTTACGTATTACCGTTATGCGAACAAAATTAATATACTCTGTGAGCTCTGCTCAGCTGAGTATAAAAAAGGGCAGAGATATTAACGAAATTTTCCAACTTTTACTATTTGTTGTTGTTGTAGCAGTGCTTCGCCCCAACGACCGATCAGAAATTGTTATCAAAATCCTCTAACGGGAGTCCAAGGAAACTTGCTGTTTCAACAGGGGTGGACCATAATGGAAAGGGTGTTAGAGGCGTTGGTTCCACATTACAATTAAAGAAATGTGGGGACACATTGCAAGCGGGGCATATATTATGTATGTCGGGGTTGATTCTGGATAGGTAAGAGTTTAGCCTGTTACAGTATCCAGAACGAAGTAGAGCTAGAGTGACTCGCGTTTCCCTGGGGAGTATGAGCTCCTCTTCCGCAAGTTGTGGGTACTGTTCTTTGCGTACTGGATTCACCGGGTAATTCCTGGCATAAAGGTCCGACGCCTGTTTGTGGAGTTCACTGAGGACCTGCTTGTGCTCTTTTGCTTCATACGGCTGAGTTCTCAGGTGCAGTATTTCCTCAAAATGCTTACGGAGATGACTCCTTAAGCCCCTAGGCGGTGTTGGCTTATCAATCAGATGTCTGTTGGGATGCCCAGGTGTATGGGTATTCAACAGGAACTGTTTGGTTAGCATCTCATTTCTCTCCATGATAGGGAGTATTCTCGCCTCACTATGTAGATGATGTTCTGGGGACATAAGAAGACAGCCCGTGGCGGTTCTGATAGCAGTATTTTGGCAGGCCTGTAGCTTCTTCCAGTGAGTAGTTTTTAGGCTGGGCGACCATATAGGGGACGCGTAGCATGCAATCGGCTGGCCAATTGCTTTGTATGTGGCAATGAGCGTTTCTTTGTCTTTTCCCAAGTACTGCCAGCAAGGGATTTGAGGATTTTATTACGGCTCTGGATTTTCGGTACAATTGCAGCTGCATGCTCACTAAAATATAGATCCTGATCAAACGTCACACCCAAGATTTTGGGGTGTAGGACAGTCGGTAGCGTAGTGCCATCGACGTGGACGTTCATGTTGTAAATAAGGTCGCGGAGGATTTATTCGGTGATAATGCCAGGTTTCGTGAGGCGAAAAAACTGGAGAGATCAGGGAGGTAGCTGTTTATTCTGTTGCATAGCTCATCGATCTGTGGGCCTGGGCCTGTGGCCATTATTGTGAGTAGAAAACGATAGTAACTCCCTAGGGATAGGACACCACCCTGTGGCACCCCTTGTTTAATTCTTCTTGGTTTTGGTGTTTCGTTTCTAAATTGCACCGATGCCTTCCGACCACCCAGATAATTTGCGGTCCACCTTTTACCGAAGGGTATACCCTTGCAGGTCTTGAAGTAACGTGCCATGGTTGACCGTAACAAAAGCTTTTGATAGGTCTAGCGCAACAAGTGCTGTTCTATGGTGGGGGTTTTGATTTAAACCGCAATTTTTCTGGGTCCTAATGGCATTTAGCGCGGTGGTGGTGCTATGTAGTTTTCTGAAGCCATGCTGATGACAGGCTAGCTGCAAATTTGCTTTGAAGTAGGGGAGCAAAATGGCTTCAAGCGTCTTGGCTACTGGTGATAGGAGAGATATCGGTCGATATGACTCTCCCATGTTAGCTGGTTTCCCAGGCTTTAGTAGCGCGACCACCTTGGTCATTTTCCATTTTTCGGGAATGACAAAGGTGGAAAGAGACAGGTTGAAGACATGTGCTAAATATTTGAAACCCTCTTTCCCTAGGCTTTTAAACATCGACATGGCTATGCCGTCTGGGCCCACTGCTTTGGATGGTTTAGCATGACCGATGGCATCCTCAACCTCTTTGGCGATGATGGTAATTGGTGACGAGCTGAATTTATGTTTATGTGCGTGTCTGTTGGCCCTCCGTCGATCATTGTCGACCGTAGAATGCATTATATATTGTCGGCAGAAAGCGCTCGCGCATTTTGTCGCATCTAATAGCACTTTATCGCCAAAGGCGATGGAAACTTTGTCATTGTGCCTAGACGGATTCGATAGGGACTTTACGGGGTACCAAAGTTTACCTACACCGGCAGAGAGGTTACAACCGCTTATGTGCTCCTCCCATTTCGCCCGCTTGTGTTCATCCACAAGCAATCTGATGCGTTGATTTATATCCCTTATTTGGGGGTCGCCGGGATCGCTAAATTTGCGGCCTCCGCCGGAAATTGGGCCGAATTTCGGGAATTCTACCGGCGGGAATGAAACGAGCCGAGGCAGATTCAATGACCTTGCGATAAGCACGCTCCCCTTGGCGGGCATCAGTCGGGATTGAGAGGGCAGCAAAGCGGTTGCCTGTAAAGGATTTGTATGCGTCCCACTTTCCTTTTTCTAAGTTTATGAAAGAGCGGTTTTCTGTGACGATGAAGTCGGCGGTACGCTCGAGCGAAATAAGTATATGCAGGTGGTCGGATGCCAATGTTACCATCGGCTGCCAGTTGACGCAGTTTACGTGTCTAGCTTTTACGAGAAATAGCTTATTACCTGCATCTGCGCACTTTTACAAAATCTTTTATATAAAAGAAGGCGATTTAACCGATTTAGTAAATTTTTACTAAAAATATTTCCTGTTAAACACCAAAATTTTCGTCAAGTTATGGCTACAGAAACGTTGGGAAATGCATTGTAAGAAAGGGGCAGTGCCACGCCCATTTTTCAAGATTTAAATATTTCCCATTTCTTGTTTTAATGGCACAAAATACGATTGGTACAAAACAGGGGCGTAGCGACGGGGGGTTTTGGGGGTTTAAACCCCCTTGCCTCAGGATCATTTGATTTTTTAGGTCGTCACAATTCAAATATTTGATGTTTTTATGTCTATGTTAATAAATTTCTTTATAATTCTGCTACGTATTTACTTAGTTGGTGATATTATATTTTTAAAATGCATGCATATGTATGTACGAAGTGAACACTTATGTTTTAATTATATACTGTTTCATAATAATTCGGCAATTTATTAAATATACAAATGTATATGTTAACTTTTACTATAATTTCATAAAGAAGTTTCCTTGTAAATTTGCCTTACGACCATCTACATACATATCAGAGAACAACAAAAATCGAACACAACAACGTTCGATTACATTACAATCGGGCCAAGATGCTCGAAATAGCTTCTGTTTTGACCCTATCACAGGTTTCGAAATTATAAGCATTAAAAAAACTCTAGTTCATGCGGTGAGGATGGTATTTCCAATTTAATTTTAAAAAAAGATATATTTTAATGTGGTTAATATACTGATATACTTATTCAACACCAGCATTACTCAGGGTATTTTTCCCGATGGTTTGAAATGTGCGATTGTAATTCCGATCTTGAAAAAAGGGGATAAAAAAGATGTTAATAATTACAGACCTATTTCACTGCTCTCGGCCATATCTAAAGTTTTTGAAAAGGCTGTTAAAACCAGAATTGTTAATTTTTTAAATAAAGCGACCCTTTTTAGCTCCATGCAGTTTGGCTTTCGTTCTGACTTATCAACAGAAGACGCTCTGCTAGATTTTTGCACCATCGTCTACAAAGCTCTGGATGAAAAAAGAAGTTGCGCTGGTCTCTTTGTGGACATAACAAAAGCTTTTGATATGGTCGATAGGGGAGTACTATTGGATAAACTATATAGAGCAGGATTCCGCGGTGTTATGCACAAGCGGCTTAAATCGTATCTATCGGGCAGAACACAAAAAGTTAAAGTAGAATGTAGCTACAGTAGCTTACAGCTTGTTAATCTGGGCATTCCCCAAGGCTCAGTTCTTGGTCCAATATTGTTCTTGGTCTATATTGATTCAATATTTAAGCTTCCATTGAGAGGCAAGGCCACTGCCTTTGCAGACGATCTTGCAATTGCGTACAGTACACCGAATTACTTTGAATTATTATGTGACATTAACCATGATATACATTTGTTACGAACCTGGTTCGCTTCACACAAACTGATTGTAAGTAGTAAGACTAGACTTATGTATTTCAGTCATGTTCTCAAAGAACAACCAAGTTATGATGTCATATTTCACTCCGCAGTGTGCTCTCGTTTTAACATGCACCATATAGCGTGAACTCAAAGTGACGCGATGAGATCTTTTGATTGTAATAGAAACTGAAGTGAGAGCTGCTTCAGGGTTGAAGTTGTTGAGAATTTCAAATACTTAGGAATTATAATAGACAACCGCTTGAGTTGGTCTGAACACATTAATGCTCTAAAAAAATATTTTCTATATACCACTCGTCACTTTTATCGTCTGAAAAAGTTATGTTCAATATTATTGCTCAAGTAGGAATCATATTGACAATATGTAAGTCAATATAATAATTAGCTAACAAAGCATTCCTCACTATTGAGTCATGCACCTCTAGTATGTAATTATTAAAAAAATATTTTCTATATACCACTCGTCACTTTTATCGCCTGAAAAAGTTATGTTCAATATTTTGCTCAAGCAGGAATCATATTGACAATATGTAAGTCAATATAATAATTAGCTAACAAAGCATTCCTCACTATTGAGTCATGCACCTCTAGTATGTAATTATTAAAAAAATATTTTCTATATACCACTCGTCAATTTATCGTCTGAAAAAGTTATGTTCAATATTTTGCTCAAGTAAGAATCAAATTGACAATATGTAAGTCAATATAATAATTAGCTAACAAAGCATTCCTCACTATTGAGTCATGCACCTCTAGTATGTAATTATTAAAAAAATATTTTCTATATACCACTCGTCACTTTTATCGTCTGAAAAAGTTATGTTCAATATTATTGCTCAAGTAGGAATCATATTGACAATATGTAAGTCAATATAATAATTAGCTAACAAAGCATTCCTCACTATTGAGTCATGCACCTCTAGTATGTAATTATTAATGTAAGAATGTATATATGTATAGGTTAAGAACTTTTGTATAAATAGGACAGAATTTATTCAATAAAGAAGATTTATGAATCTGATGTCAGCGCTGAACATTAGCGCCAACAAAAACCATTTTCTTTTAAAATCTAAAAGTATACATTGTACATGGCGATACTGCCAGTCTAGATCAAAATTGGCAAAACTGCTAAAAATCTAGCTGGTCAGAACAACCTGCCGTAAAGCAGGATTAGCTGGAGGAAGATCCTGCCAATTCAACATTTAAGGCAAAATTGCTGATCAAGCAATGCCAAAAGGATTTCATTAACATAAATCCTGACAGTCTGAAGCAAAATATATCGAAGAAGACCTCAAAGATCCTGCCACAAAATTTGAGTCACCAAACAATTTTGAAAGCATACCAGAGCGATATGGAAGACCAAAAAGGCAACCGATTTGAATTTTAAAACGAACAAAGGCAAAAGAAGACAATATACTAGAACAAAAGGCATTCTTCATGGCAATCAGCAAACCGCAATTACCACGCATAAAAAAGGGTGGAATAAATATTATATCTGACTGACGGCCGGAGACCAACAATAGCAAATCAACAGGACCAGATGAGCAGTACGACTAGCAACAAGATTGGCAACGAGTTTTACGTATGTTAAGTATATAAATTTTTAGAATAAATTGAGCGGCCTTAGGGCCGCTTACCCATTAGCAAAAATTTTATTTATTTTTTTTTTGCTTGGGCAATTTTTTTTTTTAACCAGGAATGTTAATTAAAAATTTAGAGAATATTTCAAATTTATAATGTTAAAATATTAAAAATTAATTTGTTCAATAAAAATAAAAAAAACAATGATTTTGAAAATTTTTTTATTAAAGATTCAAATTCAAAATTAGGAATTTTTTTTACGGTAGGATGAGCAAACTTCTTTTTACAAAAAGTTTGATGTCAGATTTGAACATGACACAAACTAATGCAAACAAGTAAGGAAGGCTAAGTTCGGGTGTAACCGAACATTACATACTCAGTTGAGAGCTATGGTGACAACATAAGGGAAAATAACCATGTAGGAAAATGAACCGAGGGTAACCCTGGAATGTGTTTTTATGACATGTGTATCAAATGAATTTAAAGAGTATTTTATGAGGGAGTGGGCCATAGTTCTATAGGTGGACGCCATTTAGGGATATCGCCATAAAAGTGGATCAGGGTTGACTCTAGAATTTGTTTGTGCGATATGGGTATCAAATGAAAGGCGTTAATGAGTATTTTAAAACGGAGTGATCCTTAGTTCTATAGGTGGACGCCGTTTCGAGATATCGCCATAATGGTGGATCAGGGGTGACCCTAGAATGTGTTTGTACAATATGGGTATCAAACGAAAGGTGTTAATGAGTATTTCAAAAGGGCGTGCGGTTTAGTTCTATAGGTGGACGCCTTTTCGAAATATCGCCATAAATGTGGACCAGGGGTGACTCTAGACTGTGTTTGTACGAAATGGGTATCAAATTAAAGGTATTAATGAGGGTTTTAAAAGGGAGTGGTGGTAGTTGTATAGGTGGACGCCTTTTCGAGATATCGCCATAAAGGTGGGCCATGGGTGACTCTAGACTTTGTTTGTACTATATGGGTATCAAATGAAAGGTGTTAATGAGTATTTTAAAAGGGAGTGGGCCTTAGTTATATAGGTGGACGCCTTTTCGAGATATCGCCATAAAGGTGGACCAGGGGTGACTCTAGAATGTGTTTGTACAATATGGGTATCAAACGAAAGGTGTTAATGAGTATTTTAAAAGGGCGTGGTCTTAGTTTTATAGGTGGACGCCTTTTCGAGATATCGCCATAAAGGTGGACCATGGGTGACTCTAGACTTTGTTTGTACGATATGGGTATCAAACGAAAGGTGTTAATGAGTATTTTAAAAGGGAGTGGGCCTTAGTTCTATAGGTGGACGCCTTTTCGAGATATCGCCATAAAGGTGGACCATGGGTGACTCTAGACTTTGTTTGTAAGATATGGGTATCAAATGAAAGGTGTTAATGAGTATTTTAAAAGGGAGTGGGCCTTAGTTCTATAGGTGGACGCCTTTTCGAGATATCGCCATAAATGTGGACCAGGGGTGGCTCTAGACTTTGTTTGTACGATATGGGTATCAAATGAAAGGTGTTAATGAGTATTTTAAAAGGGAGTGGACCTTAGTTCTATAGGTGGACGCCTTTTCGAGATATCGGCATAAAGGTGGACCAGGGGTGACTCTAGAATGTGTTTGTACAATATGGGTATTTTAAAAGGGCGTGGGGCTCAGTTCTATAGGTGGACGCCTTTTCGAGATATCGCCATAAATGTGGACCAGTGGTGACTCTAGACTTTGTTTGTACGATATGGGTATCAAATGAAAGGTGTTAATGAGTATTTTAAAAGGGCGTGGGGCTTAGTTCTATAGGTGGACGCCTTTTCGAGATATCGCCATAAAGGTGGACCATGGGTGACTCTAGACTTTGTTTGTACGATATAGGTATCAAATGAAAGGTGTTAGTGAGTATTTTAAAAGGGAGTGGGCCTTAGTTCTATAGGTAGAAGCCTTTTCGAGATATCGCCATAAAGGTGGACCAGGGGTGACTCTAGAATGTGTTTGTACAATATGGGTATCAAACGAAAGGTGTTAATGAGTATTTTAAAGGACGTGGGGCTCAGTTCTATAGGTGGCCGCCTTTTCGAGATATCGCCATAAATGTGGACCAGGGGTGACTCTAGACTTTGTTTGTACGATATGGGTATCAAATAAAAGGTGCTAATGAGTATTTTAAAAGGGCGTGGGGCTTAGTTCTATAGGTGGACGCCTTTTCGAGATATCGCCATAAAGGTGGACCATGGGTGACTCTAGAATTTGTTTGTACGATATAGGTATCAAATGAAAGGTGTTAGTGAGTATTTTAAAAGGGAGTGGGCCTTAGTTCTATAGGTAGAAGCCTTTTCGAGATATCGCCATAAAGGTGGACCAGGGGTGACTCTAGAATGTGTTTGTACAATATGGGTATCAAACGAAAGGTGTTAATGAGTATTTTAAAGGACGTGGGGCTCAGTTCTATAGGTGGCCGCCTTTTCGAGATATCGCAATAAATGTGGACCAGGGGTGACTCTAGACTTTGTTTGTACGATATGGGTATCAAATAAAAGGTGCTAATGAGTATTTTAAAAGGGAATGGGCCTTAGTTCTATAGGTGGAAGCCTTTTCGAGATATCGCCATAAAGGTGGACCAGGGGTGACTCTAGAATTTGTTTGTACGATATAGGTATCAAATGAAAGGTGTTAGTGAGTATTTTAAAAGGGAGTGGGCCTTAGTTCTATAGGTGGACGCCTTTTCGAGATATCGCCATAAAGGTGGACCAGGGGTGACTCTAGAATGTGTTTGTACAATATGGGTATCAAACGAAAAGTGTTAATGAGTATTTTAAAAGGGCGTGGGGCTCAGTTCTATAGGTGGCCGCCTTTTCGAGATATCGCCATAAATGTGGACCAGGGGTGCCTCTAGACTTTGTTTGTACGATATGGGTATCAAACAAAAGGCGTTAATGAGTATTTTAAAAGGGAGTGGGCCTTAGTTCTATAGGTGGACTCCTTTTCGAGATATCGCCATAAAGGTGGACCAGGGGTGACTCTAGAAATTGTTTGTACGATATAGGTATCAAATGAAAGGTGTTAGTGAGTATTTTAAAAGGGAGTGGGCCTTAGTTCTATAGGTGGACGCCTTTTCGAGATATCGCCATAAAGGTGGACCAGGGGTGACTCTAGAATGTGTTTGTACAATATGGGTATCAAACGAAAGGTGTTAATGAGTATTTTAAAAGGGCGTGGGGCTCAGTTCTATAGGTGGCCGTCTTATCGAGATATCGCCATAAATGTGGACCAGGGGTGACTCTAGACTTTGTTTTTACGATATGGGTATCAAATAAAAGGTGTTAATGAGTATTTTAAAAGGGAGTGGGCCTTAGTTCTATAGGTGGACGCCTTTTCGAGATATCGCCATAAAGATGGACCATGGGTGACTCTAGACTTTGTTTGTACGATATAGGTATCAAATGAAAGGTGTTAGTGAGTATTTTAAAAGGGAGTGGGCCATCGCCATAAAGGTGGACCAGGGGTGACTCTAGAACGTGTTTGTACAATATGGGTATCAAACGAAATGTGTTAATAAGTATTTTAAAAGGGCGTGGGGCTCAGTTCTATAGGTGGCCGCCTTTTCGAGATATCGCCATAAATGTGGACCAGGGGTTACTCTAGACTTTGTTTGTACGATATGGGTATCAAATGAAAGGTGTTAATGAGTATTTTAAAAGGGCGTGGGGCTTAGTTCTATAGGTGGACACCTTTTCGAGATATCGCCATAAAGGTGGACCATGGGTGACTCTAGACTTTGTTTGTACGATATAGGTATCAAATGAAAGGTGTTAATGAGTATTTTAAAAGGGAGTGGGCCTTAGTTCTATAGGTGGACGCCTTTTCGAGATATCGCCATAAACGTGGACCAGGGGTGACTCTAGACTTTGTTTGTACGATATGGGTATCAAATAAAAGGTGTTAATGAGTATTTTAAAAGGGAGTGGGCCTTAGTTCTATAGGTGGACGCCTTTTTGGAGACATCGCCATAAAGGTGGACCAGGGGTGACTCTAGACTTTGTGTGTACGATATGGGTATCAAATGAAAGGTGTTAATGAGTATTTTAAAAGGGAGTGGGCCTTAGTTCTATAGGTGGACACCTTTTCGAGATATCGCCATAAAGGTGGACCATGGGTGACTCTAGACTTTGTGTGTACGATATGGGTATCAAATGAAAGGTGTTAATGAGTATTTTAAAAGGGAGTGGGCCTTAGTTCTATAGGTGGACACCTTTTCGAGATATCGCCATAAAGGTGGACCATGGGTGACTCTAGACTTTGTTTGTACGATATAGGTATCAAATGAAAGGTGTTAATGAGTATTTTAAAAGGGCGTGGGGCTTAGTTCTATAGGTGGACGCCTTTTTGGAGATATCGCCATAAATGTGGACCAGGGGTTACTCTAGACTTTGTTTGTACGATATGGGTATCAAATGAAAGGTGTTAATGAGTATTTTAAAAGGGCGTGGGGCTTAGTTCTATAGGTGGACACCTTTTCGAGATATCGCCATAAAGGTGGACCATGGGTGACTCTAGACTTTGTGTGTACGATATGGGTATCAAATGAAAGGTGTTAATGAGTATTTTAAAAGGGAGTGGGCCTTAGTTCTATAGGTGGACGCCTTGTCGAGATATCGCCATAAATCTGGACCAGGGGTGACTCTAGACTTTGTTTGTACGATATGGGTATCAATCGAAAGGTGTTAATGAGTATTTTAAAAGGCCGTGGGGCTCAGTTCTATAGGTGGCCGCCTTTTCGAGATATCGCCATAAAGGTGGACCAGGGGTGACCTAGAATTTGTTTGTACAATATGGGTATCAAACGAAAGGTGTTAATGAGTATTTTAAAAGGGCGTGGGGCTTAGTTCTATAGGTGGCCGCCTTTTCGAGATATCGCCATAAATCTGGACCAGGGGTGACTCTAGACTTTGTTTGTACGATATGGGTATCAAATAAAAGGTGTTAATGAGTATTTTAAAAGGGAGTGGGCCTTAGTTCTATAGGTGGACGCCTTTTTGGAGACATCGCCATAAAGGTGGACCAGGGGTGACTCTAGACTTTGTGTGTACGATATGGGTATCAAATGAAAGGTGTTAATGAGTATTTTAAAAGGGAGTGGGCCTTAGTTCTATAGGTGGACGCCTTGTCGAGATATCTCCATAAAGGTGGACCAGGGGTGACTCTAGAATGTGTTTGTACAATATGGGTATCAATCGAAAGGTGTTAATGAGTATTTTAAAAGGCCGTGGGGCTCAGTTCTATAGGTGGCCGCCTTTTCGAGATATCGCCATAAATGTGGGCCAGGGGTGACTCTAGACTTTGTTTGTACGATATAGGTATCAAATGAAAGGTGTTAGTGAGTATTTTAAAAGGGAGTGGGCTTTAGTTCTATAGGTGGACGCCTTTTCGAGATATCGCCATAAAGGTGGACCAGGGGTGACTCTAGAATGTGTTTGTACAATATGGGTATCAATCGAAAGGTGTTAATGAGTATTTTAAAAGGGCGTGGGGCTTAGTTCTATAGGTGGACGCCTTTTCGTGATATCGCCATAAAGGTGGACCATGGGTGACTCTAGACTTTGTTTGTACGATATAGGTATCAAATGAAAGGTGTTAGTGAGTATTTTAAAAGGGAGTGGGCTTTAGTTCTATAGGTGGACGCCTTTTCGAGATATCGCCATAAAGGTGGACCAGGGGTGACTCTAGAATGTGTTTGTACAATATGGGTATCAATCGAAAGGTGTTAATGAGTATTTTAAAAGGGCGTGGGGCTCAGTTCTATAGGTGGCCGCCTTTTCGAGATATCGCCATAAATGTGGGCCAGGGGTGACTCTAGACTTTGTTTGTACGATATGGGTATCAAATAAAAGGTGCTAATGAGTATTTTAAAAGGGAGTGGGCCTTAGTTCTATAGGTGGACGCCTTTTCGAGATATCGCCATAAAGGTGGACCAGGGGTGACTCTAGAAATTGTTTGTACGATATAGGTATCAAATGAAAGGTGTTAGTGAGTATTTTAAAAGGGAGTGGGCTTTAGTTCTATAGGTGGACGCCTTTTCGAGATATCGCCATAAAGGTGGACCAGGGGTGACTCTAGAATGTGTTTGTACAATATGGGTATCAATCGAAAGGTGTTAATGAGTATTTTAAAAGGGCGTGGGGCTCAGTTCTATAGGTGGCCGCCTTTTCGAGATATCGCCATAAATGTGGGCCAGGGGTGACTCTAGACTTTGTTTGTACGATATGGGTATCAAATAAAAGGTGCTAATGAGTATTTTAAAAGGGAGTGGGCTTTAGTTCTATAGGTGGACGCCTTTTCGAGATATCGCCATAAAGGTGGACCAGGGGTGACTCTAGAATGTGTTTGTACAATATGGGTATCAATCGAAAGGTGTTAATGAGTATTTTAAAAGGGCGTGGGGCTCAGTTCTATAGGTGGCCGCCTTTTCGAGATATCGCCATAAATGTGGGCCAGGGGTGACTCTAGACTTTGTTTGTACGATATGGGTATCAAATAAAAGGTGTTAGTGAGTATTTTAAAAGGGAGTGGGCTTTAGTTCTATAGGTGGACGCCTTTTCGAGATATCGCCATAAAGGTGGACCAGGGGTGACTCTAGAAATTGTTTGTACGATATAGGTATCAAATGAAAGGTGTTAGTGAGTATTTTAAAAGGGAGTGGGCTTTAGTTCTATAGGTGGACGCCTTTTCGAGATATCGCCATAAAGGTGGACCAGGGGTGACTCTAGAATGTGTTTGTACAATATGGGTATCAATCGAAAGGTGTTAATGAGTATTTTAAAAGGGCGTGGGGCTCAGTTCTATAGGTGGCCGCCTTTTCGAGATATCGCCATAAATGTGGGCCAGGGGTGACTCTAGACTTTGTTTGTACGATATGGGTATCAAATAAAAGGTGTTAGTGAGTATTTTAAAAGGGAGTGGGCCTTAGTTCTATAGGTGGACGCCTTTTCGAGATATCGCCATAAAGGTGGACCAGGGGTGACTCTAGAAATTGTTTGTACGATATAGGTATCAAATGAAAGGTGTTAGTGAGTATTTTAAAAGGGAGTGGGCTTTAGTTCTATAGGTGGACGCCTTTTCGAGATATCGCCATAAAGGTGGACCAGGGGTGACTCTAGAATGTGTTTGTACAATATGGGTATCAATCGAAAGGTGTTAAATTTTAAAAGGGCGTGGGGCTCAGTTCTATAGGTGGCCGCCTTTTCGAGATATCGCCATAAATGTGGGCCAGGGGTGACTCTAGACTTTGTTTGTACGATATAGGTATCAAATGAAAGGTGTTAGTGAGTATTTTGAAAGGGAGTGGGCTTTAGTTCTATAGGTGGACGCCTTTTCGAGATATCGCCATAAAGGTGGACCAGGGGTGACTCTAGAATGTGTTTGTACAATATGGGTATCAATCGAAAGGTGTTAATGAGTATTTTAAAAGGGCGTGGGGCTTAGTTCTATAGGTGGACGCCTTTTCGTGATATCGCCATAAAGGTGGACCATGGGTGACTCTAGACTTTGTTTGTACGATATAGGTATCAAATGAAAGGTGTTAGTGAGTATTTTAAAAGGGAGTGGGCTTTAGTTCTATAGGTGGACGCCTTTTCGAGATATCGCCATAAAGGTGGACCAGGGGTGACTCTAGAATGTGTTTGTACAATATGGGTATCAATCGAAAGGTGTTAATGAGTATTTTAAAAGGGCGTGGGGCTCAGTTCTATAGGTGGCCGCCTTTTCGAGATATCGCCATAAATGTGGGCCAGGGGTGACTCTAGACTTTGTTTGTACGATATGGGTATCAAATAAAAGGTGCTAATGAGTATTTTAAAAGGGAGTGGGCCTTAGTTCTATAGGTGGACGCCTTTTCGAGATATCGCCATAAAGGTGGACCAGGGGTGACTCTAGAAATTGTTTGTACGATATAGGTATCAAATGAAAGGTGTTAGTGAGTATTTTAAAAGGGAGTGGGCCTTAGTTCTATAGGTGGACGCCTTTTCGAGATATCGCCATAAAGGTGGACCAGGGGTGACTCTAGAATGTGTTTGTACAATATGGGTATCAAACGAAAGGTGTTAATGAGTATTTTAAAAGGGCGTGGGGCTCAGTTCTATAGGTGGCCGCCTTTTCGAGATATCGCCAGAAATGTGGACAAGGGGTGACTCTAGACTTTGTTTGTACGATATGGGTATCAAATAAAAGGTTTTAATGAGTATTTTAAAAGGGAGTGGGCCTTAGTTCTATAGGTGGACGCCTTTTCGAGATATCGCCATAAAGGTGGACCATGGGTGACTCTAGACTTTGTTTGTACGATATAGGTATCAAGAGAAAGGTGTTAGTGAGTATTTTAAAAGGGAGTGGGCCTTAGTTCTATAGGTGGACGCCTTTTCGAGATATCGCCATAAAGGTGGACCAGGGGTGACTCTAGAACGTGTTTGTACAATATGGGTATCAAACGAAATGTGTTAATGAGTATTTTAAAAGGGCGTGGGGCTCAGTTCTATAGGTGGCCGCCTTTTCGAGATATCGCCATAAATGTGGACCAGGGGTTACTCTAGACTTTGTTTGTACGATATGGGTATCAAATGAAAGGTGTTAATGAGTATTTTAAAAGGGAGTGTGCCTTAGTTCTATAGGTGGACGCCTTTTCGAGATATCGCCATAAAGGTGGACCAGGGGTGACTCTAGAACGTGTTTGTACAATATGGGTATCAAACGAAATGTGTTAATGAGTATTTTAAAAGGGCGTGGGGCTCAGTTCTATAGGTTGCCGCCTTTTCGAGATATCGCCATAAATGTGGACCAGGGGTTACTCTAGACTTTGTTTGTACGATATGGGTATCAAATGAAAGGTGTTAATGAGTATTTTAAAAGGGAGTGGGCCTTAGTTCTATAGGTGGACGCCTTTTCGAGATATCGCCATAAATGTGGACCAGGGGTGACTCTAGACTTTGTTTGTACGATATGGATATCAAATAAAAGGTGTTAATGAGTATTTTAAAAGGGAGTGGGCCTTAGTTCTATAGGTGGACGCCTTTTCGAGATATCGCCATAAAGGTGGACCAGGGGTGACTCTAGAATTTGTTTGTACAATATGGGTATCAAACGAAATGTGTTAATGAGTATTTTAAAAGGGCGTGGGGCTCAGTTCTATAGGTGGCCGCCTTTTCGAGATATCGCCATAAATGTGGACCAGGGGTGACTCTAGACTTTGTTTGTACGATATGGTTATCAAATAAAAGGTGTTAATGAGTATTTTAAAAGGGAGTGGGCCTTAGTTCTATAGGTGGACGCCTTTTTGGAGACATCGCCATAAAGGTGGACCAGGGGTGACTCTCGACTTTGTTTGTACGATATGGGTATCAAATAAAAGGTGTGAATGAGTATTTTAAAAGGGAGTGGGCCTTAGTTCTCTAGGTGGACGCCTTTTCGAGATATCGCCATAAAGGTGGACCAGGGGTGACTCTAGAATTTGTTTGTACAATATGGGTATGAAACGAAAGGTGTTAATGAGTATTTTAAAAGGGCGTGGGGCTTAGTTCTATAGGTGGACGCCTTTTCGAGATATCGCCATAAATGTGGACCAGGGGTGACTCTAGACTTTGTTTGTACGATATGGGTATCAAATAAAAGGAGTTAATGAGTATCTTAAAAGGGCGTGGGGCTTAGTTCTATAGGTGGACGCCTTTTTGGAGACATCGCCATAAAGGTGAACCAGGGGTCACTATAGACTTTGTTTGTACGATATGGGTATCAAATGAAAGGTGTTAATGAGTATTTTAAAAGGGCGTGGGGCTTAGTTCTATAGGTGGACGCCTTTTCGAATATCGCCATAAAGGTGGAACAGGGGTGACTCTAGACTTTGTTTGTACAATATGGGTATCAAACGAAGGGTGTTAATGAGTATTTTAAAAGGGCGTGGGGCTCAGTTCTATAGGTGGACGCCTTTTCGAATATCGCCATAAAGGTGGAACAGGGGTGACTCTAGACTTTGTTTGTACAATATGGGTATCAAACGAAGGGTGTTAATGAGTATTTTAAAAGGGAGTGGACCTTAGTTCTATAGGTGGACGCCTTTTTGGAGACATCGCCATAAAGGTGGACCAGGGGTGACTCTAGACTTTGTTTGTACGATATGGGTATCAAATGAAAGGTGTTAATGTGTATTTTAAAAGGGAGTGTGCCTTAGTTCTCTAGGTGGACGCCTTTTCGAGATATCGCCATAAAGGTGGACCAGGGGTGACTCTAGAATTTGTTTGTACAATATGGGTATGAAACGAAAGGTGTTAATGAGTATTTTAAAAGGGCGTGGGGCTTAGTTCTATAGGTGGACGCCTTTTCGAGATATCGCCATAAATGTGGACCAGGGGTGACTCTAGACTTTGTTTGTACGATATGGGTATCAAATAAAAGGTGTTAATGAGTATCTTAAAAGGGCGTGGGGCTTAGTTCTATAGGTGGACGCCTTTTTGGAGACATCGCCATAAAGGTGAACCAGGGGTGACTATAGACTTTGTTTGTACGATATGGGTATCAAATGAAAGGTGTTAATGAGTATTTTAAAAGGGCGTGGGGCTTAGTTCTATAGGTGGACGCCTTTTCGAATATCGCCATAAAGGTGGAACAGGGGTGACTCTAGACTTTGTTTGTACAATATGGGTATCAAACGAAGGGTGTTAATGAGTATTTTAAAAGGGCGTGGGGTTTAGTTCTATAGGTGGACGCCTTTTCGAGATATCGCCATACATGTGGACCAGGGGTGACTCTAGACTTTGTTTGTACGATATGGGTATCAAATGAAAGGTGTTAGTGAGTATTTTAAAAGGGCGTGGGGCTTAGTTCTATAGGTGGACGCCTTTTCGAGATATCGCCATAAATGTGGACCAGGGGTGACTCTAGACTTTGTTTGTACGATATGGGTATCAAATGAAAGGTGTTAATGTGTATTTTAAAAGGGAGTGTGCCTTAGTTCTCTAGGTGGACGCCTTTTCGAGATATCGCCATAAAGGTGGACCAGGGGTGACTCTAGAATATGTTTGTACAATATGGGTATGAAACGAAAGGTGTTAATGAGTATTTTAAAAGGGCGTGGGGCTTAGTTCTATAGGTGGACGCCTTTTCGAGATATCGCCATAAATGTGGACCAGGGGTGACTCTAGACTTTGTTTGTACGATATGGGTATCAAATAAAAGGTGCTAATGTGTATTTTAAAAGGGAGTGTGCCTTAGTTCTCTAGGTGGACGCCTTTTCGAGATATCGCCATAAAGGTGGACCAGGGGTGACTCTAGAATTTGTTTGTACAATATGGGTATGAAACGAAAGGTGTTAATGAGTATTTTAAAAGGGCGTGGGGCTTAGTTCTATAGGTGGACGCCTTTTCGAGATATCGCCATAAATGTGGACCAGGGGTGACTCTAGACTTTGTTTGTACGATATGGGTATCAAATAAAAGGTGTTAATGAGTATCTTAAAAGGGCGTGGGGCTTAGTTCTATAGGTGGACGCCTTTTTGGAGACATCGCCATAAAGGTGAACCAGGGGTGACTATAGACTTTGTTTGTACGATATGGGTATCAAATGAAAGGTGTTAATGAGTATTTTAAAAGGGCGTGGGGCTTAGTTCTATAGGTGGACGCCTTTTCGAATATCGCCATAAAGGTGGAACAGGGGTGACTCTAGACTTTGTTTGTACAATATGGGTATCAAACGAAGGGTGTTAATGAGTATTTTAAAAGGGCGTGGGGTTTAGTTCTATAGGTGGACGCCTTTTCGAGATATCGCCATACATGTGGACCAGGGGTGACTCTAGACTTTGTTTGTACGATATGGGTATCAAATGAAAGGTGTTAATGAGTATTTTAAAAGGGCGTGGAGCTTAGTTCTATATGTGGACGCCTTTTCGAGATATCGCCATAAAGGTGGAACAGGGGTGACTCTAGACTTTGTTTGTACAATATGGGTATCAAACGAAGGGTGTTAATGAGTATTTTAAAAGGGCGTGGGGTTTAGTTCTATAGGTGGACGCCTTTTCGAGATATCGCCATACATGTGGACCAGGGGTGACTCTAGACTTTGTTTGTACGATATGGGTATCAAATGAAAGGTGTTAATGAGTATCTTAAAAGGGCGTGGGGCTTAGTTCTATAGGTGGACGCCTTTTCGAGATATCGCCATAAATGTGGACCAGGGGTGACTCTAGACTTTGTTTGTACGATATGGGTATCAAATGAAAGGTGTTAATGAGTATTTTAAAAGGGCGTGGGGCTCAGTTCTATAGGTGGACGCCTTTTCGAGATATCACCATAAAGGTGGAACAGGGGTGACTCTAGACTTTGTTTGTACAATATGGGTATCAAACGAAGGGTGTTAATGAGTATTTTAAAAGGGCGTGGGGTTTAGTTCTATAGGTGGACGCCTTTTCGAGATATCGCCATACATGTGGACCAGGGGTGACTCTAGACTTTGTTTGTACGATATGGGTATCAAATGAAAGGTGTTAATGAGTATTTTAAAAGGGCGTGGGGCTCAGTTCTATAGGTGGACGCCTTTTCGAGATATCGCCATAAATGTGGACCAGGGGTGACTCTATACTTTGTTTGTACGATATGGGTATCAAATGAAAGGTGTTAATGAGTATTTTAAAAGGGCGTGGGGCTTAGTTCTATAGGTGGACGCCTTTTCGAATATCGCCATAAAGGTGGAACAGGGGTGACTCTAGACTTTGTTTGTACTATATGGGTATCAAATAAAAGGTGTTAATGAGTATTTTAAAAGGGCGTGGGGCTTAGTTCTATAGGTGGACGCCTTTTCGAGATATCGCCATAAAGGTGGACCAGGGGTGACTCTAGACTTTGTTTGTACGATATGGGTATCAAATTAAAGGTATTAATGAGGGTTTTAAAAGGGAGTGGTGGTAGTTGTATAGGTGGTCGCCTTTTCGGGATATCGGCATAAAGGTGGACCAGGGGTGACTCCAGAATGCGTTTGTACAATATGGCTATCAAACGAAAGGTGTTAATGAGTATTTCAAAAGGGCGTGGGTCTTAGTTCTAAAGGTTAGCGCCTTTTCGAGATATCGCCATAAAGGTGGACCAGGAGTGACTCTAGAATGTGTTTGTACGATATGGGTATCAAATAAAAGGTGTTAATGAGTATTTTAAAAGGGCGTGGGGCTTAGTTCTATAGGTGGACGCCTTTTCGAGATATCGCCATAAAGGTGGACCAGGGGTGACTCTAGACTTTGTTTGTACGATATGGGTATCAAATTAAAGGTATTAATGAGGGTTTTAAAAGGGAGTGGTGGTAGTTGTATAGGTGGTCGCCTTTTCGGGATATCGCCATAAAAGTGGACCAGGGGTGACTCTAGAATGTGTTTGTACAATATGGGTATCAAACGAAAGCTGTTAATGAGTATTTCAAAAGGGCGTGGGTCTTAGTTCTAAAGGTTAGCGCCTTTTCGAGATATCGCCATAAAGGTGGACCAGGAGTGACTCTAGAATGTGTTTGTACGATATGGGTATCAAAATAAAGGTATTAATGAGGGTTTTAAAAGGGAGTGGTGGTAGTTGTATAGGTGGTCGCCTTTTCGAGATATCGGCATAAAGTGGACCAGGGGTGACTCTAGAATGCGTTTGTACAATATGGGTATCAAACGAAATGTTTTAATGAGTATTTTAAAAGGGAGGGGGTATTAGTTCTATAGGTGGACGCTTTTTCGAGATATCGCCATAAAGGTCGACCAGGGGTGACTCTAGAATTTGTTTGTACAACATGGGTATCAAACGAAAGGTGTTAATGAGCATTTTAAAAGGGAGTGGGCCTTATTTCTATAGGTGGACGCCTTTTCGAGATATCGCCATACAGGTGGACCAGGGGTGACCCTAGAATTTGTTTGTACGATATGGCTATCAAATGAAAGGGGTTAATGAGCATTTTAAAAGGGAGTGGGCCTTATTTCTATAGGTGGACGCCTTTTCGAGATATCGCCATACAGGTGGACCAGGGGTGACCCTAGAATTTGTTTGTACGATATGGCTATCAAATGAAAGGGGTTAATGAGCATTTTAAAAGGGAGTGGGCCTTATTTCTATAGGTGGACGCCTTTTTGAGATATCGCCATAAAGGTGGACCAGGGGTGACTCTAGAATTTGTTTGTACAATATGGGTATCAAACGAAAGGTGTTAATGAGTACTTCAAAAGGGTGTGGGGCTCAGTTCTATAGGTGGACGCCTTTTCGAGATATCGCCATAAAGGTGGACCATGGGTGACTCTAGACTTTGTTTGTACAATATGGGTATCAAATGAAAGGTGTTAATGAGTATTTTGAAAGGGAGTGGGCCTTAGTTCTATAGGTGAACGCCTTTTCGAGATATCGCCATAAAGGTGGACCAGGGGTGACTCTAGAATGTGTTTGTACAATATGGGTATCCAAAGCAAGGTGTTAATGAGTATTTTAAAAGGGCGTGGGGCTCAGTTCTATAGGTGGCCGCCTTTTCGAGATATCGCCATAAATGTGGACCAGGGGTGACTCTAGACTTTGCTTGTACGATATGGGTATCAAATAAAAGGTATTAAAGAGTATTTTAAAAGGGAGTGGGCCATAGTTCTATAGGTGGACGCCATTTTGGATATCGCCATAAAGGTGGACCAGGGGTGACTCTTGAATGCGTTTGTTCGATATGGGTATCAAATGAAAGGCGTTAATGAGCATTTTAAAAGGGAGTGGGCCTTATTTCTATAGGTGGACGCCTTTTCGAAATATTGCCATAAAGGTGGACCACGGGTGACTTTAGAATGTGTTTGTACGATATGGGTATCAAATGAAAGATGTTAGTGAATATTTTAAAAGGGAGTGGGCCTTAGTTTTATAGGTGGGCGCCTATTCGAGACATCGCCATAAAGGTGGACCAGGGGTGACGCTAGAATGCGTTTGTACGATATGGGTATCAAATGAAAGGCGTTAATGTGTATTTTAAAAGGGAGTGGACCTTAGTTTTATAGGTGGATGCCATTTCAGGATATCGCCATAAAGGTGGACCAGGGGTGACTCTAGAATGTGTTTGTACGATATGGGTATCAAATGAAAGGCGTTAATGAGTATTTTAAAAAGGAGTGGGGCTCAGTTCTATAGGTGGACGCCTTTTCGAGATATCGCCATAAAGTTGGACCAGGGGTGACTCTATAATGTGTTTGTACGATATGGGTATCAAATGAAAGGCGTTAATGTGTATTTTAAAAGGGAGTGGACCTTAGTTTTATAGGTGGATGCCATTTCAGGATATCGCCATAAAGGTGGACCAGGGGTGACTCTTGAATGCGTTTGTACGATATGGGTATCAAATGAAAGGCGTTAATGAGTATTTTAAAAAGGAGTGGGGCTCAGTTCTATAGGTGGACGCCTTTTCGAGATATCGCCATAAAGTTGGACCAGGGGTGACTCTATAATGTGTTTGTACGATATGGGTATCAAATGAAAGGCGTTAATGAGTATTTTAAAAAGAAGTGGGCCTTAGTTTTATAGGTGGACGCCTTTTCGAGATATCGCCATAAAGTTGGACCAGGGGTGACTCTGTAATGTGTTTGTACGATATGGGTATCAAATTAAAGTTATTAATGAGGATTTTAAAAGGGAGTGGCCCTCAGTTGTATATGTGAAGGCGTTTTCGAGATGTCGACCAAAATGTGGACCAGGGTGACCCAGAACATCAACTGTGGGGTACAGCTAATTTATTTATATATATAAATACCACGAACAGTATTCCTGCCAAGATTCCAAGGGCTTTTGATTTCGTTGGCCCTGCAAAACTTTTTCATTTTCTTCTACTTAATATGGTAGTTATCACACCCATTTTACAAATTTTTTCTAAAGTTATATTTTGCGTCAATAAACCAATCCAATTACCATGTTTCATCCCTTTTTTCATATTTGGTATAGAATTATGGCATTTTTTTTTCATTTTTCGTAAGTTTCGATATCGAAAAAGTGGGCGTGGTCATAGGCGGATTTCGGCCGTTTTTTATACCAAGATAAAGTGAGTTCAGATAAGTAAGTGAACTAAGTTTAGTAAATATATATCGATTTTTGCCCAAGTTATCGTGTAACGGCCGAAAGGAGGGACAGACGATCGACTGTGTATAAAAACGGGGCGTGGCTTCATCCGCTTTCGCCCATTTTCACAGAAAACAGTTATTGTTATAGAATCTATGCCCCTCCCAAATTTCACAAGGATTGGTAAATTTTTGTTCGACTTATGGCATTAAAAGTATTCTAGACAAACTAAATGAAAATGGGCGGCGCCACGCCCATTTTGAAATTTTCTTTTATTTTTGTGTTTTGTTGCACCATATCATTACTGGAGTTGAATGCTGACATAATTTACTTATATACTGTAAAGATTTTAAATTTTTTGTTAAAATTTGACTTTAAAAAATTTTTTTTTTAAAAGTGGGCGTGTTTGTCATTCGATTTTGCTAATTTTTATTAAGCAGACATATAGTATTAAGAGCAACGTTCCTGCCAAATTTCATCATGATATCTTCAACGACTGCCAAATAACAGCTTTCAAAACTTCTAAATTACCTTCTTTTAAAAGTGGGCGGTGCCACGCCCATTGTCTAAAATTTTACTTGTTTTCCATTTTGCGCCATAAGGTGAACCCACCTACCAAGTTTCATGGCTTTACCCGTTTTTGGTAATGAATTATCGCACTTTTCCGGTTTTTCGAAATTTTCGATATTGAAAAAGTGGGCGTTTTTGTAGTCCGATTTCGTGCATTTTAAATAGCGATCTGAGATGAGTGCCCAGGAACATACATACCAAATTTCATGAAGATACCTCAAAATTCACTCAAGGTATCGTGTTAATGGACAGACGGACCGATGGACGGACATGACTCAATCAAATTTTTTTTCGATGCTGATGATTTTGATATATGGAAGTCCATATCTATCTCGATTCCCTTATACCTGTACAACCAACCGTTATCCAATCAAAATTAATATACTCTGTGTGCAAAGCACGCTGAGTATAAAAATTGCACTAAATTAAAAATGCATTAAAAACAAACTAATAACTAATTAAACTTTTAATTTTATTACAGACACCTTTACACACATGTAAGCATATTTGCACATTATAGATAATAAAATTCAGGGTGGTAAATAAGGTGTGTTCGGCCGGGGTGCGTCTGCTCCTGATTCGATGGGCGCACCGGGGTCGATCTCAGTGGGAATGTGGCGTGTGGAATAAAGGAATAGACAAATAGGCGAGAATTTCTTGTTATAATAATATGTTTTATTGAATAGAAGTACAATATTTTGGTGACAATATTACCTGTATTGACTGTATTGTAGAAAGACTCCAGAGATCGCTGGCGGCAGATGTTAGCTGGTTGGCTGTTAGAATCCAAGAGACCGGTTGTATAGCAAGCTACAACCGTTGACCCGCAAACTCCTCCGTTTTGGAGCATGAGTGCTGACAAAAACCACACATACACGTGCATGTACATGCATGCACATGCATGAGGGTGATGGTGTGGGTGGTTAGAAATTAATTCGAGTATCGATTTGCCGAGTTGCATTGGGGGGGTCGCAATCAGATGCGGAAAAGTTAGGCATCCTGCCTAAACATGCCGGCCCCCTTGCGATACGCAACATCGTTTTTCGCCAATGACCTCCGCTGAAACGAGAAAAATTATTATAAGACTTACACACTAAACTTAATCTAAATAAGGAGTTTGTCTGCGACGCAAAATGGCCAGGAATCCTTTCCGACTTGCTTAGCATGCCACCTAAACTAGGATGAAAAATAAACATTAGAAGTGGAGGAAAGTGAATATTTCTTGCTTTTGGTTATACATAATTCTTAAATATAGAAATTCATAGAGTGGTATGACGTAGAAGGTCAATAGTGCTGGACGAAGAGGCTGAGGTCTCCGTTCCAGACTGGAAAATTTATTTTGTTTTGTTGGACGGAGAGGCCGAGGTCTCCGTTCCAGATTCGCATTATTTTTGTTTGGTTGGACGAAGAGGCCGAGGTCTCCGTTCCAGCGTCTATCGTATCGTGTCGCTCTAGGGGCGACTGCCTTTTTTTTTTTGTTGGAGGAGGTGCTGCATCTTTTGAGGTGCCAGGGCGAGTGACGGTGAGGTTGGTTGGGTGAAACGGAGGTGCTTTATTACAAAACGTATGTTAAGAGAGATGAGTAAAGCGAGTTTAAGCGGAGCGTAGAGGCCGACGAAATTATGCATTTAATTTTGTGCGATGAATGTAAAGAGGCCTTTATGCGCTGCCGTGGAACATTCTTTGGGTTGATTTGGGCCATGTTGTGTGAGAAACCCAAATTGTGGGGTGTTTGTTGATTTCAACACAACCCTGGCGGGAAGAGCCTATACTATCGAGTGTGGAAATTTGTATAGCTGTCAGCTGATAACTCTTCAATTCATTGGAGTGAGACAGCTGTGCGGTGCTGCGAATTTGGCAGCGTAACGATACCTAATGGTCCTGTCGCGAAAGTGTTTGAGGACATTCCCGTTTGAGTTCTGACGCGACGTGAATTCTGAAATGTTTCATTTTGTTTGTGGGTTTCTCTCATAAAGTTCATGTGGTTGAATTATTATTTCATAAAAGTTTCTGAACTTTCCTTTAGATATTTTAGTCTGTGCACATAACCGGCATTTATAGCGTGACAAGCGAAGTGGCAAGTTGCACCCAAGGAGAGAAAACATGTGAGTATATGGGTTGTAGTCCTTTTCTTTTTTTTGGTTATGGGGTCATCTTCCATAATATAATGATACCACTTTCTTTCCTTTTCGTTTCAGGGCATCGTTCGAACTTCGTCCCAATCTTCGCGTTACATTCTTGAATGTGCCGAGGAACTACAGCCGCATAATATTGAAGGTGCGGTATTATGACGAGGGACCCTCGTGGTACACCCGCTTTTATCGGGGTTATGAGGGGGTCTTTTGGGTACGCGCAGACTCCGCGGGTGGCCAGGAATTTGTGTGCCGGGTGTGTGGGCAAACGCTCAGCTGCTTTACCACATTGAAGGCCCACCTCAATCTCCACATGGGTTTCGCACCCTATAAGTGCAGCTGCGGGAAGCGATACCCCTCGGCTTCCTCGCTGGGGTTGCATCGCCAGCGAAAGCATAGCTCGCATTAAGCGGGATTACGTCGGTTTCTGCTTTGTCGGTGGGTAAATATAATTTTGAACAAATAAAGTGTAATTTTTGGACGGTGAATGGACAAAGTTTTTCCTCTTTTTTTTTTTTGGTTGTTTGTTTTTTTTTATATGTGTCCCGAACCATAGTGGTTGGTAGGGTGTGTCGGGCACCTACCTAGCTCGCGTAAGACTTGCTTGGGTTCCAGGCTAAAAGAACTGCCGAAATTTTATCGGAACTTCAAAACACACAAGAACAATTTCTATCATGAATGCGAGACCACTGTTACCCAAAGATTAGGGACATGTTTTTGTTTATGTTTGACATTTTGATTTTTCGCTAACCTTTTAACAAAGAAAGCAATGCAAATAAAATCGAAAATTATTTCGCTCTCGAGTGGTTCATTTTTTGTTTTTTTTTTTTTTTTTTTTTTCACAAGAAAGCTGATTCTGATTGTGTTTTTATGCGCCACATTGTCAAAGTAAAACAAAATTTTCATTTGTCGAAAAAAGTAAAGTTGTTCGGGTCCTCGAGTGTGTTGGATCCCGCGGATCCCATTTGTATTCCCATGGGGTCGCGCGTAATGTGTTTACGGCGTAAGAAAAGACAAAAGCAAATGTCATCGAGTAGCAACCTTGATTCGTTCATTCAAAAATGTCATTCATTCATGGAAATGAGTATACTGACATTTTTGAATGAATTTTCTTTATGAAGAAAAAAATGTGTAATGGGTAAGTATGCCGGTATCGTTCCTTTTTAATAATTTTATAACATTTCTATTTTCTTTTCATTTTTGTTTATTTTATATTTTCAGGTACCCTGCTACAACTTGGGTGGTTTGCTGGCACCACCTGAGTGAAAGACTCGATTTCGGGAGGGTGGTAAATAAAAAAATGGTATGAATTCGCCATGCCATATAGAATCTCCCCACGGATCACAGTCCAATTTACAAGTGCACTTTCCTTCATCATGCATTTTGTCTACGGGGAAAGTGTGAAATGATACCATTTTTTTGTAAATTTCTTTTTTTTTCGACAATAATTTTGCATTCGAAATGCAAAATTGGGAGAAAAGGGGGATTAAGTAGTGGGCACCACTTATGTTCCAGCATCGCGGTCCTGTGGTGCGCCCATTCACATCCAGTTCTACAGATGAACGCTGCTGCCGAAATGGTCGTCTGCTAAATACAGTGCCATCCAGATACGAGTGGTGCAGCTTTGTATGTACAAAGTATCGCCTTGTGATTGCTAAGCGCACGAACTTTAGTCGGCTAATCCGCGCCTGCAGTGGCACAACGTTATTTCACAATTCCGAACGAGCGCATCAAGTACGAGCTCAGTGTTTTACCTATGACAACAAGTCGTAGGTCTGAAAGTTGAAAGTGGTAGCGCGACGAGTGTAAACAGTTCATTACAGATGTAGATTTCGTTGCTGATTTTGGTTCAGCGAGTATATTCGGTGCCACAATTATACCAACAGGCAATCACATTAAAATGATGTCGCCACCACTTATGAATGGTGGGACTGGAGCGATATCTAGTAATGGTTATGCTAGAATACAATCATTGAAGCAGAGACAACAACAACTTTTGCATGGAACTAGCTCGCAAAGTGAATCGATTGGTGGTCATAGCACATCGGAGAATTTTGCCGATTTCGAACATGCGCCCATCTTTAAGTTGCCGGTCTTCCAATACTCAATAACCACTCCTCGCGCACAATGAACAACACAACAATAACCACAATGGTGTCATCTTTGCTGCCAATCCTCGTGATCGCTATCATTTGTCAATTTTAATCCCAGAAAAATATCCAACCAAGGTTGTGATTTTGCAAAAGAGAGCAAAAGCTGATTTATATAAATATTTCATTATGAGTGTACGTGTAATAAACGATGATGCTCATTTTCAAGTAGAGCTTAGTGCAGCTGGAATACGTCTTGTTGTAGATTTTATGGCGAGTTGGTGTGGTCCATGTCAGCGCATAGCCCCACATTTCGAAATGCTTCCAACGAAATATCCAAAAGCTATCTTTCTTAAAGTGGGCGTTGATGCATGCCAGGACATAGCAGCCAGTCAAGGTGTTTCAGCAAGGCAAACGTTCATATTCTATCGCAATCGGACAAAACCGATCGCATTCAAGGTGCATATATAATGGTGTTGGAAAGTAAGGTACAGGAGCACATCGGTTCAGGCAGTGGTGGAGACGAAGCTGCTGAAGATTACGGTCAAGGACTGATGGGACTGAATACATTTATATCCAAACCAGAATGCGAATGCCTGACTGAAGCTGATGGCCATTGCATGAATCATTGTCTTGCATGGGGGGTGGCTATCTGCAATCTGCTTGTGATGAGCCATTAATTTTGTCTGTGACATTCAATCAACCTGTAAAAATCTTTTCATTAAGGTTTAAGGCACCGCCGCATTTAGGGCCTGAAGAAGTTAAGTTAGTTACAAACCAACCACGTACCATTGATTTTGATATGGCTGAGTCTATGACTAGCGTGCAAGATTTGACACTGGAACCGAGGGACCTTGATAATGAGCAACCGGTTGATTTTCGTTACGTCAAATTCCGAAATGTACAGACTATACAAATTTATGTGCGTAATAATCAGTCAGGTGGAGAGGTAACACAAACTGATTCCTTTGGTTTAATTGGTTCACCAATTATGACGGTAAAAATGACTGATTTCAAGCGTGTTGCGTATATCGAAAGTATACTACGGAAAGGTCGTAACAGGTATGTTTAATATTTTAATGGAGTTAAAAACATTTATGGAATTTTGAAAGTTGCTTATTAATTGGTTTGTAGGGGAGTATGGTTTTACGATGCCAGAAAAGAAATTTGAAAACCCCAAAGGGAAGTGTACGCTTTCCGTTCCATACTAGCGGTATAGGCATGTCGTGTATACTCTAATTGACCAAAGATGGGTATCACAAGTACATTGAATGAGCTTTGTTAAAAAATTAATTAACCCAACGTTCGATTTCTAAATCACTTTACCTTGTTTCAAAAGTTATTAATGAACCGAAAATGGCAAAATAAAGACTTCAAAGTCGAGATATTCAACTCATGACTTTGAACACTGCGAATAGTAAAAATTCTTTTCCTTTTTAGACATTCCCACAAAAATCGGTTCCAAGCACTAAGACCACTAGGAAAATAAATGAATAAGAACAAGAAGGGCCACTTTCATTCAACTAGAACTGTGTAATTTCCCGTCCCTGGTCCAACTGAGAAGGGATGACCGGTAAACAAATGCACTTGCGAGTGTCTTTAAAAGAAGACAATAAACAAAATGCCAAAACTACAAAGGCAACAACAATAATCGAGGCGGTTACACAACAAGCACACGCTTACTTAGGTTCGTTTACAATCCTTGCCGATAAACGCTCGCATTGGTCAGATGGTGAGGAATGGATGAAACAAGTGAGTCTTTAGTCTTAGTCTAATTTACCTATCACGTCTATCCTATTTTAAACTTTACTCTTTACAGAGCCAAGGGAATGTTACAAAACGCACTGGAATCTGTTAGAAGTGGTTTTAATGTACCCAGCTTTTCTACCATTTCAACGTGACGACACCTATAAGCGCAACCTGCAATCAAGGTCACTTCCAACCCAGACGGCTCGTTGGCTGATCGTATGCGCGCCGTTTTAAATTCGCCCGCATTCGATGGTAAATAGTGTAATTAGGTGAGTTATATTCGAATAACTTGAAATATGGGGCAACGGGATGGGAATTCATTAACTTTTAACTATGCAGGATTTGACCCAACGATTTTTGCTTGCAAAACCGATTGTGCTTTTACTAGTTTCGACAGATAGCAAGATTATCTTAACTTTCGTACTTAACTCCTCATCGGTAAATTGACAACTCGTATTTCCATACAAATTTTTCCTACAACTTCCAATGCAACAGTCGCGGAAAACTGCAGCTACCTTTAGTATAATTATTAAAACCTACATCCCGACGGTATATGTATATGCAATGTGTTCCATCTGTTTGCAGGCGATAGGTTAATGTATTCAACATTATTCCTTTATTAGATTCTCTTCTGAATGTAGAACTTTGAAATGCTTAGAATATTTGGAACACGTTGGCCTGGTATTACCTCGCGAGGTACGAATATTACAAATAAGTACGCATACGCATGGTATTCCAAATATAAAACGATTCCACAAATTCTTAAATGGAGACGTAGGTTCCGAACATACGGAGTGAGTAAGTTAGGGTGTCCTCGCTCGGGGCGAGTGAATGTGGGGTTGACTTTTGGAAATTTAAAATATACAAAGGGCCGACAGCCCTTAGATTCAGTGGCAGATCGGTTTGCCCTTTTGCGGTAGGCTTTTCTGGTGTCCTCGTTCTGGGAGAACGAGTGAGTTGGGATTTTCTGTTGTCATCGCTCCGGGTGAGCGAGTGAATTGTGGGATTTTCTGTTGTCCTCGCTCTGGGTGAGCGAGTGAAGTGTGGGATTTTCTGTTCAGGGGGCTCCCGGTTAATATTGTTAAAAAAGAAAAAAAAAAATGAAAAAAAATGCTTTTTGTTTGCGAGCTTTTGGTAAGCTCTCCCGCGTCTTCGTGCATCTCGCTCCCTTTCCCCATTGCCCACCAATAGTCAGGTGTAGGATCCCCTCCGGTATACTCGACACGAGACCGGGGGTAGAGAACAAAAAAAGGAAGATGTAGGATCGCCCTCCGGTAGACTCGCACCATCACGAGACCGGAGGGTTGATTATATTTAGGGCCTCGGGAGAGACACAAGCTTAGGGATAGCGGGGCATCACGGCGCGTGGTTGAACGCGTCTTTATGTCCCGCGCTCCCTTTCCCCATTGCCATCGCGTAGTACGATTTGAATTCCCCTCCGGTAGACTCGCACCATCACGAGACCGGGGGGTTGATTATAATATATGGCTCGGGAGAAACGCAGGCTTAGGGATAGAGAGACACGAAGACGCGGGTTCCTTAATTTGCTTTCTATGCTATCACCAACCGTGGACCTCTGATTTTAGGTAGCTGGGGGAAATAGAGTTTTGGTTTTTGGGGTTTTGTAAGGCGGACTTTGGCCCCTTACATTTAATCCTCCTTGTCGTGGGACGGAAGGAGTACCAATTTCGTAATTGGTCTAGTGATTTGTCCCCTGGTTGTATGAACGTCAACAACATGCACACGGTTATCAGAGCCTGGGTGTGTGTTGACGATTCTCCACTCGTTGGGTTGGAGGTTGTCCTCTTTGTTAACAGCTAGGTCTCCGGGTTTTAGATTAGGTTGTGGATGTTTCCACTTGTATCGTTTCTGGATCTCGGTGAGATATTCGGTTTTACATCGCTTGCAGAAAGTGTGATGGAGTGCTTTGAGTTTCTGCCACCGGTTGATCATAGAGGCAGTGCTTTCACTAGCATCCGGCTCTGGCGGAGCCAGTAGATGGCTGCCAGTGAGGAAATGAACTGGGGTAAGTGGCTCTAGGTCCGCTGGGTCATTTGATGCCGGGCTGAGCGGCCGCGAGTTCAGGCATGCCTCGATGCGGCACAAGAGGGTATGGAATTCCTCGAGGGTGAATTTGTGTGGTGAGGCTATATTTTTCAAATAGCTTTTGAAGCTCTTCACTCCCGCCTCCCACAGCCCTCCCATATGAGGAGCGCCCGCAGGGATGAAATGCCAAGTGAGTGACTGGTGGCTGTACTTTGAGACAGCGTTCTCTCGCGCTTGTGAGATAAAGGTCTTGAATTCTGATCGTAAGGATCGTGACGCTCCGACAAAGTTCGTACCATTGTCGGAGTACATATTTTTTGGGCATCCGCGCCTAGATATGAAACGGGCAAATGCCGCTAGAAATGATGGTGTGCTGAGGTCAGTAGTGGCCTCCAGATGAACTGCTCGTGTGGAAAAACACACGAAAAGGCAAACATAGCCTTTGGATAGTCGACATCCTCTGCCGCGGTAACTTTTAATGTCGAAGGGTCCGGCGAAGTCAAATCCAGTATTCGTGAATGCACGGCTGAATGTCGTGCGTTCGCGAGGGAGAATACCCATAAGTTGGGTATGAGCACGCTTTCGGTATATAGTGCAAACTTTGTAATTGTGACTTGTTGCCCTAATCATGGTTTTGATGTTAGGTATCCAGTATTGGGTGCGTATCAGACGCAACATGAGTTGGTTTTCCCCATGCAGACTTTGTTGATGAAACATTAAACGGCGTATGAGAGCACCCGTAAAGCCCTAGGTAGGTCTGAAAAGCGTTGGAGAACATCGGTAGTATTTACTGTTGTTGTTGCGCATGTCTTCGCCCTCTTTTCCTCTACGGAGGTGATGTAGTCACTTTCTTGTGCTGGCCATTGGGAAGTGTCTTCTTGCAGCCAAGAAGGTCCCTGCCACCACAACGAATTGTTGACCAATTCAGACGCAGGTAATCCTCTGCTACCTAAATCTGCTGGGTTAGATTCTGAGTTTACATGCAGCCAGTCCTTATTTCCGACCATGTCGATGATCTTGGTGATCCCATGTGCGACGAAAGTGGACCAGGAACACGGCGGTTTCCTTATCCATGCGAGGACGATAGTTGAATCCGTCCAAATGTGCACTTTCACTGGTCCCAACTTGAAGTTCCTGAAAATTGATTCGGTGATTTCAGCTAACAGCACGGCTCCGCAAAGCTCCAATCGTGGAAGAGAAAAAGTTTTCACTGGGGCTACTCGGGTTTTGGCTAGAAGTAGGTTTGTGCAGACATTATCATCCGTTTTGACACGCATGTAAATGACTGCTGCATAAGCCTTCTCGGATGCGTCACAAAATCCATGGATCTCGATGTCGGTTCCTGGAGAAAAGTAGACCCATCTAGGTATCCTGATTTTATCGATTTCATGGTATTGGTCGGTGAAGGTTTTCCATCGTTCCAGCGTACTGGTAGATACTGGTTCGTCCCAAGCGGTGCCTCCCAACCAAATACTCTGCATGAGTATTTTTGCCACAATGACCATTGGTGCCAGCCATCCCAAGGGATCGAAAAGTTTGGCGATTGCTGATAGTATCGCTCTCTTCGTAATGTTTTCCGGGTTGTCCAGCGTCCCTGCTTTAAAATAAAATAAATCGGAGAGGGCATTCCATCGAATGCCTAACGCTTTAACTGAACTGGTATCTTCGAATGCCAGGAAGTTTTCATTGAGCAGGTCTGCTTTGGGGATGTCCCTTAGAATGTCCTCTGAATTGGATGTCCATTTGCGAAGTGGAAAGCCCGCTGAGTGTAGGACTTGACGAATTTCATCTCTGGCTTTCATAGTCGATGTGATCGTATGTCCACCCGCTAACACGTCATCTACATACATGTATTCTCGTAGTATGTTAGCCGCTGTAGGGTGTGAGTTTGACACGTCGTCTGCCAGTTGTAGGAGCGTTCTTATCGCGAGATATGAAGCGCAATTCACTCCGAAGGTAACCGTCTTTAATTCATAAAGACTAATAGGGTCATTCGGGGACGTGCGATGCACAATACGTTGAAATTTGGTGTGATTATCGTTCACCCAAATTTGACGATACATCTTTTCGATGTCGCTATTGAAGACAAAACGGTATAGTCTCCATCGTAATATAAGGATGGGTAGATCGGCTTGTAGAACTGGGCCCGGGAGGAGAATATCGTTTAAGCTATTACCGTTGGCCGTAGGGCTCGAAGCGTTAAATACTACGCGTACCTTGGTGGTTGTACTTTCTGCTTTTACAACGGCGTGGTGGGGCATATTCTGACAACACTCGAACATATTCCTTACCTAAATCTGGGCTTTTATTAGCCGCCCCTCATTCCGGAAGAATTGAGAGCATGCACGCTTCAGGGATGGTCCTAAGTTAATATTGTTAGGGTAATCCTGCCGGAATGGTAGTGACACGGTGTACCTTCCATTCTCACTTCGCTGCGTTGTTTCTTTAAATAGTTGTTCGCAGTACCTTTCATCTTCATTTAATATTTTATTTTTGGGTATATTTTCTACCTCCCAGAAAGCTTTGAGTTGGTTGTCTAATGCAACCTCGTTGTAGAAAGACATGATGCTCTTCGTTGGATTCGGTGCTTCGATACGACCGGTTAGTATCCAACCGAACACTGTCTCTTGGCCAGAAGTGTGTTAAGCACGTTTTTCTTAAGGCCACTCAATATGATTTGGGGATATATGTCTCCGCCAAGTATAAGGTCTACGTCTTATTTGACGTAGAATCTCTTGTCTGCCAAAATCAAGTCTGGGAATGCCTGCATAGTCATTGCGTTGATGTGGCAGGATGGAAGATTCCCAGTGAGTTTCGCTAGAACTGGTACGGGTGTAGTCAGGCTGAAGCAGGGATCCACTGGTGAACGTAATTCGATATTGGATGCTTCTTTCACCTGAGCTGACACCGCATTTGTGATGCCTGAAACATGGGCATGCATTTTCCTCGCTGGCAAATTGATTCTGCGTTTCAGTCTTTCAGTTATAAAGGAACATTCAGACCCAGAATCAATTAATGCCCGCCCGGAGAAGTCGGTACCATTATGGTGAATGTGTACGCGAGCAGTTCCTAATAGCACACCTGTGCTGGAATTGGCATGGCAGGATTTGACATTCTGATTCGCAGAGGAAGGTGGTTGTCCCGATTCCTGTCTTTTCCTTGCCTGTGCCGAAGTTGATGGGGCATTATCCGCATTTTTGAAGGGATTTCGCACCGCCGGTTGCTGAAGTGTGTCCGCATGCAGGAGCGTGTGGTGACGAGAGTGGCATTTGGAGCAGTTTTACGAACTGGTGCACCTCGTCACTGTGTGTCCTGGGGATAAACAATTCAGGCAGCCATTTGTGGATTTGACGAATTTAATCCTTTCTACCGGGTTTAAATCGCAAAAACGTGAACAGTTGCGTAATCTGTGCTCCGTAGATTTGCACATTTTACATATTGATTTTGTTGTTTGCTTGGTTACTTTGGTTTGAAAAGCACCAAGTCTTTTTGTAGGGTTTTCCGTCGACTGGCGCGACGTGTTTGACTTTTGCACTTTAGAAGTGGCATTCCCTGTAAAACCAGACACGGTTTCAAGTGTCTGGAAACGATTTGACAAGAATTTGTCCATATCCTCCCACTTGGATATGTCCGTCTTGTGGTCAATGCTCTGCTCCCATAGAGCCAACGTATTTTCAGGTAATTTTGTCGAACATAAATAGGTAATAATCGCATCCCAATTTGAAACATCGATCTGATGTGTTTTTAAAGATGCCAAGCAATTATTTATGTCGCGCTGTAAGGTTTTGATAGAGCTGCCGCACTCGCTATCTATCTTTTTTAGATTAAACAAAATTTGTAGTTGTGAGTTTACGAGAATCCGTTTATTCTCGTATCTCTCACATAGATTTTTCCAGGCTGTTTCGAAGCCTTCATTTGTCAAGGGACATTTCTTGACGATGTCCTTTGCCTCACCTTGAGTTTTCTGATTGAGGTGGAACAACTTTTCTACCGGGCTTAGGCGACTGTTGTTTTTGTATATGGCCGTGAACAGGTCACGAAACGTTGGCCAAGATAGGTAGTCGCCCTTGAACACGTCAGTATCACAAGCTGGCAGGCGGATACTGTGTTCGCGCGCGCGTTCTCCCTCAGGTTTGACTGCCCTATCTTTTTCCTCCTTCAATTTGGCTTGAAGTTCAGCCATGTTCGACATGCATCGCAAGAATACGGCATATGCCGCTTTATGCTTGATCTTGACCGCTGCAATTTTCTTTGCGTCGAGCGTGTCAGAGCCAAGCAACTCCTCTAGGGCGTTCTCTGCTTTTTCGCACTTAGCTTGCAACTCTTTTTGCTGTATTGCAAGAGTGTGTACAGTGTGCAGAGCCGCATTGATATCATTAAAATCGGCCTCGAATTCGATTATTCGATCGGCCAATCTAATGTAGGAGTCCATGTTCATGGTTGAAAAGTGGAGAGCGAATTAACCAAGGGATATAAAACTTGAAAACCTGAGCGAATCACCCAACCAACAACTATTAAAATTACGCAAATTTGATTTATTACTCTTAATTTGTTTATTTTTGTCTGACTTTGCAGATTACTTGTGCCTTAAAACAAGGAGCAGGGGGAATCAACACCAATGTGTATTGTGCGAAGTAAAGGGGGGCCACTCGCCACTTCAACCTTCAATTTTATTATAAAATAAGTGCGCGCGTTGATATAAACTCGACGAAAAGTGTGAAACCGTGAAATAAATGTTATGCAACAAAGAACAAAACTGTGTAACAAGATTAATTAGAGAAATTAGTGAAAATAATAGTGACGCAAAAGAAATAGAATTTTGCCGCAGTCGAATGGCGTGAATTTTTTTGAAAGTGAGGTTATGTGCACCTCTTCCCTGTGCTGTGTCTGGAGAGCCTTACCGCTGGTGGGGGGACAGACCAGATAGTCACAAAGAATCTTAAACGACGTTAATGCAACGCGTTTGTACTTATTTTCCTTTTTGGCACTACAAAGTTTTTTCACACTTTTCGCGGTTAACTACAATCACGTATGGCACTTTAGATCGATTTTTCGCACTTTTGTTTATTATTTTAACCAAAAAAAATGTGGCAAGAAATATTGCACTTACTGTGAACTTTTTGGTGATTTGTATGTTCTGGTGATGATGTGGCAAGATGACTTGTGGTGTTGCTGATGGCTTAAGCTGGCTGTCGCTTGCTCAGTGTTTTGCACGCTGGTATTAAATAATAAACTTTTTGACCTTTTTGTGGTCTCGCTGCTGATTGTTGCAAAAACTCTCCGTATAACTTTTTAAGTGAAGAATTTGGGGGTGCGTCTGATCCTTGCGAGAGGTGGGCGCACCGGGTCGATCTCAAAGAACGGGTGTGTTTGAAAATAAATAAGAGAAGACGAGATTTCTCGTTATAATAGCTGTGATTTTTATTGGTAGATATTAAATATACAGGAAATAATATTACCTTTGATAAACGGCAGAGATCGTTGGCGGCAGATGTGTACGCGTTGGCTGTTAGAATCCAAGAGGCCGGTTGTATTGCAAGCTACAACCGTTGACCCGCAAAATCTTCCGTTTTGGAGGGGAAAGGCACCCACACATCAACCCCGACATGCATATGCATGAGTGCTGACAAAAAACACACATACACGTACATGTACATGCATGCACATGCATGTGGCGGTGATGGTGTGGGTGGTTACAAATTTATTTGAGTATCGATTCGCAGGGTTGCATTGAGGGGATCGCAGACAGATGCGGAAAAAGTTAGGCATCCTGCCTAAACAACATATTACATAACACAGTATAGAACATTTACTAGTAACACATATGATTTAAAAACCAAAACAATCATACTATAAGCACACCAATTTACTCAACAACATAGATGCGTAAGAAAGAGAATAATAAACAAAAGAAATAAAAATACTAACCCATGTTAGCACACATGAAGTAACTGTAACACTTCATAATAATTTGTAAACACATGCCGCTTTTTAAGGGAGTCGACGCTCTTAAGGGTCAGCTGTGCAAAAAAAACACAAAAAAAAAATAATAATAAATTACTCATCATAGTAAATACACAAAAAAAAATAGAAAAAGTCAGCTTATTATGAAAAAGCGGTAACGAGCATAACGGGCATAGTATGTAAAGCAAATGCAAACGGATAAAAGCAAAAAAAAAACACATATAAACTTATAATATCAAGTTACCACTATGACAGAAATTACAAATGAATGCAAAAAATTATTTAGTAACACCAAGAAAGTTGACTGGGTCATTTAACGAAAAATGAAACAACACGGCACACTTATCCAAGTGACTTTGGACTGACCATCTATAATTAAGCACAAAATTATATACGCTCACTTAAAAGGCCGATGGTGTAGTCTCGCGTGGAACACACCTCACTTCAAACACGCTTAACATTACAAACATACATTCATTGACCCAGGTGACTACCATAAGTTCATTCGCGTTCACCAAGTCACCTAATGCATTAATGCGTCATACCCAAATTGCTCAATTAGGACAATATGTAAGTCAATATAATAATTCGCTAACAAAGCATTCCTCACTATTGGGTCATGCACTTCTAGTATGTAATTATTAATGTAAGAATGTATATATGTTTAGGTTAAGAACTTTTGTATAAATAGGAAAGAATTTATTCAATAAAGAAGATTTATGAATCTGATGTCAGCGCTGAACATTAGCGCCAACAAAAACCATTTTCTTTTAAAATCTAAAAGTATACATTGTACAACATTCTATAGCTGGAGCTACCTCTCGATCTCTATATTTTACTCGCTCTTGCTCATCTCCTCCAGCTTTGTTATTAAGACCACCCATGCTGTTGAAACCAGTAGGATCAAGATCGCAATGACGTGCAATGGAACCGGGCTTATCGCATTTGAAGCAATTTATAACTCTTTCACTCCGCTTTTGCGATCCTTTCAGTGCCTCCAACATTATGTTCACCCAGTCTGGCCTTTCTACCTCCGCACGGCGTGCTTTGAACGCTGGCTTACACAGAAGCGATGCTGTTTCCTGAATCAGAACATGTGGTACCATTTCTGCGAATGTAGGTTTTCGGTTTGCGTATGTCGCTCGCTTCGTTTCCACGTCCCGTATGCCATTTAAAAAGCTCTGGATTTTTACCCTTTCGGTGTATTCCACGGGTGCGTCCGCATTCGCTAAATGTGCCAGCATTTCAACATCTAACGCAAACTCTTGCAATGTTTCACCAGGCCTCTGGAAGCGGTTCAGTAACTCCATTTGTTATATCTATCTCATATGCTCGGTTCCGTATCGTCTCTCTAGAGTGCCGACCAATGCTTCATAACAGTTCCGTTCGCCCTCTGGAATGGTGTGTAAGATCTCATCTGGAGGCCCTTTCAATGCCATGAACAGTGCAGCTACTTTATCATCCGCATTCCAGTTGTTCACTGCTGACGTCTTCTCAAATTGTAGCTTAAACACATGTAAAGGAACAGAGCCGTCAAAAGATGGAGCTTTTACCTTCGTATTGCTTGCTGAAACAACTGGGCGATTTAGTTGCAGCTCGTGTATAGAACCTTTTAAAGCACATACCTCAGCCTCGATTTTGTTCTCAAACTGCATTATTTTTTTAACCTGTGTTTCCAGTTTTGATGTTACCCTTGCTTCCTGTGCATCTAACTGCGAAGACATTTGCGCCACCTGCAATGATAAGCGCTCCTCTTGTGCTTCCATGTTAGATGTTATGCGTGTCTCCTGTGATTCCATCTTGGATGTTATTTGCGACGACATTTCTGAAATGCGTGCCTCCTGTGCCTCCATCTTGGATGTTAAACATGTCCCTTGCGATTCCAGCTGGGATGCCAGATATGTCTTCTGTTCTACCAGTTGAGATGACACTGTCGATGTTTGAGCGGATATTGCAGCCAAAATCGTGTTCAAGTCTGTGCTGGTAACTGCCTACTATGCTTCGTTTTTCTCTTCAATTTTTGTTGTTGTCTCGTCCCCATTACGATGAAAGACAGCGTCGTCCACATTGATTCCTTTCGTCTCCATAGCGTCTCGTAGCCGTACTTGAAGTTCGATCTTATTGCCGGTTATATTCAATCCATGGTTCTCCAACTCCTTTTTCAGTTTCTGGATCCTTAATTCACTTAACTTTGCCATGTCCTTGTTGTCCTGTGGAATTTATTCAACAATTCCTCTTCTGATACCAATTGTAACGGATTTAGTGCAATTCCGCTCATTTGCAACCTTCTACTAACGTTCGTATCGCTAAATTGTTGAATAAATAACTCCAATATTCAATTATGCAAAATGGTCTTTATTAAAGTACTTTAAAATAACACTTCTACTTCTCAATAGATAGCGTGCTTAAATCAAACTGATTGGCATGGCTCAGCTGGCGCTGCTTTTATACTCTTAGGTTTCCAAGTTTGAAATTTCTAGGTGTTTATAGAATTTACTATTTGTTTACCAGCTATAAACTCACCAGCTACTTCTACAGATGCACTATTATAGCTACTCGCATAGCCATATGCGCGTGCATATGTGAGTGATACTTCCATCGATGATTGCCTACTTTTGGGAGTATCTCAGATATATGCATGTGTTTGAGCGTTTCCCTCCGCCTACTTTATTGTTGTTGTGGCTTTATTTACTTAGTTTCAGATTAGTGATGTGAGTATCACTTAATGTCACTAATATTCGTCACAATATTGTCGATGAGATAACCCTTCTACTCTCTAACGAATGCAGATTTATTAGCCTACACCTTGAGATATATGATGGGAGGGGCAAATCAAATATTATATCAGATAAACAGTATTTCATAAATATTTTTTGTACAGGTTCAATCCTTTTGTTATGTACCTCATAATAGGGACTCAATATTATGGAATCATATTCAAGCCTAGATTGTAAAAAAACATTGTACAATAACTTTTTATACTCAGCTGAGCAGAGTTCATAGAGTATATTAATTTTGTTGGCATACCGGTATCCCGTAACGGCATAAATTAATCGAGATAGATATAGACTTCTATATATCAAAACGATCTGGGCGAAAAAAGAAATTCATTTAGCCATGTCCGTCCGTCCGTCTGTCCATAAATACGATAACTTGAGTAAATTTTAAGGTATCTTAATGAAATTTGGTATGTAAGTTCCTGAGCACTCATCTCAGATCCCGATTTAAGACTATAACCACGCCCACTTTTTCGATATCATTGATCATGGTACCACGACAATGCAATATTAAACAAGTAAGCAAGTCTAATTTCGGGTGAAACCGAACATTACATACCCAGCTATACACATTAAATGCTGTTGTTGTTTTATTTGTGTGTGTGTTGTGTGTTATTTAAAAGGGGTGGGCCTTAGTTCTACAGGTGGACGCCTTTTCGAGATTTTTTTTATTTATTTTTTTATTTATTTAAAATTATAGTCGACTCAAAAAAAAAGCGGTCGACTGCTAGGAATAATAGAATCAATTACAAGAAAAGAACATACATAAACTTACAAGCCGAGAATTAAAGTAAATCATATATAATTATACGCATTACAATTTCGATTATAATATACACAAAGTAACAATGTTATTTAAGAATTTATATAAGTGTGCCCAGTGGGGGGCCCTCGTGAGGAGCCCAGAAGGGATCTTACGCGAGGTGCTCATAAATGAGCCGGATGCCCGGAACTGCATGCAACGAGGTTAATAGTTAATTATTTATTTACTTCGTTTAAAATATCATCCAAACACAAGAGTATGACAGGGTGTAAAGCAGCAAATGAACATTCGAAGCTAATACAGTTGTACAGGTCATTATATCGTGAGCACCAAATCCGTATAGGACTATTTCTGGCAAAGTTTTGCCGACAAAGGAATAAATGAAAGGGCACAAAGTGTCTAGAAGTCCTAGTAGGAACAGCAAAATTTAGTCTACTGACCAGATCAGGGGAGTCAATCCCACCGATGATCAGCTTATGAATGAACATTACAACAAGTAATATTCGACGAGTTTTGAAGAGCTGGCAAATTAATTAAAAGAAGTATGTTCCTATATGGTGGAAGATGAGGACTTTAATCCCAGTTGAGGCCTCGTAGTGCAAAAATTAAAAACATTTTCTGTACTGACTCAATTCGATTTATATGGTTTTGAGTGGTTGGGGACCAGACACTTGAACATTACTGGAGAATAGTACGTACAAACGAGGTATAAAGTATTTTGGTGAAATAAGGGTCATCAAACTCTCTAGCCCATCGTTTTATAAATCTTAGTACACCAGTTGCTTTATTTATATTAGTTGGGATATGTAAGATAAAACTTAATTTCGGATCAAAAATTACACCTAGATCACATACAACAGATATGCGCCCCAAAGGGGTGCCATTTAGCATATAAGATGCCAGAAACGGTGAAATATTATTTGCTTGCATTTAGTGCAATTCAAAAAAAGTAAATTTGCTGAACACCAACTTTAAAAAGAGCCATGATCGGCCTGCAGCTGGTCAAAACTGGATGGATCTGAGGGCAAATATGTGTGACAAAGTTTTACGTCATCAGCATACATTGCAGTTCTAGAGTATAAGATAGCCCGTTTTAAGTCATTAATGAACAAGAGTAAGGGACCCAAATGAGAACCCTGGGATAGACCAGAGGTTACATTTATCGACTTCGAACAATTGTTTTTGAACAAAACTCGTTGAGTTCTGTTTTCGAGATAACTTGCAATCGAAATCAAAAGACTCTTAGGAAAACCCAGAAGATCAAGTTTAAGAAGTAAAAGCTCGTGATTAACAGAGTCGAATGCTTTACTAAAGTCAGTGTAAATGACATCTGTTTGTTTACAATCCATAAAACCATCCATAATTAGGGACGCAAATGCGAACATGTTGGTTGTTGTTGATCTCCGACGCACAAAACCGCGCTGACAAGGTGATATTAAAGAACTAAACAGATGCTGAAGTTGTCAAGTAATAATCTGTTCAAAAGATTTAGGAATAGGTGAGAGTTTAGCTATGCCCTTGTAGTTCTCTATATTAGAATTACTACCCTTTCTATGCAAAGGTATGATAAACGATTGCTTCTAAATAGATGGGACTAATGCGGATTCCAGAGATAGTTTGAATAATTTTAAGATAGACTCAGATAAGTTTACAGCACAGTACTTAAGCACACAACTGGGAACACCATCTGGGCCGGGAACAATATCGGTTTCAAAGCAAGAAGTCTAGGAAGAACAGTATCATTGTCAATGAACGGGTTTAAAATATTATTCGAACTTTTTAGGTTATAAAGATAAATATCCAAAAGGAACACAATGAGATGAGTAGGTAGACTTAAAAAATTCAACAAATAAATCTGCGATTTCGTGATCAGAATTAGCGCTCTTAGACCCATAGATAAATGAATATGGATAACCAGAAATTTTCCTTTTCGAGTTAACGAAACTATAAAAACATTTTGCGTTGTTAACAAATTGAAGTTTGCAGCAGGATATGTAATTTTAGAGACGATGAAAACTGGATCGAGCAACTAAATATTTTCCAAAACTTTTAAAACGCTTATAGAGTCTTGATTTAATATTATTTATTCTTAATAACTGCCTAGAGAGCCAAGGCGGGTTACTTGCTGTCACACGAGCATAGCGGAGGGGAACACAACTATTAAAGAAGCCATCAAGTGTGCTGTAAAATATTGTGGTTGCTGATTCTACATCGCTGCATGAGTAAAGATTTGACCAGTCATGTGCAGCAATCAGTTCATTTAGCTTAATAAAATTCGTCTTATAAAAGCATCTTGAATTGGTTCGAGATTTCGATTTCGAAGCATCGAGCATCACAGGCCGAACAAAATCCAGTACAATCTCAAGCGTAGGATAAAGAGGGTCTTCAGCAAGCGATAATGGAGGAATTCGGGTTAGGGTAGTGCCCACAGTGTCATCTGTAAACACTAGGTCTAAAATCTTGTTTTTGCAGTTTAATATATTGTTAATTTGAACAAGAGATGTGTCTAACAGGCAATTAAAAAAATTCATGCTGAGTAGTAGGAGTCATGACATTAGGTCGATGGTATTGATCCAATTTACTATTGATAAATTTAAATCACCGAGAACTATTAGGTGGTCTTTGTCTCGAAGTTGTGAGTACAAATTACAAATAGCTAAGCTATGACAAGTATAAACATGTATATCGGATCTTTGCGGTATATATTCACAGCTACAAACTCTAAATCAGCTGCGATGTCCAAAAACAATAACTCAGATGTAAGGCTCGAAACCACAGCAATAAGGACACCACCTGCTCTAGCTACCCGATCGCGTCGATACACTACGTAGTTATCTGAGAGAAGCTCGGAGTTAAAATTATCCTCTTTTAACCAGGTTTCAGTAAAGCCTATAACTTGCACAGTAAAAACAAAACTATTGAGAAAAAATGTACTCAATTTCGATCCTAGGCCACGGACATTTTGATAGTTAATAATTACTTCTGCGCTGTTCCCGTAGAGATGTTTAAGTTTTTTTAATCTCTGAAAGGATTTGGCTTTTTAGTGTACAAATGTACCACTGAATGTTCCGGCTAAAAAGAATGATCCAAGAATCTATCAAAATAAGTTTCTGGCACTGATATTTTAAATGAAGATATATCCCTCTTATAACTAAAGTTTAATTTATAAGCACTTATATTTGAAGAATCAGAAATATCTAATTTAGATATTAACTATGTAGTCAACAATGTCATCTACCGTAAGCGATGCATGTAGCCGTGACATGAAAACTGTCCTACGAGGCGGCAAGGCAGTCAATTTCCTTGGACGCTCAGGAAGTAGTAGCAGCAATGTCATTGTCATGGCATTTTCATTTTCATTAACATTATCAATTCGCTGTTCGGTATTAGCAGCAGTATTTGCCTTTGACGATTTAGTATTACAGACTTTAGCAACTACAAGGCATGTGCTACCAAACAACTTTAGCATATCGGTAAAATTACGCTGATTAAACGGCAGTGCCGAGCAATCAGTACGATCTACAGTGGAACTGGTACGTCAACTACAAGACGCGCCATTCGCTTCTTCGTTGTACTGACCTGCTCATTTCAGCGGAGTAGGGGCTTCCTTCTTCTTGGACAATGCTAATTGCTGCATAAAGCTCGTACCCAACGCGGACGCTTAGAGGCTCATCAATCTTTCGAAGAACTTTTCTCTCGGATACTCTCAGAGGTGCCTTATCTGATGTTGTCTGACTCATGCTTCTGAACCGTATAGCAGGATGGATACGATAAGTGTCTTGTAGAGCATGACCTTTGTTTGACGAAAAACGACTTTGTCAAGCTATGCTCAACCGTAAAGTCAATCTCACAAATGCAGATGGCGCGTCTTCTTTACGTCACCGAAAAAGAGGTTGAGAAAGCCAGCAAACTTGCTAAACCATCAAAAGCTGTGGAACCGGACAGGATTGCCACACTAATGTTTAAAAATCTTGCCAATGAAGGATTTAAATACCTGGCACTTTTATCCTGCCCACTTTCGTAAACCCTGAAAATGTTTAAATGGCGACAGTCCTACCGCTACTAAAGTATGGAAAACCAGCTAGCGTGTTAGACTCATATCGTCCGATATTTTTCCTATCGCCAGTAGCCAAGCCGTGCTACTCCCTTATTGCACCGCAAACCTGGGACTTGTGTTAGCATGTCCCTCGAACATTGGAACCTCATCATGAAACAGTACTCATAGCTCAAGACTTATCAAAATCCTTTGACGCAGTCAATCACAGCACGTTACTGCAAGACTTGGAAGAATCTACCCTTCCTCCCAGTCTCAAAAGGGTGGACCACAAATTATCTGTGTATTCGGCAGACATCGGCTCAGTTCAGGAACGTAGTATTAACAAGTAAAGGTGTCCAAGCTCGCGTGTAACCGAACATTATATACTCCGCGTGAGCTTCAATTGTACATTTCATTTCATATAAATTACTTTTCTACATAACACGTGGCACCGCCCGTTTAAAAAAAATGTCCCCAAATTTCCTCTTACAATAAAACTTGATAAGTGAAATATAATTGATTCAGAACTATTTTTTGCTAAGTTATAGCTTATTATTTTCGTCCACGACCCTTTTAAAAATCTTTTATATAAAAGTGGGCGTGGTCCTTAACCGATTTCGTTAATTTTTCTTCAAAGCATTCCCTATAGTAAAGGCAACCTCTCTGCCAAATTTTGTTACGATAGGTTTAACGATTTTATCACAAGTGGGCGGTGCTACGCCCATTTAAAAATTTTTTTTCAAACTTTTGTCAAGAGTCAATATCAGTCCACATGTCAAATTTTAATATTCTAGGCGTATTATTTACTAAATAATCAGGTTTTTTGTGTTTTCCAAAATGTTATACATATAAAAAGTGGGCGTGGTTATCATCCGATTTCGCTAATTTTCAATACCAATCTATTCTGGCTGCAGATAAGCTCGTGTACCAAATTTGGTGAAGATATCTCAATATTTACTCAAGTTATCGTGTTAAAGGACGGACGGACAGACGGACGGACATGGCTCAATCAAATTTTTTTTTCGATACTGATGATTTTCTAGTCTATCTCGATTCCTTTATACCTGTACAACCAACCCTTATCCAATCAAAGTTAAAATACTCTGTGTGCAAAGCACGCTCAGTATAAAAATAAGAACCCAAGCTGTCGATTTTATAACTGGGTAAAATTTTGTTAGCACCGAACTTGTACTTATTTGGCAATTTAGGCCTAGTTCCGAACCAGAAATGTATATCACTAGTTACTGACTGAAAGGATTTCAGGGAACCAGCCACTATATTTTTTATAACTTTAAGTATAGCCCCTCCAATTTAAAATCGAAATGCAGTTCAATGCACTCACTTTCAGGAAGACCTTTATAATATATATTTGGACAAAATTTGGTTTGATCATATGTCCAAAATGTTTCAGATTTAGGCTCAAACTTTTTACCGTGTGCCTGCCAAAACCTCAAACCACTTATTGATAAAAACTGGCCGCCGTGGTGTGATGGGAGCGTGCTTCGCATACCACACCGAAAGTCCTGAGTTCAAGTGCCGACCAAAGCAACATCAAAAATTCAGAACTCGTTTTTCAATTGGAAAAAAATATGTCCGAGCGCGGCCGCCCCTCGGCAGTGATTTGGCATACACCCCAAGCGTATTTCTACTTTACTAAAGCTTTTCAGTGAAAATGCATCTCCCATGCATCAGGTTCCGTTTGGAATCGGCATAAAACATGGGACATATATGTTCTATGGTCTGCCAATGTGTAGGGAAAATCAAAAGGGAGCAAGACGCAAATTCGAATTAAGTTCGGCTTAAATCATAGTGGAAATAAATCGCGCCAAGCACTATTTATTATGACTTATCTTGTTTGGTTGATTTTCCGACAGGGTGGATAAATGATGTATATTGGAACGATTTTCCGTCATCCCTTGTCAAATTTGGTTTTGAGACAAACCGGTTTCGGCGTTGTGCCATCATCAGTGTCGATTTTCGAACGAAAATCGTTCCAATATACACTATTTATTATCTTTTTTCATTTTAATTTTTTATGGTTAATGCGTCAAGCGTAATACAAATTCTAAATCAGTTGAGCAAATAGCTTTTGTTCTACCAAAATAACAAATTCAAGGTTGTCATATTTATTCCAGCAAAATGAAATTAGTGCGTATATTCTATTATTTTTCAAAGGAAAATTTAGTTGTGCTTATTTGTTCGTTTCTATATTTGTTAAGTTGAATTGTGTTATTAACTTCACATAGGTTAAGTGATACGTGTACAATATGACCGTATTTTTAACCCTTTCACACATATTTCATATTTATTCATTCAGTCTATGACTTACAATAATTTTACAGACTAGATTAACAAAAATTTCTTATATATAAGTGAAAAGTGTTAAAAAATTAACATAATATAGAGAATAACACATTCTTAAAACAAAAGCGTGATACCGAAAAATCAATACAATGATCATTGTTTAATGAGTTGATTGGTGGCAATTAGAGCGCGTGTGATCGTCCCATTTAGAGCATTATTAGACTTAAACTGCTCAATAGAAAAAATGTTATGTTGCTGCAAATTCCGTGATAGAGCATTAAAGTTCAAAGACACCAAAAGCATGGCACAATCGGTATTGCCATTAATGATGCCGTAGATAAATACTGTAACGAATTTAGTGCAATTCCGCTTATATGCAACCTTCTACTGACGTTCGTATCGCTAAATTTTTAAATAAATAACTCCAATATTCAATTATGCAAAATGGTCTTTATTAAAGTACTTCACAATAACACTTCTACTTCTCAACAGATAGCGTGCTTAAATCAAACTGATTGCCATGCCTCAGCTGGCGCTGCTTTTATACTCTTCGGTTTCCTCGTTTGCATATTTCTAGGCGTTTCTAGAATATACTATTTATTTACCAGCTATAAACTCACCAGATATAAAAACAGATGCACTATTATAGCTTATCCATAGCCATATTCGCGTGTATATGTGAGTGATACTTCCATCTATTATTGCCTACTTTTGGGAGTATCTCAGATATATGCATGTGTTTGTGCGTTTCTCTCCGCTTCTTGTATGGACATATGTGTAGACTTAATGATTAATTTGTTTACGTGCATACAAGTGTGGCAGCTTGCTTTATTGTTGTTGTGGCTATATTTACTTAGTTTCAGCTTAGTGATATGAGTATCACTTAGTGTCACTAATATTTGTCACACTGCCCTCCACCTAAGTGTGATCGTCCCGATCACACAAATCTCTCGATCTAACCGCTACTAGCCTCTGCAAATGAACCACCCTTCTATTTCGTGGTTTCCCAATTGTTTGTATGCGGTAGACGACATCACTGATCCTCTTCACAACTCTGCACGGGCCTTCCCAACTGCACCAAAATTTGGATGGAACACTTTTCCGCCAGAGAGGGTTGTATAACAGTACCAAATCTCCCTCCGAGAAACCATCCGAATTGTTGTTCTTTCAAACCTGTGTTTCATCTTACTACTCATTACTCATGGTTCGTTCCCTCACACTCTACTCTTTGGCCAATGAACTACTTCGTAGAGCTTGCGCTTGACCGATTGGCTTTGCATAATCAGTATCGTTCCGACGCTTCACAGTAGTAGTGCGCCCTATCTTGAAACCACCCTTGCATTCTTTCTGCGAAATTCTTTCCTTCGTTTTAGTGCATCCATTTGGGTTTGTCAATGCCAGTTTTTCTCTCGCAGGTATCTTTGATCTTGCTTGTTTGGCCCATTCATTCCATCAACCTTTGCCCGCTTTTCTTTCTTTGACTTTTGTGGTCTCTGTTGAATCTTCCCCCCCAGCACTCGCTTACTGCTGAACCCTTTCTCCAAACTGAAGTTAAGTAGTGCATAATGCTTCTCTGCAAGTCGATTCTTATGTCACGGTCAACGGTCAACTAAGAAGTCCACTCCCAAAATGACTTCATCAACGATCTCCGCCACAACGAATTTGTATAGAATCGTGACGTTTCCAATTAAGACCTCACAGATCACTTCTCCCCGGACTTGGTTATACTCGCCAGTGACCGTACGCAACTTTGCTCCAGGTAAAGGCTTTACTGTCCTGTTGACCAAATCAGATCGAATCAAGGAATGAGATGCGCCCGTATCTACAGTCAGTACATGTTCTTTGCCATCCACATCCCCTCTGACTGTAAGACTACTTGATTTCCTTCCAATTTGCTACACAGATATCACAGGACATTTAATAGCTGGAGCTACCTCTCGATATCTACATTTTACTCGCTTTTGCTCATCCCCTCCAGCTTTGTTATTAAGACCACCCATGCTGTTGAAACCACTAGGATCAAGACCGCAATGACGCGGGCTTCTCGCATTTGAAGCATTTGATAACTCTTTCACTCCGCTTTTGCGATCCTTTCAGCGCCTCCCTTATTGTGTTCACCCAGTCTGGCCTTTCTACCTCCACACGGCGTGCTTTGAACGCTGGCTTACATAGAAGCGATGCTGTTTCCTGAATCAGAACATGTGATAACGTTTCTGCGAATGTAGGTTTTGGGTTTGCGTATGTCGCTCGCTTCGTCTCCACGTCCCTTATGCCATTTAAAAAGCTCTGGATTTTTACCCTTTCGGTGTATTCCACGGGTGCGTCCGCATCCGCTAAATGTACCAGCCTTTCAACAGCCGACGCAAACTCTTGCAATGTTTCACCAGGCCTCTGGAAGCGGTTCAGTAACTCCATTTGGTATAACTGTCTCATACGCTCGCTTCCGTATCATCTCCCTAGAGCACCGACCAATGCTTCAATAGAGACCACAAAAGTCAAAGAAAGTAAAGCGGCCAAAGATTGATGGAATGAATGGGCCAAACAAAGCAAAATCAAAGATACCTGCGAGAGAAACACTGGCACTGACAAACCCAAATGGGCGCACTATAACGAAGGAAAGAATTTCACAGAAAGAATGCAAGGGTGGTTTCAAGCCAGGGCACACTACTATTGTGAAGCGTCAGAACGATAGTGATTATGCAAAGCCAATCCGTCAAGCGCAAGCTCTACGAAGTAGTTCATTGGCCAAACAACAGAGTGTGAGGGAACGAACCAGGCAGGTTTGAAAGAACAACAATTCGGATGGTTTCTCGGAGGGAGATTTGGTACTGTTATACAACCCTCACTGGCGGAAAGGTGTTCCATGCAAATTTTGCTGCAGCTGGGAAGGCCCGTGCAGAGATGTGAAGAGGATCAGTGATGTCATCTACCGCATACAAACAATTGGGAAACCACGAATTAGAAAGGTGGTTCATTTGTAGAGGCTAGCAGCGGCTAGATCGAGAGATTTGTGTGATCGGAACGATCAGACTTAGGTGGAAGGCAGTGTGACCAATATTAGTGACACTAAGTGATACTCATATCACTAATCTGAAACTAAGTAAATAAAGCCACAACAACAATAAAGCAAGCTGCCACACTTGTACGTACGTAAACAAATTAATCATTAAGTCTACACATATATCCATACAAGCAGCGGAGAGAAACGCACAAACACATGCATATATCTGAGATACTCCAAAAAGTAGGCAATCATCGATGGAAGTATCACTCACATATACATGCGAATATGGCTATGCGATAAGCTATAATAGTACATATGTAGTTATAGCTGGTGAGTTTATAGCTGGTAAATAAATAGTAAATTCTAGAAACGCCTAGAAATATGCAAACGAGGAAACCGAAGAGTATAAAAGCAGCGCCAGCTGAGGCATGGCTATCAATTTGATTTAAGCACGCTATCTGTTGAGAAGTAGAAGTGTTATTGTGAAGTACTTTAATAAAGACCATTTAGCATAATTGAATATTGGAGTTATTTATTCAAAAATTAGCGATACGAACGTCAGTAGAAGGTTGCATATAAACGGAATTGCACTAAATTCGATTCATTATGTATCTACGGCATCATTAATGGCAATATCGATTGTGCCATGCTTTTGGTGTCTTTGAACTTTAATGCTCTATCACGGAATTTGCGGCAACATAACATGTTTTCTATTGACCAGTTTAAGTCTAATAATGCTCTAAATGGTCGCACGCGCTCTAATTGCCATTAACTCATTAAACAATGACCATTGTATTGATTTTTCGGTATCACGCTTTTGTTTTAAGAATGTGTTATTCTCTATATTATGTTAATTTTTTAACACTTTTCACTTATATATAAGAAATTTTTGTTAATCTATTCTGTAAAATTATTGTAAGTCATAGACTGAATGAATAAATATGAAATATGTGTGAAAGGGTTAAAAATACGGTCACATTTTACACGTATTACTTAACCTATGTGAAGTTAATGCCACAATTCAACTGTACAAATATAGAAACGAACAAATAAGCACAACTAAATTTTCCTTTGAAAAATAATAGAATATACGCACTAATTTCATTTTGCTGGAATAAATATAACAACCTTGAATTTGTTATTTTGGTAGAACAAAAGCTATTTGCTCAACTGATTTAGAATTTGTATTACGCTTGACGCATTAACCATAAAAAATTAAAAAGAGTAAAATAATAAAAATTAGAGCTCGGCGCGATTTATCTCCGCGAAGGTTTAGGCCGAAATTTTCTTCGAATTTGCGAATTGCTCCCTTTTGATTTTCCCTACAAATTTGCAGGCGGGACATATATGTTTTGTGCCGGTTCCAAACGGAAGCTGATGCATCGGAGATGCATTTTCACTGAAAAGCTTTAGTAAAGTGGAAATACGCCTGGAGTGTATGCCAAACCACTGCCGAGGGGCAACCGCGATTGGACATATTTTTTCCAATTGAAAAACGTGTTCTGAATTTTTGGTGTTGCTTTGACCGGCACTTGAACTCAGGACCTTCGGTGTGGTATGCGAAGCACGCTCCCACCACACCACGGCGGCCACTTATTATCAATAAGTGGTTTGAGATTTTGGCAGGTACACGGTAAAAAGTTGGAGCCTAAATCTGAAACATTTTGGACATATGATCAAACCCAGTTTTGTTTAATTATAGACCATAAAGGTCTTCCTGAAAGTGAGTGCATGAGAGTTCCCTGAAATCCTTTCAGTCAGTAACAAGTGATACACATTTCTGGTTCGGAACTAGACCTAAATTGCCAAATAAGTACAAGTTCGGTACTAACAAGATTTTACCCAGTTATAAAATCGACAGCTTGGATTCTTATTTTTATACTCAGCGTGCTTTGCACACAGAGTATATTAACTTTGATTGGATAACGGTTGGTTGTACAGGTATAAAAGAATCGAGATAGATATTGACTTCCATATATCAAAAACATCAGTATCGATAAATTGATTGAGCACATGCCGTCCGTTATAACGATCACTTGAGTAAATGTTGAGATATCTTCACCAAATTTGGTTCACGAGCTTATCTGGACCCAGAATAGATTGGTATTGAAAATGAGCGAAATCGAATGATAACCACGCCCACTTTTTATATATATAACATTTTGGAAAACACAAAAAACCTGATTATTTAGTAAATAATACGCCTAGAATGTTAAACTTTGACATGTGGACTGATGTTGAGACTCTTGATAAAAATCGGGCGTGGCACCGCCCACTTATGATACAATCAATTTAACAAATATTATGAATCATAATTCAAAAATCGTTAAACCTATCGTAAAAAAATTCGGCAGAGGGGTTGCTTTTACTATAAGGAATGCTTTGAAGAAAAATTTACGAAATCGGTTAAGGATCACGCCCACTTTTATATAAAAGATTTTTAAAAGGGTCGTGGACGAAAATAATAAGCTATATTTTAGCGAAAAAGCGCTTTGTATCAATAGAAATTTACTTTCTAAATAGAATTATAACATTAAATTGGAAAACACTAAAATTTTTTAAAATGGGTGTGGCACTGCCCCTTTTATGAGTAAGCAATTTTCTATGTTTAGGGAGCCATAACTCGAAGAAAAATTAAGATATTGTAATGAAATTGTGTACACATATTTTCCTTATAGCAGAAAATATTTCTGGTAAAAATGGACGGGATCGGTTAAAGACCACGGCAACTTACATATAAAACAAGTTTAAAAGGGTCGTGGACTAGAATACTAAGCTATAACTTAGCGAAAAATAGTTTTGAATCAATGATATTTAACTTATCAAGTTTTATGGCAAGAGGAAGAGGGGGAAACATTTTTTTTTTTAAACGGGCGGTGCGACGTGTTATGTAGAAAAGTAATTTATCTGAAATGAAATGTACAATTGAATCTCACGCTGGGTATATAATGTTCGGTTACCCCCGAGCTTAGACACCTTTACTTGTTCATATTTAATTTAAGAAATGTGTTATCTACAAAAAACTGCTACCAGCTTTAATTAACTTCGACTATGAGTATGATTTTTTTGCCCACTGGCTCGGTGGTATCGATAAATGCCCTAATATCGCACTAGAAGCAGCATTTAGAATTTCTGTTCGTTTCAGAACCAACAAAATAGTACCTAGAAAACAAGTAAGCTGTCATTTTAACACTAGTTTGGAACAACCGAAATAGTTCCAATAAACCAACTAGTTCCAAATTGGAAATATGTATATAGTTCGGAACTATTGAAAATTAATGCAACTCAAACAAAGTAGGGCATCGCCATGCTAAAAACGGGCGAACGAGTAGAGGTTCCGAATGTATTAGAAATGCACCAGTTTTGAACTAGAATTTTTTCCTACAGCTTTGTTCTACCTACTGTGTAACACATCATTTCATAACACCTTATATGTATAACAAAATTTTTTGAAAAAATTCGATAAATTTGTTATTTTTGTATTTTCAGCACCAAATTTAAGCTCTTAAGATAAGTTTTAAAACCAGACGTTTCTATTCCAGTTTCTATTTTTACATTTTTTATACGTTTTGCTTTTGTTTTAAACCCAGAAGTGACTACATGTTTGTATTTTTTGGATTTTTTGAAACTTTTTGGTTTTGTTTTAAAAAAAATTTAATATCTTAAACTTATTGTTTAAACAAGTTTTAAATTTTTTAAATTGAATAAAATTAAAAAAGACAATATTAAATTGAGAGATTGCCAATTTAGTAGCGAAATGTTTCAAAAAGTGTTTAAACCGATTAATTGCTAAACATTTAGGCTCAGATTTCTAACCGTGTACTTGCACCCGAAAATTAAAAAAAAAAAAAATCAAGCTTCACCATTAAATATATATATAGCGCCCACAAAACATTTCTTGCTTTAGTTACTTTATACTTAAGGAGCAGCGCAAAACATCAGGGTCTAAAATGAATTTCCACAATCAAATCGTGATCCTGGTTATCGTAATTAGCGGTCTTTTGACCTATATAAATTCACATGATGACGATCATTTGGTATTTTTATTTTATGTAAAAAAATATCATTGTGGTGCTTCATTGGTCTCTTGGAAAATAGCGATCACAGCTGCGGCATGCATGCAAAAACGAGATGAAGCTTTCATGCACGTTGCACGTCCTCCAGATTTCCAAGAACCATTGAGACAAGTGAGACGGGTACATTATCAAACTATTGATTCAGAACGCAAAAAAGGCAATAATGATATAGCTGCACTTGAACTGATGAAGCCCTTTATAAGTGATGATGGAGTGAATCCAATAGGACTTTGCGAAAATGAACTTTCGGTGGGCACACATATGAAAGTTAGAGAATGGACTTCAAAATCTTATGAAGGTAATTTTAAAGTCGTAAGGCATGACGTAACTATAGTAGATCCAAAGGACTGTGAGGACTACCCCAAAGAACAAAATATGTATTGTGTTATGGGTGGCGTAGATTTGAGTAAAGGACACTCTGGAGCACCGGCCGTATGGAGTGGACAACTTTGTGCGGTGAGAATATATTTGGTTAAACGAGGAGAACCGAAACTTTATATAAATGTAGGCGATCCACACATTAAGGGTTTCATAACAGGAGTGATTAATAGGTTTTCTGCGAAATATTGCTCTACCTCGGCAGAAGGCTCCACTTCAGATTTATTTAATAAACGTCTCAGGTCACGTTAAAATATATTGAATTTAAACTGATATAAAGCGTTCTGGAATAAAATACTGAAGGGAGGTTCGATGAGAAAGTGAAATTTGGTGCGAAGCAAATGTATCTTATAAAACTGGGGATAGTATGTACATACCTATACAAAAAAATAAATTTAACTTTAAACAATTTTCAATCTCTTTTATTGTTTTTAAAATAAAATAGGGATTTAACTTTTTCAGTAGGGCCAAATAGTATATTCTATCATACGATTTGTTGTGTTTTTTGCTGATATCGTTTGGTGTAGTTGTTGGTCCGTGTATTATATTTGCGTTTGATGGTTTGGTACAGTTTACAGGGGTTTCCGTTCTTTTGGTGTGCTTTCCGTTTGAACATTTTTAGTAATTTTTATAGCCTTATACTTTTATGTTGCGTTAATTTTATGAGCTGCCATCACTGACCAAACCTAATTTAAAGGCATGTAACGCCAGAAGGCAGTGTCCAGTCAGAATACCCGTCATGAGTCTACAGTCCTCTCTTTATACTCAGTTGAGCAGAGCTCACAGAGTATATTAAGTTTGATTGGATAACGGTTGGTTGTACATATATAAAGGAATCGAGATAGATATAGACTTCCATATATCAAAATAATCAGGATCGAAAAAAAATTTGATTGAGCCATGTCCGTCCGTCCGTCCGTCCGTCCGTCCGTCCGTTAACACGATAACTTGAGTAAATTTTGAGGTATCTTGATGAAATTTGGTATGTAGGTTCCTGAGAACTCATCTCAGATCGCTATGTAAAATGAACGATATCGGCCTATAACCACGCCCACTTTTTCGATATCGAAAATTTCGAAAAACCGAAAAAGTGCGATAATTCATTACAAAAGACAGCTAAAGCGACGAAACTTGGTAGGTGAGTTGAACTTATGACGCGGAATAGAAAATTAGTAAAGTTTTGGACAATGGGCGTGGCACCGCCCACTTTTAAAAGAAGGTAATTTAAAAATTTTGCAAGCTGTAATTTGGCAGTCGTTGAAGATATCATGATGAAATTTGGCAGGAACGTTACTCCTATTACTATATGTACGCTTAATAAAAACTAGCAAAATCGGAGAAGGACCACGCCCACTTTTAAAAAAAAAATTTTTTAAAGTAAAATTTTAACAAAAAATTTTATATCTTTACAGTATATAAGTAAATTATGTCAAAATTCAACTCCAGATATAATATGGTGCAACAAAATACAAAAATAAAAGAAAGTTTCAAAATGGGCGTGGCTCCGCCCTTTTTCATTTAATTTGTCTAGGATACTTTTAATGCCATAAGTCGAACAAAAATTAACCAATCCTTTTGAAATTTGGTAGAGGCATAGATTTTATGATGTTAACTGTTTTCTGTGAAAACGGGCGAAATCGGTTGATGCCACACCCATTTTTTATACACAGTCGTCCGTATGTCCTTCCGCATGGCCGTTAACACGATAACTTGAGCAAAAATCGACATATCTTTAATGAACTTAGTTCACGTGCTTACTTGAACTCACTTTATCTTGGTATGAAAAATGAACGAAATCCGACTATGACCACGCCCACTTTTTCGATATCGAAAAATGAAAAAATGCCATAATTCTATACCAAATACGAAAAAAGGGATGAAACATGGTAAGGTAATTGGATTGTTTTATTGACGCGAAATATAACTTTAGAAAAAACTTTATAAAATTGTTGTGACACCTACCATATTAAGTAGAAGAAAATGAAAAAGTTCTGCAGGGAATAAAAAACCCTTAAAATCTTGGCAGGTATTACATATATAAATAAATTAGCGGTATCCAACATATAATGTTCTGGGTCACCCTGGTCCACATTTTGGTCGATATCTGGAAAACGCCTTCACACCACTCCCTTTTAAAACTCTCATTAATACCTTTAATTTGATACCCATATCGTACAAACTCATTCTAGAGTCACCCCTGGTCCACCTTTATGGCGATATTTCGAAAGTCCACCTATAGAACTAAGCCCCACTCCCTTTTAAAATGCTCATTAACCCCTTTCATTTGATACCCATATCGTGCAAACAAATTCTAGGGTCACCCCTGCTCCACCTTTATGGCGATATCTCGAAACGGCGTCCACCAATGGAACTAAGGATTACTCCCTTTTAAAATACTCATTAACACCTTTCTTTTGATACCCATATTGTACAAACAAATTCTAGGGTCACCCCTGGTCCACCTTTATGGCGATATCTCGAAACGGCGTCCACCTATGGAACTAAGGATTACTCCCTTTTAAAATACTCATTAACACCTTTCTTTTGATACCCATATCGTACAAACAAATTCTAGGGTCACCCCTGGTCCAGCTTTATGGCGATATTTCGAAAATGCGACCACCTATACAACAACCACCACTCCCTTTGAAAACCCTCATTAATACCTTTAATTTGATACCCATATCGTACAAACATATTCTAGAGTCACCCTTGGTCCACCTTTATGGCGATATTTCGAAACGGCGTCCACCTATAGAACTAAGGCCCACTCCCTTTTAAAATACGCATTAACACCTTTCGTTTGATGCCCATATTGTACAAACAAATTCTAGGGTCACCCCTGGTCCACCTTTATGGCGATATCTCGAAACGGCGTCCACCTATGGAACTAAGGATTACTCCATTTTAAAATACTCATTAACACCTTTCATTTGATAACCTTATTGTACAAACGCATTCTAGAGTCACCCCTGGTCCACCTTTATGGCGATATCTCGAAAAGGCGACCACCTATACAACAACCACCACTCCCTTTTAAAACCCTCATTAATACCTTTAATTTGATACCCATATCGTACAAACACATTCTAGAGTCACCCCTGGTCCACCTTTATGGCGATATTTCGAAATGGCATCCACCTATAGAACTAAGGCCCACTCCCTTTTAAAATACTCATTAACACCATTCGTTTGTTGCCCATATTGTACAAACAAATTCTAGGGTCACCCCTGGTCCACCTTTGTGGCGATATCTTGAAACGGCATCCACCTATGGAACTAAGGATTACTCCCTTTTAAAATACTCATTAACACCTTTCATTTGATACCCACATCGTACAAACGCATTCTAGAGTCAACCCTGATCCACCTTTATGGCTATATCCCTAAATGGCGTCCACCTATAGAACTATGGCCCACTCCCTCATAAAATACTCTTTAATGCCTTTCATTTGATACACATTCCAGGGTTTCCCTCGGTTAATTTTCCTACATGGTTATTTTCCCTTATGTTGTCACCATAGCTCTCAACTGAGTATGTAATGTTCGGTTACACCCGAACTTAACCTTCCTTACTTGTTTTATAATAGAAGCAACTTTGTTAGTCTAAGGTTGTAAGACCTGCACATAATCTTCGACACTTTACAGACCCGTGCTTGAACCCACACCTTTCCCGCTTGGTCGATCATGTGCACCTCTCGCCTTCGCTTAATCTCGCCCAGTCTAATTGGGATGTCTACGGAGCAAGCTTCAAGGGATGCGCCCTTTTTAGCTAGTTCGTCCGCTTTTGCATTCCCATCTATTCCCATATGCCCTGGGACCCAATATAGATGTATGCTTCTCCCTGTCCCCATTCTCTCCAGAGACTGCTTACACTCTAACACGCATTTAGATGCCGTGCTATGCGAGATTATTGCCTTAATTGCTGCTTGACTGTCAATATAAAAGTTAGCACGGTTGCAGCTTAAGCTATTCTCTTCCAGGGTTTCTACTGCTTTGTATACCGCTAATATTTCCGCTTGGAAAACGCTACAATAATCCGGCAGCCTGTATTTCCAGATCAGCACAGTATACGGCAGAATATACTCCTTCCACTACTTTGGAACCAACTGTGTACACATGTACCGCCTCGTCCGCCATTTGCGCACCTTTGCGCCAACCGTCCACCTCTATTGTGGCCTTAAGATCTCCCTCAAAGCGCAAATAGGGAATTAGGTAGTCCGTTCGTCTTGTGATTGATGACGCTATACTACTATGGCCATATGGTCGGCGCTCAAGCTGCCCCGAGGCACCGAGCGTGGTTGCGGTAGTTAATGATATTGTAATTAATTTACTTGAAAATTGTCTTATTTGCCCTTCTGCTAAGTTCGAATCACTAAACTGTTGAATAAATAACTCCAATATTGGATAATGGAAAAATGGCCTTTATTAAAGTACTTCACAACAACACTTGTACTTTTCAACTAGCTTGCTTAACAACCAAACTGACCCTTCTATAGCCCGTCAGATTGCGTGCTTAATCAAAACTGCTCGATAGCTCAAATCAAACTGAATTCCAGCGCCTCTACATTTGCTGCCTTTTATACTCTCTGATTTCAACGTTTGCATCTTCTAGGCGCTTCCATTTCCAGAATCTACTATTTGCCATCAGCTCTCAAACTTCTCTGCTGTAACTACAATTGCACGACTTTATAGCTTCTCTCATTGCATACTTTCAGGAGTATCTCAGATAGATGCATGTGTTTGTGCATTGATTCTCCGCTGCTCGTATACGTACATGGTACATATGTGTAGACGCAATTATTGTTTCGTTTATGTAGATACATATGATTGATCTATGGATGTGCATGATATCACTGTTTATCATCGGCTTAGAGATAGCAGCACCCCTTAGTTTTGCTAATATTCGTAACAATATGTTCTTTGCTACCAGGTCTACAGGTGGAATGTGCATAATGGCATACAGTGCAGCCGTCGGGGTTTTTTTCAGGGCTCCCGTAATGCTAAGCATCGATAGTCTGCATACCGCCTCTAATTATTTGAGGTATGTTGTTTTTTGTGTGGCTTTCCCTCAAACAATAACTCCATAGTATAGAATAGGGCTTACAATCGCTGTAAAAACCCAATGAGAAATAGAGGGCGATAAGCTCCACGTACACTCCAGCATTCTTTTACATGCATAGAGTGCCGCTGAGGCCTTCTAGACCCACTCCTCCACGTTGAGCTTCCATTACAGATAACTGTCTAGGATGATTCCTAGATATTTTGTGCAAGATTTCTCCTGTAAAGTCACCCCTCCTAACTTAGGCCTGGTCCAATTTGGGACCTTGTACCTCTTTGTAAACAAGACCATATCCGTCTTCTCCGCATTGACTATCAACCCGACATTAGATGCCCAGGTATGAATATCCCGAAGCCCCGATCCATCAAAGAGCTAATCGTTGGAAGGCACTTTCCACTTATGACAATTGCAACGTCATCTGAGTAAGCCGTAAGTTTTACGGGTCCCTCATCGAATCGCCTGGGCAGTTGGTTGATGACCAACGCCAACAGCAGGGGTGGTAGCACCCCTCCCTGCGGCGTGCCCCTGTCCCCTGATTTCGTGGCTTCGTACAATCCCCATTATGATGCAATCTTCCTGTAATTTAACATGCAGCCGATCCATCTGATTAAGGCGGGATGTACTTTAATGTAATTAAGACCATCCATAATCGCCCATTTAGGAACATTATTGAAAGCCCCGGCAATGTCCAAGAAGACTCCTAGAGCATACTCCTTATATTCCATACATGCTGTGTTGTGGAGAGCAGCTTTTCATCAACGTTGGACTTTATGTACACATCTATCAGTCTCTCAAAGGTTTTGAGCAGAAATGATGTTCTTTGGGATACACGTGACCGATATTCCTCGCCTTTGGTAGGAAAGCTACACGAGCAGTTCTCCGAGAGTTCGGTACATTATTCAGCCTTATGCAACAATCGAATATTATTTTAAGCCATTCCACGACCGACATACATGAAACTTGTAGCATGGCCGGGAATATACCGTCTGGGCCCGCCGATTTAAACTTAGAAAACGTTTTCACTGCCCATTCGATCTTGGTATCGGTCACCAAGCCCGGCATTACCCGCTCCGTGATCGAAGTGTGAGTGATGCCTGCTGGCTCTTCTAAACCGTCTTCCGATGGGAAATTTGTGTCGAGAAGCACCTCAAGGGATTCCGCACTATTACGTGACCATTCCCCGTTCTCTTTCTTTATTAGTCCCTGGACTATGTTTCCCCTTGCAAGGACTTTTTTCAACCATGCTGTTTCGCTGTACTCTATGTCCGTACAGAAACTTTTCCATCAGATTTTCTTCGCCGTGGAAATTTCACCCTTGTAGATCCTCAGTAGATCCCTGTATTCGTCTCGACACGCCTCGCTTTCCGCGGTCTTTCCGAGCTAAACGCTTCTTTTACTTGTCTTCTTAGAAGACTCAGCTCGTTGCTCCACCATGGCGGCTTTGCTTTTCCTCTGAATCTTCTTAGAGGGCAAGCTTTGTTATACGCAGTCATAAGCGTCCTTGTTAGGAATTCATTCGACTCCTCCAGTTCCTTCACATTGGCAACCTCTTTGGGTTGTCCCACTTTTGTTTCTACATGTTTCTGGAATTTGGTCCAGTTCGTTAACCAAGGGTTTCTAAAGGTTCCTCCCTTCTCTACCCTCTTTAGGGGAATGCTGAAGCTGATGTAAGCATGGTCGGATGATGGTCTATCAAGAACCATCCAATCATACTGTATATTCTCGTACGGTGCGTGGTAGCACGGAGAATATATATATATAGATGTGGATATGGAAAAAGAAATAAAAGGCAAATAGTTATATTAGTAATGATGACAATAATTAATTTTAATTTGTGTTAAGTTGGTACAATATTTTACCTTTGGTATATGATGTGGAGGGACAGCAGCAGCGACTTTCTTCCTCCTTTGTTGAAATAGAACAGAAAATGGTAAGTGATCTCCGTGTTGTCGAACCGGAGATCGTGCGAGGGTTTTCCAATGGATATTTGTTATCCGATGGAAAACTCAGTTATCCGTGTTAACGTTGAATATATGTGATGAACATACATGAATGTGTATGCATGTGGGTGTGCAGTACATGAAAGGATGTAAGAATGTATTTGCACTAAATAAGTTATGTATTAGGGTGGCCGTGTTTGCAGTATAAAGATATTTAGGTCCTGACCTAAACATGCCGGCCCCTTGCGGTAAGCAACATCTTAAAATGAAGGAAAGTCATGCTGAAGCGGTCACGCGCACGTATTACTTAAAACTAGATACAATATGTTTGTATTATTGAATGAAAATTTGTAGGCTGATCACGTCCGGACTTGTTTGCATATAGTAGCCGCTGTAGGAAAAGGAAGCAACATATTAAAGCTGAAAACAAGAACGGGTTATAATTCAACGCACATTATACAGTATACATATTTGGACTGTATTTATTTGTATTTATCTCTTTTGTGTTCCGAGATTTTTCGTAGTCTGGACGTCTCCGTTCCAGATTTCGACGAATGTAAATTAATTTTCCATCTGAACAAAGAGCCCAAGTCTCTCTTCCAGATTTTAACTTTATGAGGTTAAATGTTATATCCAGAAGAAGAGGACGCGTCTCCGTGCCAGATTGGATTTATTTTGTTAGATTATGTGACAATTAATTTTCCATCTGGACAAAGAGGCCAAGTCTCTGTTCCAGATTTTAACTTTATGAGGTTAAATGTTATATCCAGACGAAAAGGACGTGTATCCGTGCCAGATTGGATTTATTTTGTTATATTATATGTGAATTTTAATTTTTGGTTTGGTGGCGAACGCTGAATGACATACATATTGATATGAAACTCTTTATATTCGTATTGACCCTCTGACAGGCGCTTATAGCAGATTGACCATGTGCATGGACCTGCTTATGGGTTGTCCAAAGTTCGGGCAGTGATGCAAGAATGACCGCGTGAGCGCACAACTGTTTATCAATGGGTTATTGATCACTTTCTAAGTGCTCCCTGAGTACATCCTATCTCTTCTTTGTATTAAATTTCGTGTTTCTGCATTGGATACATAGAAAATGAATAAATTACACTTGCGAGTGATTAATTCATAATTTCTACTGCATAAAATAAATAAAAATTTGTATATTCGAATCTGATCGAAAATTTATAATTTGGTTTTTATTTTTGTGATTTAATTTGTCACAAAGTTTCCTGCCACCCAAGAAAATTTCGCCTTTTCCAGCTAAATTTGTGGATTTCGGTAAAAATATTGTAGTTGAAAAAATGTTTGTTGCGAAAAAGTTCAAGCCTTTCGAGTTTTGAACGATTTTCTTGCAATTTGTACTTATTTTGTAATACTGTTTTCACTAAAGTATTCGTGAAATCAGTAGTTAAAAACATTAAAAAAAATTTGGAACGGATCATGTTCCACTTAAACACCCATATTAGTGTAAAAAAAAAATGTTCGCTATGGCATTACCATACCGCGTAGATGAAAATGTCATATAAATGATAAAAGCGAAATGTAAACATCTCGGTAAGTAAACATAGAGGAATTTTGTAATTTACATTAATTGTATGATTTCACTAACTTGTATTTACCTTTCTTTTCAGATTATGCCAATTAAATGATGTCCCTGTGTGTACATATGTACATATGTATGCATATACACTATGCTGCAATTAACACCCAAGAAGGGATTTAAGTTGCAGTATTACCGGTCTCTGCACAGGCAACAACAACAAAGAGTAGGCAAGAATAAACCTTAAGGACTAATTAATGGAGTTCGTCCATCAGGTTTGCATATTTTAATTGATTAGGAAATCCGGAAATAAATGCTTTGTGCACAATTGTGTTATTTTGAGTGGAAAATAAGCACGTTATTTGTATTGTTTTTGGTTCATTTGCTGTGTCTCCCAATACCCTACACAAAATGTTGTAAGTTATTAAGAGCAATAAGAAACAGCAATTAAACTCTAAAAATATTATTTTCGATTCCGGTTTAAAATAAAGATGTAAATTTGTTTGCAATTTCAATGCTACGCATTACTAATACTCTGAACGAGTGGTGGGTTTATACCCGATTGCATTTGAGGTTTATACCTACTTGCGAATTTGGTTTTTAATGAAAAATAATGGAATTGAATAAGAAAAAATGCTTATATATGGTAGTTGTCCAATTACACCAACGTGACGTGAAATTTTGAAGTTGTTGTAGTTGTACCTTGTAATTGAAACATTAAACCCTCTTCCATTTAGGTGCATTTTGATGAAGAAAATAAAGATGGTCGATTTTTGAAATAAAAATGGCGAATTGAATTTATTTTCCTGCAGCTTATGGACGAAAACGTGGTAAACTGTTTGTAGATTGTTGTGTAGTTTGGCTTGTAGTTAGTTAATGTTTTTAATTATTATTTTTCATTCTGTGGCGGATAAGCTTGGCTATCTGCGAGGGTTTCGTTTCGATAAATTTTTATTTTATGCCGATAATTCGAAGTGGCATTACATATTTTAACGAAGTGTAATGTCCTAATTTAAGGATCGGTTTGGTCATCCGTGGATACCTCTCCACTTGTTTCATTGGCTGGTGGAAGTAGAATCAGTTTGGCCAAGGGCCTTGTAATTTGACCTTTTTCAGTCGTGATGTCGACAACTCGTACAAGGTCATCTGCTCCCGGGTGGAGTTTGACCACTCTTCGAAGTCTCCATTCGTTTGGAGATACATTGTCGTATTTCACGACGACGAAATACCCTATTTTGATGTTTGCTTTCGGGTGTTTCCATTTAACCCGCTTTTGCAGTTCTAAGAGATATTCTCTTTTCCATCTTTTCCAAAAGGTTTGATGCAAAGCTTTTAATTTATGCCACCTATTGACTATAGAGACAGGATTCTCATTGGAATCTATTTCTGGAGGAGCGAGAAGATGTCCGCCTACCAGGAAATGACCAGGGGTTAAGGGTTCTAAGTCGGTCGATTCGTTCGACGCTGGACTTAATGGTCGCGAGTTGAGGCAAGCCTCTATTCGACAAAGTAGGGTTGTGAATTCCTCAAAAGTATATTTATCCTTACCTGCCACTTTTCGAAAGTGGCTTTTGAAACTTTTTACTCCTGCTTCCCACAGACCTCCCATATGAGGAGAGGCAGTAGGGATGAAATGCCATTGCAGAAGTTGATGAGCATATTTAGACAATGCGTTCTCACGCGAATCAGCTATAAATGCCTTAAACTCAGATCTAAGTGATCGTGAGGCTCCGACAAAGTTAGTCCCATTGTCGGAATATATATTTTTCGGACATCCTCGCCTGGCGATAAATCTGGAGAGTGCCGCGAGAAAGGATTGGGTGCTAAGGTCGGTCGTGGCTTCCAAATGTATGGCTTTCGTAGTAAAGCAGACAAACAGACAGACATAACCTTTCGAAATTCGACAACTTCTTCCTCTATAATTTTTATGTCGAATGTTCCTGCAAAATCTACCCCTGAATTAGTAAATGGTCGGGAAAATGTGGTACGTTCCTTGGGAAGGTTACCCATAAGTTGGGTTTGTACACGTTTTTTATAAATTGTGCAGACCTTACAATTGTGAATGATGGATTTTATCATATTTTTAACCCTAGGAATCCAGTATTGGGTCCTAATAAGCCTAAACATTAGTTGATTTTCTCCATGTAAAGAGATTTCATGGATAAACTGAACTAAAAGGCGAGAAAATTTGCATGTGTAAGGTAGGATTATTGGATGGCGTTCATTGTGTGGTAGGTCTAGAGCCGCGCGGATGCGACCACCAGTCCTTATAATGCCATACTTGTCTAGGAAAGGGTCAAGAGGAAGCACTTCGCTTTTACAATCTACTAGCTTGCCTGACTTCAGATTTTTGTATTCTGTGGGATAAAACTGTTGTTGCGACATCTTAACTAAGCGTTACGTAGCGATTTCGATTTCATCTGATGAAACCAGATATGACGTTTTATTAAAATAATCTTTTGTCTTTGGATGAGTTCTTTCGAGAAATCTCAAGACATAAGATATCACCCTTAAGGCTCGGGGTAGGTTCGAAAATCTATCCAGAATATCAAAATCCGTTTTGATAGTTACTGCATGTGCTTGCACTCGTTTCTCCTCGATGGTTGTCTTGTAAGATATATCTTATGTATGCCATTTTGAGATGTCTTCTTGTAACCAAGAAGGTCCCTGCCACCACAAGGAATTGTTGGCCAGTTCATGTGCTGGGAGTCCTCTGCTAGCCATATCGGCTGGATTTGATCCCGAACCCACATGACGCCAATTATCCCTTCCTACCTTTTCGACGATTTTCGTGATACGGTGTGCTACGAAAGTTGACCACGAACAAGGCGGTTTTCGTATCCATGCCAATACAATCGTTGAATCCGTGCATAAGTAGGTTTTTGGATTCTCTAAGTTGAGATTTGTTAGAATTGTTTCCATTATTTCGGAGAGTAGTACGGCTCCGCATAATTCCAGTCGGGGAAGCGATATAGTTTTTACCGGAGCTACTTTTGTTTTTGCCTATAGCAAATTGGTCAGAACTTGGTCGTTGTTTTCCACTCGCAGGTATACCGCCGCGGCATACGCTTTCTCTGATGCGTCACAAAACCCGTGAATTTCCACTTTGTTGTGCGGGGAAAAGTGAGTCCAGCGCGGTATCCCAATGTTATTAATTTCATGATACTTCTCCATAAAGGTGTTCCAACGTTCCCTAGTAGTTGGTGATACATCTTCATCCCATTTTGTACCTTCAAGCCAAATGTTTTGCATGATTATTTTGGCTACAACTACTATTGGAGCAAGCCATCCTAATGGGTCGAACAATTTAGCGATTGCTGATAAGATCGCTCTTTTGGTTAAAGTGTTGCAATTTTCCATTGGTTTTGCGATGAAGTAAAACTCATCATTATGTGCATTCCACCTGATTCCTAGCGCCTTCACTGAACTTGCGTCTTCGAATTCCAGGAAATCTTTGTTAACGAGATGCTGTTTAGGGATATCCTTTAGTATTTGGTCGGAATTGGCTGTCCATTTTCTTAGTGGAAAGCCGGCTGATTGCAATGCCTGAGATATTTGATCTCTGGCAGTAATTGTTGATTGGATGCAGTGTCCACCAGCAAGAATATCATCCACATACATGTATTCTCTTAGTATTGTGGATGCAATTGGAAAGGTGTCTTCGACGTCCTTTACCAATTGTAAAAGTGTCCTTATTGCTAGATAAGGAGCACAGTTAACCCCGAATGTCACAGTCTTCAGTTCGTAAAGGCTGGCAGGGCTTTCAGAGCTAGTGCGGAATACTATGCGCTGGTATTTGGTTTGGTTTGGTTGTACCATAATTTGTCGGTACATTTTCTCGATATCGCTGTTGAAGACATATTTGTAAAGTCTCCAGCGAAGTATAAGAATAGTTAGGTCAGCTTGTAGCGTAGGACCTGTATACAAAACGTCGTTCAGACTTACTCCGTTTTCGGTCGGACTAGATGTGTTAAAAACAACGCGAACTTTCGTGGAGGTACTTTCGTCCTTGATGACGGCGTGATGAGGTAGAAAATAATGGTCAGAGGAGTCTGGTGGCACACAGCTCTTGATCCTTGACATATGTCCCAGTTCCTCGTATTCGGTCACAACTCGATTGTACTCCGTTTGTAAAGTAGGATTTTTCGCGAGGCGTGTCTCGTTCCGGAAGAACTGAGAGCATGCTCTTTTAAGAGAAGGCCCTAGGGATATATTGGAGGGGAATTCTCATTTAAAAGGTAATGAGACTGTGTATTTCCCGGTATTATCCCTAGTGGTGGTACTTCTATATAATTCCTCGCAGTATTGTTCGTCCGCATTAAAGCGTTTGTTTTTAGGGATTTCTTCCAGTTCCCAAAAGGCGGATAATTGCTTATCCAATGATACGTCACTGTAATAGGAGACGATTCCTTTGGGTTGCTCTTGCACATCTGTACGGCCTGTAAGTATCCAGCCGAAAACAGTTTCTTGTGCTAAGAGCGTACCAAGGACATTCTTCTGCAATCCGTTCAAGATGATTTGAGGGTAAATGTCCCCTCCAAGAACTAGATCCACTGGTTCGTTAACAAAGAATCTTTTATCTGCCAACTCGAGATCAGGGAATGATTATCTGGTCATCGCACTGATCTTGCATGTTGGAAGATCCCCTGTAAGCTTTGGCAGGACAAGAACTTTTGTGTTCAAAGAAAATAATGGGTCAATTAGTGACCGCAATTCTATTGAACAAGACTCTTTGACCTGTGCAGAGAATGAGTTAGTTATACCGGAAACTTGAGCGCGAATTTTCTTGGATGGCAGGTTAATTCGACGTTTGAGACGTTCGGTAATAAATGAACATTCAGAACCTGAATCAATTAGGGCTCTGGCTGAAAAATTGGTATTGTTATAATGTATGTTGACACGAGCGGTGCCTAACAGTACACCAGCGATATTATGCGCATGGCAAGATTGCACATTGGAGGTTTGCTTGTCATTGGACTTTGAATTTTGCCTCTCTCGTGCTTGTCGCGATGTTGAAGGGGTATCATCTTCCTTACTTGTATGAACTGCTGCTTTTTGCTGAATTTTTTGTATATGTAGGAGCGTGTTGTGTCGAGAATGGCATGTACTACAGTTATAAGAGCTAGTACATTTCGACACAGTATGTCCAGACGATAAACAATTCAGGCAGCTATTATTGCTCTTAATAAAATCGACTCTACGAGCAGGTGAAAGTTTAAGGAATTTCGCGCAGTTGCGTAGTTTATGCTCATTTGTGTGACACATTTTACAATTAAATTTCTTGACGCTTGTTTGGAAGCTGCCAACCTTTTTTTGTTGGGGTTCAGGAGTTGGTTTTGTAATATGAGGCTTAAGACTTTTTTAAGTCTTATCGCCTCTATGGCCAGACACGTTTTCCAATGCAAGAAATCGGTCAGAAAGAAATTTATTCATGTCCTCCCATTTAGCTATCTCTGTCTTGTTCCCCAAAGACTGTTCCCAAAGCGAGAGGCTGCTTTCGGGCAATTTTCCTGCGCAAAGGTGCACAAAAGTGCATCCCATAAATCTATCTTATGCCCTTTTAATGCGTTCATGCAATTATTTAATTTTAATTGTAAATCTTTAATAGATTTACCGCAATCCGTTTCAATAGGTTTTATTCCGAAAACAGTGTCGAGCTGAGCCTAAACTACGTTTGTTTTCATACCTTTCAGTGAGGTTCTTCCACGCTATTTCAAACCCTTCATTTTTGACAGGTGCGTTGCTAACAATTTCGTTGGCCTCCTCCTTTGTTTTCTGACTGAGGTAATATAGTTTCTCAATCGAGTAAATATCGTCGTTCGAAATGTAAATGGCCGTAAACATATCTCGGAATGTTGGCCAAGACAAATAGTCACCCTTGAAGACTTCGGTATCACATGGAGGGAGGCGAAGATGGTGTTTGCGATCAGTCTGTTTTTGGGCAGGTTGGTCAATTTTCTCTGTTTCTGCTTTATTAAGGGTCTCTGTCTGAGCCGACATAGCAGACATACATTTAAAATAACTAGCCATAGAAAGCTTATGCTTCTTTTTTATGGCTTTAATTTCATCTTTGGACAAACCCGCGGAGATTAACGCGTCATAAGCATTTTTGGTTTTTACCCACATATTTTTTAACTCTTCTTGTTGAAAGGAAAGAGTGTGTTTATCGAGATCAGTCACGTTACCGATATCTGATTCGAATTCGACAATTGCCTCAGCAAAAAGTATGTATGCATCCCTTTTTACTTATGATATGTATACAGATAGAAATCCGGAAGATTTAATGTATACTTTTAAGGTAAAAACCTCTTGTTGCCCTCTCTGCTCAGCTAGTGTTATGTAATTAAGTACCGCAAGTAAGGTAGAAACCCCCAGTTGCGTTTTGATCGGTGGTAGAAACCCACCGACTCGTATACCTAGCTAAGTGCTACCGCAAGTAAGGTAGAAACCCTCAGTTGCGTTTTGATCGGTGGTAGAAACCCACCGACTCGTATACCTAGCTAAGTGCTACCGCAAGTAAGGTAGAAACCCTCAGTTGCGTTTTGATCGGTGGTAGAAACCCACCGACTCGTATACCTAGCTAAGTGCTACCGCAAGTAAGGTGAAAACCCTCAATTGCGTAATAATAGGTGTTAAAATTCCACCGACTCGTATAACTAGCTAAGCTACTGAAAAGAAAGCTAGAGAAAGGAGGGCAACAAAAGCAAACGCAGAATTTTTTGTTGGGTTTGTGAACCAAAGTGAAGTGCTGTTGTTGTTGTTGAAAATTAACAAACAACGAAACTAAAAAGAATGTATGGTTATGTGAAACCGAAAATAGTGCAGTTTAAGTTAAAATTAATATTGTTTCTACTAAAAATTCTGCACTATGTTACCTTAAGCTGTGTCAGCAAAACCTTACCGCGGGTGGGGGGATAAAGCTGATAGACAAAAGGCCTTTTTAACACTTAATTCACTTAAAAAAAATGTTCACTTAAAAAAAATTGTGCGCTGTAAATTATAACCACGTACCTTGTTTGTTGTTGCGGCTATCTATGCTTGGTAGATGGTTTGCAAAGATGATTTTGTTTTCATTCCAAATGCTGCTCTATCTCGAAGGTCTTGTTTGTCGTGCCAAAAATTATAATAGATAATCTTGATTTGCCTTTTCTGTGATGTGGACTGTATATGTAAAGTTCTTGTCGCTTGTAAAAAAATCTCACGGTGAGAAAGGACCAAATGTATATTCTCGCACGGTGCGTGGTAGCACGGAGAATATATATATATATATGTGGATATGGAAAAAGAAATAAAAGGCAAATAGTTATATTAGTAATGATGACAATAATTAATTTTATTTTGTGTTAAGTTGGTACAATATTTTACCTTTGGTATATGATGTGGCGTGACAGCAGCAGCGACTTTCTTCCTCCTTGGTTGAAATAGAACAGAAAATGGAAAGTGATCTCCGTGTTGTCGAACCGGAGATCATGCGAGGGTTTTCCAATGGATATTTGTTATCCGATGGAAAACTCAGTTACCCGTGTTAACGTTGAATATATGTGATGAACATGCATGAATGTGTATGCATGTGGGTGTGCAGTACATGAAAGGATGTAAGAATGTATTTGCACTAAATAAGTTATGTATTAGGGTGGCCGTGTTTGCAGTATAAAGATATTTAGGTCCTGACCTAAACACATACCTTGATATATCACGCTCGGAGCTCAATGTTATATCCAGAACATTGCTGGATGTTGGACCAATGAATGTAGGGATATTTCCCTTGTTGGCTATCTGCAAATTGGTTTGCGGGTTGTAACAAAATAGAGATTCGCCTCTCTCGTTCGTATCTGCTCCTCCCCACACCTTGATATATCACGCTCGGAGCTCAATGTTATATCCAGAACATTGCTGGATGTTGGACCAATGAATGTAGGGACATTTCCCTTGTTGGCTATCTGCAAATTGGTTTGCAGGATGTAACAAAATAGAGATTCGCCTCTCTCGTTCGTATCTGCTCCTCCCCACGCATTGTGGTGCGCATTTCCATCTGCACCTATGACCAACCGCCCTTTGCGCCCTTCCTCCTGTACAAGCCTATTGCAATCCATCGGTGGAACCTCCGCAGCATGGGCCATGTAGCAGGACGCCAGGATAAATGCCTGCTTATTCTTTTGCTCAACGGCCACCGCTACGAGGACCTCAGTGGTGTAATTAGGCAGCATATATGAATGCAGCTGTTTCCTTACCATTACTACAGCTCGCACCCGTCCTTCCGTTTGCGCGTAGTAAACGCCAAACCCGCGCGCGCTAAGTCCAGAAACCTTTCCTCCCGATGAAAGCCACGGCTCCTGGATCAGCGCCACGTCAAACGAACCCTCCTCAAGGGTTAGGAGGAATTCGCTCGACCCCACTTTACTGTGTTGGAGGTTTATCTGTAGCGCTCGCAGCACCATTGGGCTGTTTGTCCCCCTCCAGCACCTTCGTCGTCCTCCCCTTGCCCTTTTGGTTTAGAGTATTCGAGGCCCCCTTCAGCCTCTCGTAACTGTTGTGCCGAGTGTTGCTCTGTGCGAGTTACAGCACCATTTGGCGGTAGGTCCTCTTCTAACACCTTCGTGGTGACGTCGGGAACTTCCACCTGCTTTTTTCCCTTAGGCTTTTGAGGTCCTTTTCGACTTCGCTCACCTCTAGCGTGTTAGGTTTTTATCCATCTTTTCCTGAGTCGCATGTAAATTTTGCCAGTGCCAAAGGACATTTTGCCAAGCTGCGTGTACAAAATATCATCCGCCTGCTTGTTTATTTGGAGAATATAGAACTGACCTTCCTCGGTAGGCCGAGATACAGTAAGTACCTTCCAATCCTGTGTCGGTATGTTCGGATTCTGATTCTGCAGAAGTCGCAGTGTATCCTCCGAATTCATCGCGCATGGTTTCCATACCTTAACTTTTGGTACCGTGGGGATTTGCGTTTTATCCACCATCTCAAACCACGCATTCGTGCCTTGCCCTTGGAGGTTTGGAACCACTTCCTCCAGCCACCGCAAGCTCGCGATGTTGTCGCACGCTATCATCTTCACATCATTATACCATCCCCCCGAATCAAAGGTTGGAAGGGGCTTACTTGGTTATTCCCGCATCGTCTTAAACATTAAGCTAATAAGCTCCCTTTCCACAGATTTCCACTTTTCATTAGTCATTTGTCCGAAAGGACTGCTACGATCAACCAACGCCACAGTCAGTGACTGCTTTGCCACATCACTCATATTCTCGGGAAAAGCCGGAGTCTTAGTGTTATCTCCCTTTGGCACCTCCGAGAAAGCCGGAGTCTTAGCGTTAACTCCCTTTAGCACCTCCGAGAAAGCCGGAGTCTTAGCGTTATCTCCCTTTGGCTTATCTCCTACTTCCGTAGTTGGAACTTCCCTCTGACTCGCAGCTTTCGAGGTAGTTGCTACCTCGCTATTGGGGCCCATCTGTCTTACAGCTTTGGGCCTACTTGTCTTGTCTGTGCGACTGCCCTGCCTCGCGGCTCTAAGACTGGGTCCTTTCTGGCTCTTGAAAGCAGGTTTGTCACCTTCCGCCGAACGTTGCCTCTTCATTCTGCCATTCGACGCTTCTTCCTCGTACCGGTTGCAGAACCGAGGGTTTCTCGCAGCATACCTTTTGAACTGCCTTCTACCTACTTCTACCGCCTCATGGGCCCATTCCATTTTCCAAGCACTCCGTTCGTAATTTATGACCAGTTTGGTATTGATGTGTGAACCTTCTGTGCTCATTTCAAGCACTATTTGTGCTTAAAATAAGATTTTTCGTTCTCACGCTTCGAGAACGGCTTGTGGTCGATTTAACCGTTTTCGTTCTCAATTCAAGAACGGTTTGGGCTTGATCATTGATGGGAGGGGAAAGTATTTTTTTTCAATAGGTACCCATATATTTTTATTAATAATAATTTTTTTGTCATAAATAAAAAATATTTATAACAAAACAATTGTTATTATAGTCCAAAAATTTAAGAAAAAATGCATAATACGCATTTTTTCATATGTTTTTCTTACTGAGAAATTATACTTATTTGAAGATGTAATCTGCATATATACTTAAAACATTTCATAACAAGTTTGAGAATTATCTGTGCATAAGTGAATGGAAAAATAATTTAACGAAAAATAAAAGTTAAAAAATTGCTTTAAAAAATTTTTAAATTTTATACGCGCCACGCGATCGCAACCACAACATCATAACCGCTGGGCCACTACGACTGCTTAATAGCTTGCGCCAAATGTTGTATTTAACATTGTTGGGCACACGAATTGTATCATTTCTTTTTTCTCGAACTTAATTTAAGAACATTGTTGTTAATCTAAGAACATTGTTCTCATTAATAGAACATTTGTTCATATTTTAAGATCAGCCGTTCTCTTTTCAAGAAAATGGTTGTCAGTTCAAGAACAAGGTTGTTGTTTTGAGAACAGGTCGGTCGTGTTTCAAGAACAAAAAACTAAGAACATGAAAATCTTGAATTGAGTCCGGAGTTGCTGGATTTTAGAACGGCGTTTTTCTCTGAGTGTAATCCGTTTTCATTGGTGTGCTTCTCCAACACGGTGATTCTCAGGGGGTCGGGGTTTCTCAGGGGGGCCGCGATTTAGAGGTACTAAGACATTTTTTTATTCAGGAGAGTCTTTAGTTGTTCCATGTGCAAATTTTAAGCCGAATTTCAAAAGCAACGAATATTGATAATGATTTTTTGCCTGGGCCTCAGGAGACCATAAAAACATCAAACAAAAATGTATGTTTACTTGAATCCGAAATCGTAAAGTTTTCGTGGTGACACTGATCAAGGTTCATCTTCAAAAATTCTTCCAGTCTTTGCGATCTGAAGAAGTCAACGAAATAATTCGTCGAGGTCATCAAAAGTGTCCTGTTATTTTTCCACGTGATTGTCATGACGAAGCATTTCCTACCTCGTTGTTAAACAGAATCTTGCCAAATGCAGAGAAAGTGGAGCGTGACTGGTTGGTGTGGAGTGCCAGTAGCAATACTTTTTATTGCCTACCATGCCGTCTGTTAAGCAACAATACTTTAAACCGACCTCAAATTGTTTGTCCTGGCGGACATTCAAGATTCCAGGTATGTAAGAAGCTATACGATAAACTGCCATCACACGAAAATACTCAAGATCACATTAAATTTTATATTCAACAAGCAGACCCGGCAGACGTTGTTCTGCCCTAAATTTGATATATCTGCATACATTTTGATAAGCTTTTTCCGTATAAATCTGCCCTCGCCGCTCTACACTTTTTCCTAATCTTTGTATTCACTCCTCCCTCAGTATTTTTTGCTTCATCTATCTCCGTCTTCGTCTCATTCCATCTCTTTCTCAGTCTCCTTCTCTCTTTTCTCTTCTCTCAAGTTTTTCTCATTCTTCTTCATATCTTATTGCCAGCCCCAGAGGGTGGTATGTATTTTGTTCCAGTCCCACTCCGAGTCTCAGTCTCAGTCCCAGTCCTAATCCCAGTCCCAGTCCGTCTCTGGTCTACTTCCCGGAAAAAAGCATCGTAAATACTAATATAGGCAAATTTATATACCAAATTTCAGGCAAATGGAATAGGACGTATGTAAATAGGTATGTGGGTATTATTAATTCATGACTTTATTTCGGATTCGCATGCATATTTATCAGTTTTGACTGGTTGATGCGACTAAATGGAATATCACAATGAAAATTACTTAAAAGCTCTCAGCAACAGCTTTCATTTGATATCCAAAATACACACACATTCTAGGGGTATCCGGGTCCATGTTTTGGCCTATATCTCGAGACCCTAGTCACCAGTAGGTAAGAAAACTACCCTGTAGTAAAGCACTCATCAAGAGTTTTCCTTTGATATCCATATTGTATAAACATTGTATCGGGGTATCCGTGTCCACGTTTTGGCCTATATCTCGATACCCAAGACACCCAGCTGTATAAAAAATTATCTGTAGTAAAGCACACATCAACAGCTTCAATTTGATACCCATAATGTAAAAACGCATCCTAGGGGTGCCCGGGTCCATGTTTTGGCCTATATCTCGAGACCCTAGTCACCCAGTGTCAAAGTACTCATAATCAGCTTCCATTTGATACCCATATTGCACAAACACTTCCTGGAGTTACGCGGGTCCATGTTTTGGCCTATATCTCGAGACCCTAGTCACCCGGTATCAAAATACTCATTATTTAAACCTTCCCCGTGGAAAAATACACATATATACCAATTTTCATAATAATCGGTCCAGTAGTTTTTGAGTTAATCGATGACATACATACAAACATTCATTTTTATATATATAGATATATGGCTAAACCGATTTGGGATTTCAAAATCAACTAACCATCATCTCTCCTTCCTGTATCATTCCTAAAAATTTCATGGCGATCTTTCTATCCGTTCTCGAGTTATGGAGTGACAATCAAAATGTACACATCTTTTTATATATATAGATGGCGAACTTTACAAAATCTAATTCAAAAGGAGGCTACAATTGATACACTTATCAATGAACAGCTAATCACTGAAACTCAAAAGTGGAAAGAAATTTTATATATAATTTGGGTGAAAGAGGCCTAGCTTTCAAAGGCGAAAGTATATATCATGGTGAACGAAACGATGGACAATTTTTGGGCATCTAATATCTCATAAGCCATTATGATCCTATACTTAGAGATCCTTTGGAGAATGTTAGGATTTCACAACAGCAACACAAACGTCTACAAGTTCACTATCTTTCCCCAGACATTCAGACGAGTTTATAGAAATGTGTGCAAAGCACGTGAGGGAAACTATATTAGATCAAGGCAAGAAAGCCAAGTATTTTGCTATTATCGTTGATGCTGTTCGCGCCTATATGGCAGCTCACTTATATTTTGTAATTCCAACCATAGTACAGGTTTACAAGTATGATATGTATGAGAAGAAAACAATTCCTTTCTCTTTCTAACACACTGCCGTTTGACACTTCGGTCAGTGTCAAACTATTGTGGAACTCAGTGGAACCTGCGTGGAACATGCGTTTGGCACTGAACGAAGTGTCAAAATTACCAGGGTTGCTGTTGTGGAAAGCGACGCAAAGAAACAAAAAAAGGAGCGGAATATCAGGTATGGGTTGCTGTGATAGTAAATTTTTTTGAACGAATTTAGTATGAAAATAAGGTGCACCTATATGGGTTTTACAGAAAATTATACAAAAGTCTTGAATTGGGGTAGCTGAGGACGCGCAGTTATTCTAGTATTAAGAATACACACACGGGTGCTAAGAGTTTGTAACCGTTCAAAAGTTCTCCGCGAAAAACAGTTTGAAACTGAGGTCGACGGCAATAACCCGTCCAAAAATGTGGAAAGAGAATTGAAAAGACGCGTTTTGTCCTGTTATCAATAGTCCAAAGGCGAAAAAGTATTTGAATTATTGGAAGCGAGGCAAAAACGCGTCTATTAATACTTCCACCAACGGTTTGGTCATGTTTTAGCAATCGTTCCCGGTAATAAAGTATCACAATTTGTTAATTAACATTGTCCAAAACATATGGATTTTAAAGAGAGATGTAATTAAGTGCTCGTTTGAAAGTAAATAAGGATATTTCTTTTCGTTAGCAGCTACTAAACTTTTCTTGGACCTAAGAAGTACAACGGTGCCAAATAGCATCCACAAAACAAACGAACAAGAACAAGGACTTTATCAGGTGAGCGTGGCTGTGTTTATGCGTGCTGCTACATATCCTACTTGTAGACCTGTACTATGATTCCAACGAATGATGGAATGAAGTAAATGAACAAAATGAAATGTCAGTTCATTGTAAACATCCGCCTACATATATTCCTGTACAACCGCTTAAAAACTAATTTACATTAAATTAAATCTTGTTCAATCCGCTGATTTATTAATCGCTTTTTTACAACCCGTTTTAAATTGCGTACATTTCATCCATAGTAAACTCTCGATATTCCGCTTTTTGTTCTATGCCTGATGCTAGTCACGTTGACTACGGTCGTTTTGCGCTAACTCCATTTCAATTCGAAAGCAACAAATTTTACAATTCCAGAACGGTTTTTGGCTTTCGTGAATTGTAACCAAAGAACTGGTCAGAAAATCGCTGATCTAATTTGCCGTACTTGATTGAAGATTGTCGTGCACAAGGGTACGTTAACGGCGCCAAAGGAGCTTACAACGGACCAGTACGTCACATTCTCAACAAAAACTCGAATGCTGATTACTCGCCTTGTGCAACCCACAGTCTCAATTTATGTGGTGTTGATGCTGCCGAATGTTGTACGGCAGCAATTACTTTCTTCGGGGTTGTACAAAAGTGTTTTACTATTTTCTGCAGCAGTCCACAACGATGGGAGATCCTCAAAAAAATGTACCGAGCTCTCTTCATAGTCTTTCGGACAAGCATACGGAGATATTACCGGCATTCTCAAGTATATCAACAAGTTCGAATGTATCTTGCTGTCCTCAATTTGGTTCAAAATATTGACTACCATTAATGAAAGAAACGTGGTTCTCCAAACTAGAGACGCCACTATAGATGTTGAGGTCCAACATCTTGATGCCTTATTAGCTGATTTGAAGTTGATGAAAAGACACCAGGTGGTGTCTAGAGTAATACAGGATAAGTTAGGAAACGAAGAAAGGTTGAGTACTGATTGTGGGTGTAGGTATCAGGTGTTAAAACAAATACTAGCTGAGGGTATACAGCAGGGAAGAAGACCAAATATATGGGTTAAAAGTAAACCGTGTCCATGGTATTCAGCAGACATAAAACAACATATGGTGGAAACGGATATTGCTTATAACAGATTTCTTCTGTTGAAAGAAACGGGATATGGGCAATTTGAGCAATATAAGGAAAAAAAGAAATAAATTTATTAGCGTGTGGAGAAATGCGAAAATGAAGTATCATGAAGATAGTTTTGAAAAACTAAAGAAAGGTCCGAAGAAACTTTTGAAATATCTTAAAACGTTATATAAAGTTGAGTCTAAGCCAATGAATAGCTTGATAATTGAAAACGAACTTGATGCTTCTGAAATAGCTAATACTCTGCAAAAATCGCGAGTACTCCATGCATGCATGTATGGAGTACTCGCTATGCACCAAGCGAGTGCTCCAAAATTAACCACAATTCATACAAAAAATATGGTCCAATTAACATTGCGATGTCCTAGGACCGGACCATATACTCCAGCTCCGCATTACATCAGAGTAATCCATGGAGAACCCACAGTCCAATAAACATCGTGTAGTGATTACAATCGTTAAAAACGAGCAATGATCGGCTTACAACATGTTCGTGTAGAAACATGAGTTGGTCCATCGCTGCATTACAGTGGAGTAGAATGGTAAGTACTCCAGTGGACCACATGGTCCAACGATTTTTGCAGGGTAGATTAAATCAGTTTTTTGTCGGTAGTGTGGATGAGATAGTTCAAAATATACCTAATGTATGTAAATACCTATGAAATGGAAGAGAGAGCTGGATATGCTGCATTATGTGAATTCCTAGAAGTAGATAAGGAATATATTACAAGAATAGTAAAAAACTTAAAAAATACGAATGGCCTGATGGAATAAGTTGTGATACAATTAAAAAACTGTGGGAAGTGGTGGGTGATGAAGTAACTAGTATTGTACAGCAGTCACTTACACAGAGAAGTATGCCGCATGCACTAAAAACGTCAGTGATTGTGCCCATCGCCAAAATCAAAGGAAGTGTGCATTGCAATGACCTGAGGCCAATTAATACCCTTCCAGTGATAGAAAAAGTCATTGAAACTATTGTACAAGAAACATTACTTAAGCATATATCTGAAAATAGATTATTTACAAAGCACAAGTCAGGCTTTAGAGAGAAACACAGTACAGAATCGACTTTGCAACTAGTTATAGAAGACTGATTAAGGGCCATTGATGGAGGTGAAGGCGTACTAGCAGTTTTTCTAGACTACAAAAGAGCATTTTAAACTATTAATAGGAATCTGTTGTTGAAAAAGTTAAGGAAATTATATGGCATCACTGGAAGAGTTTATGAATGAATAGAAGATTATCTAAGTAACTGATATCAAACTCTAAGATTTAATAATAAAGTTTTACAGGAGATAGAAGTAAAACATGGTGTTCCACAAGGAAGTAAATTAGGTCCGTTGTTGTGCATAATGTATATTAACGATTTGCCAGGAGTATTACATCATTGCAAAATACATATGTTTGCGGATGATACACTGATTTATTTAAGGGAAAAGGATGTGCAAGTTGGGCTTGGAAAGATTAATGAAAATTTACTTACTGTATACGAATGGTTGTGTATGAACCAATTGTGTGTTAATGTGCAAAATACAAAATGTATGGTAGTAGGAAAGCCTAGATTTAGGGAGGAAGCTGAAATTAGATCAGTTTTACTTTCAGGGTCACAGCTGGAATGGATCCAAAGATACAAGTATCTAGGGGTAATTATAGATAATAGTTTGAGTTTCAAAGAACACGTTGAGTATATAAATGACAAAATAGCAAAGAAAGTCAACTTGCTGCGTAGATTGAAAAAAATAATTCGAAAGCAGGAAAAACTACATTATTTAAAATGATTTTGGTGCCTCATATAAAGTATTGTTCTACAATACTATTGATGGCAAGTAAACAAGCAATATCCAAGTTGCAAAAAAATTTTAATAAAGGGATGAGGGCAATATTGAACAAAAGTCATACTGAACGTGTTCAAAGTATGTTAAGAGATTTAGGATATTTATCTATAGAAAATGAAGTGAAAAGAGATGTACTAACTTTGATCTATAGAGTTGAAAATGACCCATTACCTGAATATTTAGAATATTTAATTAGAAGAAACTCTGATGTACATCAGTACCTAACTAGACAGGCAAATCAGTTTCACTTGGAGCCTGTACGTACAACTAAGGGCTTAAAATCAGTATGTAATAATGGACCAGCAATGTATCATGCTGTCCCAGATGAAATCAAAAATGTAAGAACAGTTGGATTGTTTAGGGAAAGGATAGGTCTCTGGTTAGATGCTAATGCAATGGCTGATGATTAATGCGATATAAAATAATCTAATCTAATCTAATATCTAATATCTAATATATATTATAAATGGCAAAGTTTGGATGTTTGGATGTTTAGATGTTTGGATGTTTGGATGTTTGGATGTTTGGATGTTTGTCCAGACGTTTGTCTTTGTGACTCAATCACGCAAGAACGGCTGGACGGATTTATATGAAATTTGGCATGCATATAGCCAATAGTCTAGAAGGATCTACTAGCTATATATTTTTCAAAAGGGGCGTAGGGGCGTGGTCTCCGCCCCCTAGGAACAGTTATAATTTAATTATTATATTTTTTTGTCTTTGCGACTGAATCACGCCAGAACGGCTTCACGGATTTTGATGAAATTTGGGACAGAGATAATAGGCTACTGGCGAAATTTTTTTCGAACATGGAAAGGGGGAAGGGGGTCCCACGACCCCTTCGAATAATTACTTTTTAACAATTTTTACACATTATAACTTTACGTATACTGACCTTCACCAATATTACAAACTCAATGGGAGAAATAAGTCGAGGGCTTACAAAGTGAGCAGTGATACACCCCCCCCCCCTCCTTTCCCCTCTCGTGCAAAATCTATAAATTGTTATAACTCAATGTAAATTTTATCCTAAAATCAATAATTTTTGGTATCTGGCTCATACAGATCGAGATCTAAACAATTTTGGAAAAACGATCAGTGGTACTCTCCTCCTCCCGCCATCCGCCCTCCTTCAATTGTTTTTATTAGCACGCTTTTATTAGCTTTACCTGTATGTTTCTTTGTAACTCCTCATTCGCTCCAACGCGCCTGTTGCCTTATTAACATGGTTTTATAATTATCTTCACCCTATTTGTAATCCCGTTTGGGTCATATCGAGACCCTTCAGGGATCATTTCTGGATGGTTTTCGGGATCCGTCCGCGATCCCGCCGGGGTCATTTCTGGACTTTTTCGGGATTATTCCGGGATTATTTTGGGACCCTTCCGGGATCATTTGTGTATAGTTTTCGGGATCCGTCCGGGATTCCGTCGGGATTATTTTGGGACATTTTCGGGACTATTCCGGGATCATTTCGGGACTATTTCGCGATCATTTGGGGACCCTTCCGGCATCATTTCTGGACGGTTTTCGGGATCCGTCCGGGATCCCGTCGGGGTCATTTCGGAACTTTTTCTCGACTAAGACGGGATCATTTGGGGAGCCTTTCGGCATCATTTCTGGATGGTTTTCGGGATCCGTCCGGGCCCCGTCGGGGACATTTCTGGACTTTTTCTCGACTGATACGGGATCATTTGAGGACCCCTTCGGCATCATTTCTGGATGGTTTTCGGGTTCCGTCCGGATCCCGTCAGAGTCATTTCGGGGCCCTTTCTCGACTAATACGGGATCATTTGGGGACCCTTTCGGCATCATTTCTCGATGGTTTTCGGGATCCGTCCGGGATCCCGTCGGGGTCATTTCGGGACTTTTTCTCGACTAATACGGGATCATTTGGGGACCTTTTCGGCATCATTTCTGTGTGGTTTTCGGGATCCGTTCGGGATCCCTTCAGGGTCATTTTGGGACTTTTTCTCGACTAATACGGGTTCCTTTGAGGTACCTTCCGGCATCATTTCTAGATGGTTTTCGGGATCCATCAGGGATCCCGTCGGGGTCATTTCTGGACTTTTTCTCGACTAATACGGGATCATTTGGGGTAGCTTCCGGCATCATTGCTAGATGGTTTTAGGGATCCGTCCGGGATTCCGTCTCGGTCATTTCGGGACTTTTTCTCGACTTATACGGGATCATTTGGGGACCCTTTCGGCATCATTTCTCGATGGTTTTCGGGATCCGTCCGGAACCCGTCGGGGTCATTTCGGGACTTTTTCTCGACTAATACGGGATCATTTGGGGACGCTTTCGGCATCATTTCTGGATGGTTTTCGAGATCCGTCCGGGATCCCGTCGGGGTCATTTCGGGACTATTTCGGGATCATTTGGGGTACCTACCGGCATCGTTTCTAGATGGTTTCGGGATCCGTCCGGGATCCCGTCGGGGTCATTTCGGGACTTTTTCTCGACTAATACGGGATCATTTGGGGACGCTTTCGGCATCATTTCTGGATGGTTTTCGGGATCCGTCCGGGATCCCGTCTTGGTCATTTCGGGACTTTTTCTCGACTTATACGGGATCATTTGGGGACCTTTTCGGCATCATTTCTGTACGGTTTTCGGGATCCGTTCGGGATCCCTTCAGGGTAATTTTGGGACTTTTTCTCCACTAATACGGGTTCATTTGAGGTACCTTCCGGCATCATTGCTAGATGGTTTTCGGGATCCGTCCAGGATCCAATCAGAGTCATTTCGGGACTATATTGGGATCATTTGGGGTACCTTCCGGCATCATTTCTATATGATTTTGAGGATCCGTTCGGGATCCCGTCGGGGTTATTTCGGGACTTTTTCTCGACTAATACGGGATCATTTGGCGACCCTTTCGGCATCATATCTTGATGCTTTTCGGGATCCGTCCGGGAACCATCGGGGTCATTTCGGGACTTTTTCTCGACTAATACGGGATCATTTGGGGACGCTTTCGGCATCATTTCTGGATGGTTTTCGGGATCCGTCCGGGATCCCGTCTTGGTCATTTCGGGACTTTTTCTCGACTTATACGGGATCATTTGGGGACCCTTTCGGCATCATATCTTGATGCTTTTCGGGATGCGTCCGGGAACCAGTCGGGGTCATTTCGGGACTTTTTCTCGATTAATACGGGATCATTTGGGGACGCTTTCGGCATCATTTCTGGATGGTTTTCGGGATCCGTCCGGGATCCCGTCGGGGTCATCTCGAGACTATTTCGGGATCATTTGGGGCACCTTCCGGCATCATTTCTAGATGGTTTTCGGGATCCGTCCGGGATCCCGTCAAGTTTATTACGGAACTATATCAAGATCCTTTGGGGTACCTTCCGGCATCATTTCTATATGATTTTGAGGATCCGTTCGGGATCCCGTCGGGGTTATTTCGGGACTTTTTCTCGACTAATACGGGATCATTTGGCGACCCTTTCGACATCATATCTTGATGCTTTTCGGGATCCGTCCGGGAACCAGTCGGGGTCATTTCGGGACTTTTTCTCGACTAATACGGGATCATTCGGGGACGCTTTCGGCATCATTTCTGAATGGTTTTCGGTATCCGTCCGGGATCCCGTCTTGGTCATTTCGGGACTTTTTCTCGACTTATACGGGATCATTTGGGGACCCTTTCGGCATCATATCTTGATGCTTTTCGGGATGCGTCCGGGAACCAGTCGGGGTCATTTCGGGAATTTTTCTCGACGAATACGGGATCATTTGGGGACGCTTTCGGCATCATTTCTGGATGGTTTTCAGGATCCGTACGGTATCCCGTCGGGGTCATTTCGGGACTATTTCGGGATCATTTGGGGTACCTTCCGGCATTATTTCTAGATGGTTTTCGGGATCCGTCCGGGATCCCGTCGAGGTCATTTCGGTACTATTTCGGGATCATTTGAGGTACCTTCCGGCACCATTTCTAGATGGTTTTAGGGATCCTCCCGGGATCCCGTCAGGGTCATTTCGGGACTATTTCGGGATACCTTCCGGCATCATTTCTGGATAGTTTTCGGGATCCATCCGGGATCCCGACGGGGTCAATTCAGGACTTTTTCCTGACTAATACGGGATGATTTGCGGACCCTTTCGGCATTATTTCTGGATGCTTTTCGGGATCCGTCAGGAATCCCGTCGGGGTCATTTCGGGACTTTTTCGGGACTAATACGGGCTAATTAGGGGAGCCTTTCGGCATCATTTCTGGATGGTTTTCGGGATCCGTACGGGATCCTGCCAGGGTCATTTCGGGACTATTTCGGGATCATTTGGGGTACCTTCCGGCATCATTTCTATATGATTTTGAGGATCCGTCCGGGATCCCGTCGGGGTTATTTCGGGACTTTTTATCGACTGGTATCGGATCATTAGGGGACCCTTTCGGCATAATTTCTGGATGGTTTTCGGGATCCGTCCGGGATCCCTTCCGAGTCATTTCGGAACTTTTTTGGGACTATTTGGGGATCATTTGGGGTATTTTCCGGCTTCATTTCTGTATGGTATTCGGGATCATTTGGGGTCCCTTCCGCCATAATTTCTGGATGGTTTTCGGTCATTTCGGAACTATTAGGGGATCATTTGAGGACATTCCGGCATCATTTCTGGATAGTTTTTGGGATCCATGAGGGATCCCGTCGGGGTAATTTCTGGACTTTTCAGATTTTGTTTCGGGATTATTTTGGGTTTCCAAGATCATTTCTGGATGGATTTCGAGATCTGTCCGGGATCCCGTCAGTGTCATTTAGGAGTCCGTTCGAGATTCCGTCAGGGTCATTTCGGGACTATTAGGGGATCATGTGAGGACCTTTCCGGCATCATTTCTGGATAGTTTTCGGAATCCGTCTGGGATCCCGTCGGGGTCATTTCAGAACTTTTTCGGGACTAATACGGGATCATTTTGGGACCCTTTGCGGAATCATTTCTGTATGGTTTGCGCGATCCGTCGTGGATCCCCTAAGGACCCTTCCTGGATATTTTCTGGATAGTTTTTGAGAACCGTCCGGGAGCCCGTCAGGGTCATTTCGGAACTTTTTCGAGACTATTTCGGGATCATTTTGGTACCCTTCAGGCATCATTTCTTTGTGGTTCTCTGGATAAGTCTAGAATCGTGTCGTTGTCATTTCGGGTTTTTTGGGACTATTCCGGGAACTTTTGGAGACCCTTCCGTGGCATTTCTAAATGGTTTTCGGGATCTGTCCGCGATAGCGTCGGGGTCATTTCGTGAATTTTTCTGGATAATTTCGGGATCATTTGGGGATCCTGTCAGGTTATCAGCTCATTTAGTTCTTTTTTTACTCAATTACGAAAATAAAATGTATTGGACAGAAACATCTTTTTAAACAGATAACTTGATAAGCAGGCTAACGTGAATATCCCATATATTTAATTTTCTTCTTGCGGACGGGGCCGCGGGTAAAGGCTAGTCTAATATATATTATAAATGGGAAAGTTTGGATGTTAAGATGTTTGGATGTTTGGATGTTTGGATGTTTAGATGTTTGGATGTTTGGATGTTTGGATGTTTGGATGTTTGGATGTTTGTCCCAGATGTTTGTCTTTGTGACTCAATAACGCAAGAACGGCTGGACCGATTTGAATGAAATTTTGTACACATATAGCCAATGGTCTAGAAGGATCTACTAGCTATATATTTTTCAAAAGGGGCGTGGTCCCCGCCCCCTAGGAACAGTTATAATTTAATTATTATATTTTTTCGTCTTTGCGACTGAATCACGCCAGAATGGCTACACGGATTTTGATGAAATTTGGGACACAGACAGTAGTCTACTAGCGAAATTTTTTTCGAACATGGAAAGAGGGGTGGGGGTCCTACGACCCTTCGAGAAATTATTTTTCATAATTTTTTACACATTATAACTTTACGTATACTGGCCTTCACCAATATCACAGACTCAAGGGGTCAAATAAGTCGAGGGCTTACAAAGTAAGCAGTGACACCCTCCGCCCGCCCCCCTTTATCTCCCCCTCTGGTGTAAAATCCATAAATTGTTATAACTCAATCTAAATTTTCTCCTAAATCAATAGTTTTTGATATCTGGTACATACAGAACGAGATCTAGACAATTTTGGAGGAACGATCAGTGGTCCTCTCCTCTACTCCCGCCATCCGCCCTCCATCAATTGTTTTTATTAGCACGCTTTTATTAGCTTTGCCTGTATGTTTCTATCTAACTTTTTATTCGCTCCAATGCGCCTGCTGCCTTATTAACATGGTTTTATAATTAGCTTCACCTTATTTGTAATCCCCGTAAGGGTCATATCGAGACCCTTCCGGGATCATTTCTGGACGGTTTTCGGGATCGGTCCGGGATTACGCCGGGGTAATTTCGGGACTTTTTTCGGGACTATTTCGGGATCATTTTGGACCCTTCCGGGATCATTTCTGTATAGTTTACGGGATCCGTCCGGGATCCCGTCGGGGTTATTTTGGAACATTTTCGGGACTATTCCGGAATCATTTCGGGACTATTTCGCGATCATTTGGGGACCCTTCCGTCATCATTTCTGGATGGTTTTCGGGATCCGTGCGGGATCTCGTCGAGGGTCATATGGGGACCTTTTCGGGATCATTTGAGGGCTCTTCCGGCATCATTTCTGGATGGTTTTCGGGATCTGTCCGGGATATCGTCGGGGTCATTTGGGGACTTTTTCGGGATCATTTGGGGGCTCTTCCGGCATCATTTCTGGATGGTTTTCGGGATCCGTCCGGGATCTCGTCGGGGTTATTTGGGGACTTTTTCGGGATCATTTTGGGGCTCATCCGGCATCATTTCTGGATGGTTTTCGGGATCCGTCCGGGATCCCGTCGGGGTCATTTCGGGACTTTTTCGCGACTAATACGGGATCATTTGGGAACCCTTTCGGCATCATTTCTGGATGGTTTTCGGGATCCGTCCGGGATCCCGTCGGGGTCATTTCGGAACTTTTTCGCGAATAATACGGGATCATTTGGGAACCCTTTCGGCATCATTTCTGGATGGTTTTCGGGGATCCGTCCGGGATCCCATTAGGGTAATTTCGGGACTATTAGGGGATCATTTGGGAACCTTTCCGGCATCATTTCTGGATAATTTTCGGGATCCGTCCGGGATGCCGACGAGGTCATTTCGGGACTATTTCGGGATCATTTGGGATACCTACCGGCATAATTTCTGGATGGTTTTTGGGATTCGTCCGGGATCCCGTCGTGGTCCTTTCGGGGACTTTTTTTCGACTAATACGGGATCATTTGCGGACCCTTTCGGCATCATTTCTGGATAGTTGTCGGGATCCCGTCACGGTCATTTCGGGACTATTAGGGGATCATTTGAGGACCTTTCCGGCATCATTTCTGTATTGTTTTCGGAATCCTTTCGGGATCCCGTCAGGGTCATTTTGGGACTTTTTTGGGGCTAATACGGGATCATTTGGGGATCCTCTAGGGGTCGTTTCGTGACTTTTTCTGTTTTATTTCGGGATCAAATGGGGACCCTTCCGGCATAATTTCTTGATGGTTTGCCGGATCCATCAGGGTCATTTCGAGACCATTTTGGGATGATTTGGGGACCCTTCCGAGATCATTTCTGGATCCGTCCGGGATGCCGTAGGAGCCATTTCGGGATTTTTTGTTACTTTTCCGGGATAGTTTTTGGACCCTTCCGGGATCATTTCTGGATCTGTGCGGGATCCAATCTGGGTCATTTCCGGACTATTTCGGGATCATTTTGGGATCCTTCCGGAATCATTTCTGTATGGTTTTCGCGATCCGTCGTTGATTCCCTCGGAGCCATTTCGGAACCTTTTCTGGAATATGTCGGGGTCATTTGGGGACTTTTTCGGGATCATTTGGGGCTCTTCCGGCATCATTTCTGGATGGTTTTCGGGATCCGTGCGGGATCTCGTCGGGGGTCATTTGGGGACTTTTTCGGGATCATTTGGGGGCTCTTCCGGCATCATTTCTGGATGGTTTTCGGGATCCGTCCGGGATCCCATCAGGGTAATTTCGGGACTATTAGGGGATCATTTGTGGACCTTTCCGGCATCATTTCTGGATAATTTTCGGTATCCGTCCGGGATGCCGACGAGGTCATTTCGGGATTATTTCGGGATCATTTAGGATACCTACCGGCATCATTTCTGGATGGTTTTTGGGATTCGTCCGGGAGCCGTCGGGGTCATTTCGGGACTTTTTTTCGACTAATACGGGATCATTTGCGGACCCTTTCGGCATCATTTCTGGATAGTTGTCGGGATCCCGTCACGGTCATTTCGGAACTATTAGGGAATCATTTGAGGACCTTTCCGGCATCATTTCTGGATAGTTTTTGGAATCCTTTCGGGATCCCGTCAGGGTCATTTCGGGGCTTTTTCGGGATCATTTAAGGATGGCTTTCAGGATTCGTCCGGGAACCCGTCAGGGTAATTTCTGGACTTTTCCGAGACTATTTCGGGATAATTTTGGGACCTTCCCAAGATCATTTCTGGATGGATTTCGGGATTTGTCCGGGATGCCCTCAGGGTCATTTTGGGACTATTAGGTGAGCATTTGAGGACCGTTCCGGCATCACTTCTGGATGGTTTTCGGTATCCGTTCAGATTCCCGTCGGAATAATTGCGGGACTTTTTCGGGATCATTGGGGTCCCTTCCAAAATCATTTCTGGATGGTTTTTGGGATTCGTCCGGCATCCCGTCGGGGTCATTTCGGGACTTTTTCTCGACTAATACGGGATCATTTGCGGGCCCTTTCGGTATCATTTCTGGATAGTTGTCGGGATCCGTTCGGGATCCCGTCAGGGTCTTTTCGGAACTATTGGGAGATCATTTGAGGACCGTCAGGGTCTTTTCGGAACTATTGGGAGATCATTTGAGGACCTTTCCGGCATCATTTCTGGTTAGTTTTCGGGATCCTTTCCGAGTCCCATCAGGGTCATTTCGGGACTTTTTCGGCATCATTTAAGATTGGTTTTCAGGATTCGTCCGGTATCCGTCAGGGTAATTTCTGGACTTTTCCCAGACTATTTCGGGATAATTTTGGGACCCTCCCAAGATCATTTCTGGATGGATTTCGGGATTTGTCCGGGATGCCGTAAGGTCATTTTGGGACTATTAGGTGATCATTTGAGGAACTTTTCGGCATCACTTCTGGATGGTTTTCGGTATCCGCTCAGGATCCCGTCGGAATTATTGCGGATCTTTTTCGGGATCATTTGGTGTCCCTTCCGGCATCATTTCTGGCTGGTTTTGGGATTCGTCCGGCATCCCGTCGGGTTCATTTCGGTACTTTTTCTCGACTAATACGGGATCATTTGCGGGCCCTTTCGGCATCATTTCTAGATAGTTGTCGGGATCCGTTCGGGATCCCGTCAGGGTCTTTTCGGAACTATTAGGTGATCATTTGAGGACATTTCCGGCATCATTTCTGGATAGTTTTCGGGATCCTTTCGGGGTCCAGTCAGGGTCATTTCGGGACTTTTTCGGGATCATTTAGAGATGGCTTTCAGGATTCGTCCGGGAACCCGTCAGGGTAATTTCTGAACTTTTCCGAGACTATTTCGGGATAATTTTGGGACCTTCCCAAGATCATTTCTGGATGGATTTTGGGATCAGTCCGGGATGCCGTCAGGGTCATTTTGGTATTAGGTGATCATTTGAGGACCTTTCCGGCATCACTTCTGGATGGTTATCGGTATCCGATCAGGATCCCCTCGGAATCATTGCGGGACTTTTTCGGGATCATTTGGGGTCCCTCCCAAGATCATTTCTGGATGGATTTCGGGTTCTGTCCGGGATCCCGTCAGGGTCATTTAGGGGTGCGTTCGAGATCCCGTCAGGGTCATTTCGGGACTTCTTCGGGAACATATCGGGATCATTTCTGGATGGTTTATGGGATCCGTCCATTACCCCTTAAGGGTCATTTCGGGACTATTAGGTGATCATTTGAGGACCTTTCCGGTGTCACTTCTGGATGATTTTCGGTATCCGTTCGGGATCCCGTCGGAATCAATGCGGGAATTTTACGGAATCATTTGGGATTCCTTCCGGCATCATTTCTGGATGGTTTTCGTGATTTGTCCGGGATCCCGTCGGGGTTATTTCGGGACCTTTTCGGGGCTAATACGGGATCATTTGGGGATCCTCTAGGGGTCGTTTCGTGACTTTTTCTGTATTATTTCGGGATCATTTTGGGACCCTTTCGGCATAATTTCTTGATGGTTTGCCGGATCCATCAGGGTCATTTCGGGACCATTTTGGGATCATTTGGGGACCCTTCCGAGATCATTTCTGGATCCGTCCGCGATGCCGTAGGAACCATTTCGGGATTTTTTGTTACTTTTCTGGGATAGTTTTTGCACCCTTCCGGGATCATTTCTGGATCTGTGCGGGATCCCATCTGGGTCAATTCCGGACTATTTCGGGATCATTTTGGAATCCTTCCGGAATCATTTCTGTATGGTTTTCGCGATCCATCGTGGATCCCCTCGGAGCCATTTCGGAACTTTTTCTGGAGTTAGTCGGGATAATTTAGGGACCCTTCCTGGATATTTTCTGGATGGTTTCTGAGATCCGTCCGGGAGCCCGTCAGGGTAATTTCGGAACTTTTTCGGGACCATTTCGGGATCAATTTGGTACCCTTCAGGCATCATTTCTGTGTGGTTATCTGGATAAGTCTAGAATCGTGTCGTTGTCATTTCGGGTTTTTTTGGGACTAATTCGGGAACTTTTGGAAACACTTCCGGGGCGTTTCTGGATGGTTTTCGGGATCCGTCCGCGATAGCGTCGGGGTCCTTTCGTGGCTTTTTCTGGATAATTTCGTTATCATTTTGGGATCCTATCAGGTTATCAGCTCATAAAGTTCTTTTTTTTACTCAATTACAAAAATAAAATTCATTAGACAGAAAAAAAATTTTAAACAGATAACTTTATAAGCAGGCTAACGTGAATAGCCCACATATTTCATTTTCTCCTTGCGGACGGGGCCGCGGGTAAAGGCTAGTATATTATAAATGGGAAAGTTTGGATGTTAAGATGTTTGAATGTTTGGATGTTTGTCCAGACGTTTGTCTTTGTGACTCAATAACGCAAGAACGGCTGGACCGATTTGGATGAAATTTTGCACACATATAGCCAATAGTCTAGAAGGATCTACTAGCTATATATTTTTCAAAAGGGGCGTGGTCTCCGCCCCCTAGGAACAGTTATAATTTAATTATTATATATTTTCGTCTTTGCGACTGAATCACGCCAGAACGGCTTCACGGATTTTGATGAAATTTGGGACAGAGATAATAAGCTACTGCCGAAATTTTTTTCGAACATGGAAAGGGGGTCCCACGACCCCTTCGAATAATTACTTTTTAACAATTTTTACACATTATAACTTTACGTATACTGACTTTCACCAATATTACAAACTCAATGGGTGAAATAAGTCGAGGGCTTACAAAGTGAGCAGTGATACACCCCCCCCCCCCTCCTTTGCTATAACTCAATGTAAATTTTGTCCTAAAATCAATAATTTTTGGTATCTGGCTCATACAGATCGAGATCTAAACAATTTTGGAAAAACGATCAATGGTACTCTCCTCCTCCCGCCATCCGCCCTCCTTCAATTGTTTTTATTAGCACGCTTTTATTAGCTTTACCTGTATGTTTCTTTGTAACTCTTCATTCGCTCCAACGCGCCTGTTGCCTTATTAACATGGTTTTATAATTATCTTCACCCTATTTGGAATCCCGTTTGGGTCATATCGAGACCCTTCCGGGAATATTTCTGGATGGTTTTCGGGATCCGTCCGCGATCCCGCCGGGGTCATTTCTGGACTTTTTCGGGACTATTCCGGGATTATTTTGGGACCCTTCCGGGATCATTTGTGTATAGTTTTCGGGATCCGTCCGGGATTCCGTCGGGATTATTTTGGGACATTTTCGGGACTATTCCGGGATTTTTCGGGCCTATTTCGCGATCATTTGGGGACCCTTCCGGCATCATTTCTGAACGGTTTTCGGGATCCGTCCGGGATGCCGTCGGGGTCATTTCGGAACTTTTTCTCGACTAAGACGGAATCATTTGGGGACCCTTTCGGCATCATTTCTGGATGGTTTTCGGGATCCGTCTGGGTCCCGTCGGGGTCATTTCTGGACTTTTTCTCGACTGATACGGGATCATTTGAGGACCCTTTCGGCATCATTTCTGGATGGTTTTCGGGTTCCGTCCGTATCCCGTCAGGGTCATTCCGGGGCCCTTTCTCGACTAATACGGGATCATTTGAGGACCCTTTCGGCATCATTTCTCGATGGTTTTCGGGATCCGTCCGGGATCCCGTCGGGGTCATTTCGGGACTTTTTCTCGACTAATACGGGATCATTTGGGAACCTTTTCGGCATCATTTCTGTACGGTTTTCGGGATCCGTTCGGGATCCCTTCAGGGTCATTTTGGGACTTTTTCTCGACTAATACGAGTTCCTTTAAGGTACCTTCCGGCATCATTTCTAGATGGTTTTCGGGATCCCGTCGGGGTCATTTCGGGACTTTTTCTCGACTAATACGGGATCATTTGGGGACGCTTTCGGCATCATTTCTGGATGGTTTTCGGGATCCGTCCGGGATCCCGTCTTGGTCATTTCGGGACTTTTTCGGGATCATTTGGGGGCTTTTCCGGCATCATTTCTGGATGGTTTTCGGGATCCGTCCCGGATCTCGTCGGGGTAATTTCGGGACTATTTCGGGATCATTTGGGGTACCTTCCGGCATCATTTCTAGATGGTTTTCGGGATCCGTCCGGGATCCCGTCGGGGTCATTTCGGGACTTTTTCTCGACTAATACGGGATCATTTGGGGACGCTTTCGGCATCATTTCTGGATGGTTTTCGGGATCCGTCAGGGATCCCGTCTTGGTCATTTCGGGACTTTTTCTCGACTTATACGGGATCATTTCGGGACATTTTCGGCATCATTTCTGTATGGTTTTCGGGATCCCTTCAGGGTAATTTTGGGCCTTTTTCTCGACTAATACGGGTTCATTTGAGGTACCTTCCGGCATCATTGCTAGATGGTTTTCGGGATCCGTCCAGGATCCAATCAGGGTCATTTCGGGACTATTTCGGGATCATTGGGGTACCTTCCGGCTTCATTTCTAGACGGTTTTCTGGATCCGTCCGGGATCCCGTCGGGGTAATTGCGGGACTTTTTTTCGACTAATACGGGATCATTTGGGGTAGCTTCCGGCACCATTTCTAGGTGGTTTTAGGGATCCGTCCGGGGTCATTTCAGGACTTTTTCGGGACTAATACGGGCTAATTAGGGGAGCCTTTCGGCATCATTTCTGGATGGTTTTCGGGATCCGTACGGGATCCTGCCAGGGCCATTTCGGGACTATTTCGGGATCATTTGGGGTACCTTCCGGCATCATTTCTATATGAATTTGAGGATCCGTCCGGGATCCCGTCGGGGTTATTTCGGGACTTTTTATCGACTGGTATCGGATCATTTGGGGACCCTTTCGGCATAATTTCTGGATGGTTTTCGGGATCCGTCCGGGATCCCTTCCGGGTCATTTCGGAACTTTTTCGGGACTATTTCGGGATCATTTGGGGTCCCTTCCGGCATAATTTCTGGATGGTTTTCGGTCATTTCGGGATCATTTCTGAATAGTTTTTGGGATCCGTGCGGGATCCCGTCGGGGTAATTTCTGGACTTTTCAGAGATTGTTTCGGGGTTATTTTGGGCCCTTCCAAGATCATTTCTGGATGGATTTCGGGATCTGTCGGGATCCCGTCAGGGTCATTTAGGAGTCCGTTCGAGATCCCGTCAGGGTCATTTCGGGACTATTAGGGGATCATTTGAGGATCTTTCCGGCATCATTTCTGGATAGTTTTCGGAATCCATCTGGGATCCCGTCGGGGTCATTTCAGGAATTTTTCGGGATTAATACGGGATCATTTTGGGACCCTTCCGGAATAATTTCTGTATGGTTTTCGCGATCCGTCATGGATCCCCTAAGGACCCTTCCTGGATATTTTCTGGATGGTTTTTGAGAACCGTCCGGGAGCCCGTCAGGGTCATTTCGGAACTTTTTCGGGACTATTTCGGGATCATTTTGGTACCCTTCAGGCATCATTTCTTTGTGGTTCTCTGGATAAGTATAGAATCGTGTCGTTGTCATTTCGGGTTTTTTGGGACTATTCCGGGAACTTTTGGAGACCCTTCCGTGGCATTTCTAGATGGTTTTTGGGATCTGTCCGCGATAGCGTCGGGGTCATTTCGTGGATTTTTCTGGATAATTTCGGGATCATTTGGGGATCCTATCAGGTTATCAGCTCATTTAGTTCTTTTTTTACTCAATTACAAAAATAAAATGTATTAGACAGAAACATCTTTTTAAACAGATAACTTGATAAGCAGGCTAACGTGAATATCCCATATATTTAATTTTCTCCTTGCGGACGGGGCCGCGGGTAAAGGCTAGTATATATTATAAATGGCAAAGTTTGGATGTTTGGATGTTTGTCCAGACGTTTGTCTTTGTGACTCAATCACGCAAGAACGGCTGGACAGATTTGGATGAAATTTTGCAAACATATAGCCAATAGTCTAGAAGGATCTACTAGCTATATATTTTTCAAAAGGGGCGTGGTCCCCGCCCCCTAGGAACAGTTATAATTTAATTATTATATTTTTTCGCCTTTGCGACTGAATCACGCCAGAATGGCTACACGGATTTTGATGAAATTTGGGACACAGACAATAGTCTACCAGCGAAATTTTTTTCGAACATGGAAAGAGGGGTGGAGCTCCCACGATCCCTTCGAGCAATTACTTTTTAATAATTTTTACACATTATAACTTTAAGTATACTGGCCTTCACCAATATCACAGACTCAGGGGGTCAAATAAGTCGAGGGCTTACAAAGTAAGCAGTGACACCCTCCGCTCCCCTTCCCCCCTTTATCTCCCCCTCTGGTGTAAAATCTATAAATTGTTATAACCCAATATAAATTTTCTCCTAAATCAATAGTTTTTGGTATCTGGCACATACAGATCGAGATCTAGACAATTTTGGAGGAACGATCAGTGGTCCTCTCCTTCTACTCCCGCCATCCACCCTCCTTCAATTGTTTTTATTAGCACGCTTTTATTAGCTTTACCTGTATGTTTCTATGTAACTTTTCATTCGCTCCAATGCGCCTGCTGCCTCATTAACATGGTTTTATAATTAGCTTCACCTTATTTGTAATCCCGTAAGGGTCATATCGAGACCCTTCCGGGATCATTTCTGGATGGTTTTCGGGATCGGTCCGGGATCCCGCCGGGGTAATTTCGGGACTATTTGGGGATCATTTTGGGACCCTTCCGGGATCATTTCTGTATAGTTTTCGGGATCCGTTCGGGATCCCGTCGGGGTTATTTTGGGACATTTTCGGGACTATTCTGGAATCATTTTTGGACTATTTCGCGATTATTTGGGGACACTTCCGGCATCATTTCTGGATGGTTTTCGGGATCCGTCCGGGATCCCGTCGGGGTACCTTCGGGGTCATTTGCGTACCTTCGAGAGATAAATTCTTGATGGTTTCCGGGATCATTACGGCACTTTTTCGGGGTTATTTTGGGTCCCTTTAGGCATCATTTCTGGATGGTCTTCGGGATTCGTCCGGCATCCCGTCGGGGTCATTTCAGGACTTTTTCGCGACTAATACGGGATCATTTGCGGGCCCTTTCGGTATCATTTCTGGATAGTTGTCGGGATCCGTTCGGGATCCCGTCAGGGTCTTTTCGGAACTATTAGGAGAACATTTGAGGACCTTTCCGGCATCATTTCTGTATAGTTTTCGGGATCCTTTCGGGGTCCCATCAGGATCATTTCGGGACTTTTTCGGAATCATTTAAGATTGGTTTTCAGGATTCGTCCGGGATCCCGTCAGTGTAATTTCTGGACTTTTCCGAGACTATTTCGGGATCATTTTGGGACCCTCCCAAGATTATTTCTGGATGGATTTCGGTATCTGTCCGGGATGCCGTCAGGGTCATTTTGGGACTATTAGGTGATCATTTGGTGACCTTTCCGGCATCTCTTCTGGATGGTTTTCGGTATCCGTTCAGGATCCCGTCGGAATAATTGCGGGACTTTTTCGGGATCATTTGGGGTCCCTTCCGGCATCATTTCTGGATGGTTTTTGGGATTCGTCCGGCATCCCGTCGGGGTCATTTCGGGACTTTTTCTCGACTAATACGGGATCATTTGCGGGCCCTTTCGACATCATTTCTAGATAGTTGTCGGGATCCGTTCGGGATCCCGTCAGGGTCTTTTCGGAACTATAAGGAGAACATTTGAGGACCTTTTCGGCATCACTTCTGGATGATTTTCGGGGCTAATACGGAATCATTTGGGGATCCTCTAGGGGTCGTTTCGTGACTTTTTCTGTATTATTTCGGGATCATTTGGGGACCCTTCCGGCATAATTTCTTGATGGTTTGCCGGATCCATCGGGGTCATTTTGGGATCATTTGGGAGCCCTTCCGAGATCATTTCTGGCTCCGTCCGGGATGCCATAGGAGCCATTTCGGGATTTTTAGTTACTTCTCCGGGATAGTTTTTGGACCCTTTCGGAATCATTTCTGGATCTGTGCGGGATCCCATCTGGGTCATTTCCGGTCATTCCGTTCGGGATCCCGTCGGAATCATTGCGGGACTTTTTCGGAATCATTTGGGGTCCCCTCCGGCATCATTTCTGGATGGTTTTCGTGATTTGTCCGGGATCACGTCGGGGTTATTTCGCGACCTTTTCGGGGCTAATACGGGATCATTTGAGGATCACGACCCCTAGAGGACTTTTTGACTGTATTATTTCGGGATCATTTGGGGACCCTTCCGGCATAATTTCTTGATGGTTTGCCGGATCCCATCTGGGTCATTTCCGAACTTTTTCGGGATGATTTTGGAATCCTTCCGGAATCTTTTCTGTATGGTTTTCGCGATCCGTCGTGGATCCCCTCGGAGCCATTTCGGAACTTTTTCTGGAGTATGTCGGGGTCATTTGGGGACTTTTTCGGGATCATTTGGGGGCTCTTCCGGCATCATTTCTGGAGGGTTTTCGGGATCCGTTCGGGATCCCGTCGGAGTCATTTCGGGACTTTTTCTCGACTAATACGGGATCATTTGGGGACCCTTTCGGCATCATTTCTGTATAGTTTTCGGGATCCGTCCGGGATCATTTGCGGGCCCTTTCGGTATCATTTCTGGATAGTTGTCGGGATCCGTTCTGGATCCCATCAGGGTCTTTTCGGAACTATTAGGAGATCATTTGAGGACCTATCCGGCATCATTTCTGAATAGTTTTCGAGATACTTTCGGGGTCCTATCAAGGTCATTTCGGGACTTTTTCGGCATCATTTAAGGATGCCTTTCAGGATTCGTAAGGGAATCCGTCAGGGTAATTTCTGGACTTTCCGAGACTATTTCGGGATCATTTTGTGACCTTCCCAATATCATTTCTGGATGGATTTAGGGATCAGTCCGGGATGCTGTTAGGGTTATTTTGGTATTAGGTGATCATTTGAGGACCTTTCCGGCATCACTTCTTCATGGTTTTCGGTATCCGTTCAGGATCCCATCGGAATCATTGTGGGACTTTTTCGGGATCATTTGGGGTCCTTCCCAAGATCGTTTCTGGATGGATTTCGGGATCTGTCCGGGATCCCGTCAGGGTCATTTAGGGATGCGTTCGAGATCCCATCAGCGTCATTTCGGGACTTCTTCGGGACTATATCGGGATCATTTCTGGATGGTTTACGGGATCCGTCCAGGACCCCTTAAGTGTCATTTCGGAACTATTAGGTGATCATTTGAGGACCTTTGCGGCATAACTTCTGGATGATTTTCGGTATCCGTTCGGGATCCCGTCGGAATCATTGCGAGACTCTTTCGGAATCATTTGGGATCCCTTCCGTCATCATTTCTGGATGTTTTTCGGGATTTGTCCGGGATCCCGTCGGGGTTATTTCGGAACCTTTTCGGGGCTAATACGGGATCATTTGGGGATCCTCTAGGGGTCGTTTCGTGACTTTTTCTGTATTATTTTGGGATCATTTGGGGACCCTTCCGGCATAATTTCTTGATGGTTTGCGTGATCCATCAGGGTCATTTCGGGACCATTTTGGGATCTTTTGGGGACCCTTCGAGATCATTTCTGGATCCGTCCGGGATGCCGTAGGAGCCATTTCGGGATTTTTTGTTACTTTTCCGGGATAGTTTTTAGACCCTTCCGGGATCATTTCTGGATCTGTGCGGGATCCCATCTGGGTCATTTCCGGACTATTTCGGGATCATTTTGGGATCCTTCCGGAATCATTTCTGTATGGTTTTTGCGATCCGTCGTGGATCCCCTCGGAGCCATTTCGGAACTTTTTCTGGAGTATGTCGGGATAATTTAGGGACCCTTCCTGGATATTTTCTGGATGGTTTTTGAGATCGGCCCGGGAGCCCGTCAGGGTCATTTCGGAACCTTTTCGGGATCATTTTGGTACACCTTGAGGGATCATTTCTGTGTGGTTCTCTGGATACGTCTAGAATCGTGTCGTTGTCATTTCGGGTTTTTTTGGGACTATTCCGGGAACTTTTGGAGACCCTTCCGGGGCATTTCTGGATAGTTTTCGGGATCCGTCCGCGATAGCGTGGGGGTCATTTCGTAGCTTTTTCTGGATAATTTCGGGATCATTTGGGATCCTATCAGGTTATCAGCTCATTTAGTTCTTTGTTTTACTCAATTACAAAAATTAAATGCATTAGACAGAAAACAAAATTTTAAACAGATAACTTGATAAGCAGGCTAACGCGAATAGCCCATATATTTAAATTTCTCCTTACGGACGGGGCCGCGGGTAAAGGCTAGTATTTAATAAATCTATTTATTTTAGTTATAATTAACTTTAAATTTTATATGCAGCTGGCTGTTAAACTTAAAAAATAATAATAATTGTATAGAAATTAATTGAATTAGCTACTTTTAATAAATAAATAAAATAAATAAATTGAACATCTCGCCAAAGTTTCCGGACATTCGAAAGAGGAAAGTCAAAAGACGTTCTGAAGATAATTTAAAGGAGATGATTACGGATGATTCAGAGTCTGATTTTAAAAACAATACATTCCTGGTGATCGCTGATTCGGTAATCACTGGCATTACTGAACAATTTGCAGCTATGGGAAATTTGAGCGAGACTTTTCCTTTTTGTGGCAATTTAAAGACATGGATGAAACTACGGTTCGAGCGAGCGCAGCAAAATTTGTCAAAAATACAAGTCGGACATTTCTCAAAGCTTAGAATGCGAAATAATTCACTTGAAACACATTTACGAAGCAAATTTTGGTAAAGTTCTGTCACCATTGGAATTGCTAAATGTCATCTACATATGTTCAAAATCTGTATACGATTTTCCCCACCATTTGCGCTGCTTTACGCAAATTTTGCATTATAACTGTCACTGTAGCTAGTGCAGAACGCTCCTTCAGCGTCCTTTCAAACATCAAAAACTTTCATAGATGGTGTTCATCTTAAGAGCTAGTTTCAGGACTTGCCACGCTTTGTTTGGAATCCACTTTGCAAGACAGTTAAATTTTGATATTATTATAAAAAATGTTGCAGCGAAAAAAGCAAGAAAAGCCACACTTTGATATCCGAACTTTCTATATTGATAATATAATAATTTAAATTTATAATCATTATTAAATTTATCATAAATGTATTCAAATGTTACCAAATAATTATAAAAGATTATTTGAAACAATATGTGGCAGCTGAAGGAGAATTTTATTGGCACGTTACAATAAAATAGTGTAACAAATTTGCTTGCAAATCCTCTTATTTGCAATGCTCTGCTAAGTTCGAATCACTAAACTGTTGAATAAATAACTCCAATTTGTAATAATGCAAAATGGCCTTTATTAAAGTACTTCACAATACACTCAAACTGTGCAACGAATAGCTTGCTTAATAACCACACTGATTGATAGCTCAATGAAACTCTACTATTCAAAATAATACTGCTATTGCTCGCTAGATATCGTCTTAATCGCAACTGCTTGACAACTCAAATCAAACTGAAACTTCTTACTCGCCTGCCCCGCTTTTATAGTTTACGCTGCATACTTCTAGGCTCTTCCATTTCCAGAACTTACCAACTATATTCGTGTGTGTATAGTTCTCATATAGTTTATACTTGTTTACAATTATCTACTTTTTAGCGCTTCTCAGATGTACATATGTGAGTTTGTAGTTTACAGTCTCCCGCACACACATAAGCGTATAAGTAAATTCATCTGTGTGTGACATCTCATCTCTCGCTGCCTTGTATGTAAATGTTGCTCGTCGGAATGTGTACATATGTGTAGACGCAATTATTGATTCGTTTATGTAGATACATAATGATTGAATTATTGATGTGAATTCACGTCACTGCTTATCATCGGCCTGGAGATGGCAGCACTCCTTAGTTTTGCTAATATTCGTAACACTGCCCTCCACCTAAATCTGATCGTCCCGATCAGACAAATCTCCCAATCTAAACGCCGCTAGCATCGCCATATGTACCACTCTTCTACTCCGTGGTTTCTCAATGCTTTGTATGCGGTAGATGATATCACTGATCTTCTTCACAACCTTGTACGGGCCTTCCCAACTGCACCGAAATTTGGATGGAACATCTTTCCGCCGGTGAGGGTTATATAACAGTACCAAATTTCCCTCCCGGAAACCTTCCGAATTATTTTCCTTGTCGTACCTGTGTTTCATCTTACTACTCATTATCCTCGATCGTTCCCTTGCACTCTGTTGCTCGGCCAATGAAGAACTACTTCGCAGAGCTTGCGCTGGACGGATTTGCTTTGCATAATCAGTATCGTTCCGACGCTTCACAACAGTAGTGTGCCTTGGCTTGAAACCACCCTTGCATTCTTTCTTCGTTTTAGTACGTCCGTTAGGGCTTTTCAATGCCAGTGTTTCTCTCACAGATACCTCCGGGTTTGATTTGTTTGGCCCATTTGTTCCATCAACCTTTACCTTTGAATTTCGTGGCCTTCGTCGAGTCTTCTCCACCAGTACCCGATTACTGCTGAACCCTTTTTCAAACTAAAGTTAAGTGGCACATCTTGGTTCTCATAACGCATCACCCTTCTCTGCATATCGATCTTGATGTCATGGTCAACCAAGAAATCCATTCCCAATATAACTTCATCAACAATCTCCGCCACAACAAATTTGTGTAGAACCATGACCTTCCCAATCAATACTTCACATATCACTTCTCCCTGAACTTGGTTATACTCGCCAGTGACCGTACGCAACTTTGCTCCAGGTAACGGTTTTACTCTCCTGTTGACCAAGTCAGATCTGATCAAGGAATGAGATGCGCCCGTATCTACAGTCAGTACACGTTCTTTACCATCCACATTCCCTCTGACGGTAAGACTGCTTGATTTCCTTCCAATTTGCGACACAGATATCACAGGACATTCAATAGCCGGGGCAAGTTTTCGTTCTTTACATTCGACACGCTCTTGCTCATTTCCGCCAGCTTTGCGTTTACGGCCACCCACATTGTTAGAACTATTAGGACCAAGATCGCAATGACGTGCAATGTGACCTGGGTTGCCGCACTTGAAACATTTAATAACTCCGGCATTCTTCTGTTGAGATCCCTTCAGTGCTTCCAAAACTGTGTCTACCCACTCTGGCCTTTCTACTTCCACACGGCGTGCTTTGAAAACTGGCCTACACAGAAGCGACGCTGTTTCCTGAATCAGAGCTTGTGACACCGTTTCTGCGAATGTTGGCTTTGGGTTTGCGTATGTAGCTCGCTTCGTTTCCACGTCCCGTATACCATTTATGAAACTCTGGATTTTTACCCTTTCAGTGTATTCCACGGGTGCGTCCGCATTTGCAAGTTGAGCCAATCTTTCAATATCTGAAGCAAACTCCTGCAATGTCTCATTTGCTTTTTGGTAGCGGTTTTGCAACTCAATTTGGAATATCTGTTTCCTATGCTCGCTTCCGTAACGTCTCTCTAAAGCGTTCATCATGTTTCGTAGTTGTTCCGCTCGTACTCTGGGATGGTCTGTAAGATTTCCGCAGCTGGTCCTTTTAAAACAATGCAGCAACTTTATCTTCCGCATTCCAGTTGTTCACTGCTGCGGTCTTCTCAAACTGTAGCTTGAAGACCTGGAAAGGAACAGAACCGTCAAAAGATGGGGTTTTTACCTTCGTATTACTCGCTGAAGCAGCCGGCCGATTAAGTTGCAATTCCTGTATACGACCTCTCAACGCATCCACCTCTGCCTAGAATTTTTCTTCAAACTGCATTATTTTTTCGTCCATGCGCGCTTCGAGTTTGATGATATACGCGCCTCTTGTGCTTCAAGTTGTACTGTTATGCGTGTCTCTTGTTCTTTCAGTTGCGTTGCCATATATGTCTTTTGTTCTCCAGCTGTGATGACATATTTGTGGATATTTGTGATGACATTTCTGTTATACGTGCCTCTTGTGCTTCAATCTTCGCTGTTATGCGTGTCTCCTGCGATTCCAATTGAGATGCCACTGTCGATGTTTGAGCAGTTATTGCAGCCAATATCATGTTCAAGTCTGTGCTCGTAACTGTCTGCGATGTTTCGTTTTTCTCTTCAATTTTTGTTGTTGTTTCGTCCCCATCAGGATAAAAGACAAACTCGTCCACATCAATTCCTTGCGACTCCATTACTTCTCGTAGCCGTGCTTGAAGTTCGATCTTATGCCGGTTGTATTTAATCCACGGTTCTCCAACTCCTTTTTCAGTTGCTGGATCTTCAATTCACTGAACTTTGCCATGTCCAAGTTGTATTCCCAATCTTCGGAATTTATTCAACAATTCCTCTTCTGACACCAATTGTAACGAATTTGCTTGCAAATCCTCTGATAAGTTCGAATCACTAAACTGTTGAATAAATAACTGAAATTTGTAATAATGCAAAATGGCCTTTATTAAAGTACTTCACAATACACTCAAACTGTGCAACGAATAGCTTGCTTAATAACTACACTGATTGATAGCTCAATGAAACTCTACTATTCAAAATAATACTGCTATTTCTCGCTAGATATCGTCTTAATCGCAACTGCTTGACAACTCAAATCAAACTGAAACTTCTTACTCGCCTGCCCCGCTTTTATAGTTTACGCTGCATACTTCTAGGCTCTTCCATTTCCAGAACTTACCAACTATATTAGGGGGACTCATGATAGCATATAAACTTATAAGGTGTAAAATTATATCCATTTACACACGCGGTTATATGAACGCACCTAGTAATACTCTTGATAAACTTGATTGTTTTTCAGCTGTATTATTTCAAAAAAAAATTTTTTGATTGTTATACAATGTCAAAAAAAAAGATGAAGTGAAAAATCAAAACTAAAACGCCTTTAATTGCTGATGTTGGAGATTTCTGATGAAAATGCCGGCTGTAATGTCTGCAAGGTTGCATTCCTTTGAGTTTACCGCGTTTACACAATGAAATGTGCGCGTAAATTTATACAAATTGTGTAAATGATTTTTCATACAAAATTTGACAGCTCGTGCGTAAACTAGATAAATTTATACGTTTACACACTTTATAAGGCATTTATACGGTTACATGAGTACCCCTATTCGTGTGTGTATAGTTCTCATATAGTTTCTACTTGTTTACAATTATCTACTTTTTAGCGCTTCTCAGATGTACATATGTGAGTTTGTAGTTTACAGTCTCCCGCACACACATAAGCGTATAAGTAAATTCATCTGTGTGTGACATCTCATCTCTCGCTGCCTTGTATGTAAATGTTGCTCGTCGGAATGTGTACATATGTGTAGACGCAATTATTGATTCGTTTATGTAGATACATAATGATTGAATTATTGATGTGAATTCACGTCACTGCTTATCATCGGCCTGGAGATGGCAGCACTCCTTAGTTTTGCTAATATTCGTAACAATAGTATAAATGGTAACTATTCTGTGTTAATTTTATTGTCAGCTCTTAGTCCAAAAATTATTTATTTGATGTGGCAAAAAATTTTTTTGATGTAATCCATCAATAACGATTCATGAATGAGACGTCATTAATTCAAATTAATGAAATGTTTTAGTGGACTTTTTATAGGGGCCCGTAAATTGTTTAGTGCCGGGCCCTGATTTTCTCTCTACGGCCCTATACATACATACAAACGAAACACAACTTGCATACATATCGCTACCTCAGAATACGGATGTCGTATGTTACAAATCTGGATTTTTCGGGAGACGATTTTTTAAGTTCAACAGAAAATATTTACAAAATGGCCCTGTGGATTTTCTCAAATTTTGGACTGATAGTGGACTGAGTATTGCACTCTCGTCAGGCTTAGTCAAATTAACTGTAACTATAATAGCAAATATGTTATTAGCGTATTTCTCCAGAATATATTTGTCGTATGTTACATTTTTTTTTACAAACAAAAAAATCCATTGAACATACGACAAAAAGCATTTTGGAAATATGAATATACTATGTATGAATATAAAGATACATTTGAAGAAAATTACTTACGACGTTTGCCGACATAATTAGAATTTGATCCCATGAAAGAAACAAAATATGACAATACTGTCGTTCAAAAGATGCGACGAAAGGTCAAGTGAATATATCTATAGACGTCTATGGACCGCAAGGTAGGTATGATGCTGAAGTTTCAAAAAATGCAGTTAGCTCAGTTTTGATCATATGGGCGCTTAGGATAAGTGGCCGGCTTTGTATGGTATGACAGTGTGCTGGCCTTCATACCGAAAGCCACACGAAAAAGACATCAAAATATATATATAAAAAAAAAAAAAATGGAAACTCTTGTTTTTGCGAAAATTCTCTTTATCTTTAGTTGTGCACCGACGCCTTTTTATTACTGTTGGTTTAACAAAATAAGCATAAAATAAACGTTTTTCGATTGAATTCAACTGCCAAAATTTTGAGTGTATTTCCCTCCTTTCACTCTCTATAATTTTATTTCTGCAATCACGAATGCAGCTTTCCTTACAGGGTGCTCGAATACTTACTGCAGGGCGTTCTACACCTTTCCTATTTACATATTTCTTTCCTTTTGAGCGAAAGGATTTTCGTACGTTAATTTTCCATGATTCTGGATGTCTCTGACGCTTTCGTGCCCTACTTTTCCCAGTGCCTGGAGATGTTCCTTTTTCACAATTGTTAGCACTTTGTTCCAGGTTGGAGTTAACACGAATACTCGAACGAACCATGCCAATCTCTTCCTCAATATTAAACGGAGGATCTAAAATTTCATCATCCGATGAAAAATCGCTTGCGGACTGTAACTATTCATTGGTTTGTTTGAAATAAATTCACTTTTTTAATCACAAGCGCGGCAACAAGCAAAAATATAGTTAACTGAATTTTATATTGCAACTATTTCAATGCATACTAAAACCGGTACCTACTTTTAAAAAATTTTCTAGGCCAAAATAGTTATTTTCCACAAGTGAAAATCACATTTTCTTTTAATTGTTTCGATTCCTTCACCAAAAGAAGCAATAGATGGTATGGAGCATAAACAAAACCAATATATTTATTTAAACTCACATCTATTTGCTGTTTTTGTTACTCGACATGCTCAATGTATATAAGTGCATTTAAAATTTTATGACATACAACTGTATTCTTAACAAAATAAATCAGCAATTTGAATATAAAAATGTAATACGACAAAATACACACACAGGACGTTAAAATCATGTGACATACGACAAAATGCATGACGGATATCTGGAAATCTAAAGCGTTCAAGAAGAAACGAATGGTACCGTTCGATGGAGCATGAGGAGTATACTATGAAATTGCAATAATCCTAAAATCGAAAAATTTCACATTCGACATCGGTATTCTCAGGTATGTGATAATGCTTGATCGACTAACCATATGTTCGAAAACAAAAGTAAAATAAACATCAAAAATGTATACAATTTAAGGTACCGCAAGTGTAAACAAAACTATGCACAAACAAATATATAGGCATACGAACAATAGAACAAAAATATGTATGTAGTCATCCAACATTATGATTTGGTGATCTTAAATATGCTGCTAGCGGAATAATTTCTGAACGCATTTCGTGTGGTTGTTGCTTAAGCAATAAATTACGATATGTACATATATGCGCATTGGTCTGTGTCACTTTTAAAATTAATTCTCTTATCCTTAGGTGTGTTCATAATGTGGAGCGTTTCCATGGTGAAGCGCTTATTATATTTTGTCTCTATGTCCAATATAGTAACATTTTGAAATACGGAATAGTGGACCGCATCTTTACAATGGGCCGTTTTATTTTTCGAAACGTTGTTCCTAAGTTTAATATTGGACTTTGGCCAGAAATCGTTGTCTTTAATTTTAATTTGGTTGTCCCCACATATACCTTCTCGCATAAGCGAGACCCGTCACCGTTGCATGGGATTCTGTAAATTACGTTGGATTTCTTATCCTTTTGAATTCTGTCCTGTGTATTGCTGAAAATATTTCTCAATGTATTGTTGTATGTGAACGCTATTTTGACCTTTTCTTTGTCATATAAATCCGATCTCTTGCTCCTCTCTGCTATTCTTGGGACATAGGTTATCGCTTTGTATATTTTGTTATTTGCCTCTTCAGTTTCTCAATAAATACATGCTCTGGTATAGAAATTTCAGACCAGTTTATTGACCGATCTACTTGGAAACTCATTTTTGTCTAGAGTTTTTTGATGATAGTAACATTTTTCTTGTGATACTTTCTGTCGCTTATTGTAAGTACCCGTCTTATGAAGCTTTTCGCGGTATTTAATATTGTACTTTTTTCATATTTTGAATAAAAGTTAATTAGTCTTCCCGAAGCTGTGGGTTTTCTGTACCAGTAAATATATAATTTGTTCCTTCTCCATGTGATTAACGTGTCTAAGTACGGTAGTTGACAATCTTGCTCCTCCTCTATTGTAAATTTAATGCTTCTGCTGCAAATAAGTCATCTGTATACTGTGTAAGTAGGCGTGGTTTGCTAGTAGCTTCCGTCTCGAATCATGTTAGCACACTTAAACACTTTAAATGAAACTCGGTTCGGATGTACACACTCAGATAAGGTTAATTAAAATATAACGAAAATATAGTAAACTATTGCTAGCCTTCTTGTTATACAAGGAAATAGATTTTGACCGTACTTCTCTTCGAATTTGCGTCTTGCTTCCTTTTGATTTTCTCTACAAATTGGCAGATAGGACATATATGTTTTATGCCGATTCAAAACGGAAGCTCATGCAATGAAGATGCATTTTCACTGAAAAGCTTTTTATAGTAGAAATAGACACAAATAAACACTTTAAATGAAAATCGGTTCGGATGTGTACACTCACATAAGATTATGTAACTTATAACAAAAAAACTAGTAAAATATTGCTAGCCTTCTTTCTATACAAGGAAATATTTTTGGTACACCAGTGTCTCATATGCGTGAAAGGGTTAAAAGTGCGGTTATATTGTACACGTATCACTTAACCTATGTGAAGTTTTACCACAATTCAACTGTACAAATATAGAAACGAACAATTAAGCACAATTAAATTTGCCTTTGAAAAATAATAGAATACTGTAAGCAACAGACATCCAGGTCTTCAGCTCTGTCACATTAATGCCCGTAGTTTTAACGTTCCAAAAGTTGATTATATGAACCTCATCTTGTGCAAATCAAAATGGCTAGGAATGACAGGAAAACTGGAGCCAGAGGTGGGTGTGTTGCCATATATTGCAAAACGAAAATTCCCCAAAAAATAATTTTTAAATAAAGTTTGAATGATGGTGGAGTACATTATTATGGAAGTTGGTAGTAGTTATAATAAATGTTTATTCATATGTGCGTACAACCCTAGCAAATTATTTGAGATGGATGATTTGTTCTCGCAGCTGGCCCAACTTTCATGTGAATATGAGCATATTTTACTCTGCGGGGACTTAAATATAGACATTCTTAATAACGACTCCCGATCGCGAAAATTAATTAATAGCTTAAAGTCCATTAGCTTAGATGTCATTAATAAATTTCCCAAACGGTTTTCACCAAATTGTATACCTAGCTTGCTAGACTTAGTATGCACATCTAATAGCTCCGAAGTAGTTCATTGTGACCAATTCTCACTTGCTGGTGTATCTGATCATGATATGCTCTTCATATCGTGTAACATTGACCTCAGTTGTAAAACCACAACACATTTTTATTACAGAGATTTTAAATCAGTTAATCTATCTGAGCTTTTGTATGAGGCTAGTATTTTGCATTGGAATAGTGCCTGGTTCCTTCCTGATATAAATCTAAAGCTTAATTTCCTCCTGTTGGAAGCAAGATAATACAGAGACGGTTTGGGAGTTGTATCGCCAAGCCAGAAATCACGCCGCGTTATTAGTCAGAAATTCCAAGAGACGATTTTTCCAGGCTAAGCGTGATACTGGTTTGCCATTAAAAAGTCTGTGGAAAAATCTAAACACTCTGGGCATTGGGGGAAAAATTAAATCTGAATGTGACTTGGACCCTGATAATATGAATGATTACTTCTTGCAGTCGTGCAAGTTCCAGAATAATGTGGACTTTAAAATAAATGAAACATTGGTTTATAAACAAGTAAATTTATTTCAGTTTAGTGCAGTTACAGAAGACCATGTATTAAGATGTATGAGTTCTATTAAATCTAATGCAGTTGGAAATGATGGTATCAGTCTAAAGTTTTTGAAATTAGTAATCCAGAGCATAGCAACAACGCTGACTCATATTATCAACTTTTCTTTAACAAAATCAACCTTTCCCAGCTCGTGGAAGATAGCGAAAGTCAGACACATGTTTTACATATTCCTGGCAATTGGTTGAAACATTGCCATCACTTTCCTTTGGTTTAAATTAAATTCTTATCTTGGGTGCAAGGACCATATAAACTATATTTTGAGCAAAATATACTTTGTATTAAGAAAGTTGTGGTACACTGTGGACTTTGTGCCAATCAATGTTGAATTAAAGCTGGTGAAAACTCTTATAGTTCCACTGATATCATTTGGGGCGACCGTATTTAGCAATATTGATTGTGAGTCACAGAGAAAGTTGCAACTTGCTTTAAATAACTGTGCTAGATATATTTTTTCCAAACGCAAATTTGACCATATATCGGAGTTCTCCATCAAAATCCTTAATTGCAGCCTTGTAAATTTTTTAAATTACCGCAATTTAGTCTTCTTAAATGAACTAATTCATAGAAGGCAGCCTGATTATCTTTTAAGAAATCTAAGTTTCTCTCTATCAGACAGAACTTGCAATCTTATTGTTCCATGGTATAGATATCTCACATCATCTAGAACATTCTTTGTTAGTGCTGTAAAACTTTGGAACTCATTACCAAATAAAATTAAAAACAAGTAAAGACGGGACTGTCTTCGGCTGTGCCGAGGACTTCATACCTTTCATGAATGGGGCTGAACAATAATAATCTTATACCGTTCGTAATATCCGAATAATCGGATGTATAAGGTAAGAAATATATAATGAACAGAACTACATACCTAAACGATTTTTAAGATAAATATAAAATAAAAAATAGGTAGGTACTTTGTGTGAGGATGCAAAGTTTCAGGTTTTTTGTGGTCTGCGTGTAAAAACTATGACTACGAATCACGTAATTCAACAATATATGACGTAAACGTAACTATTTGATGAAATTTGATGAATTTTGAAGCTTCTAGCCGTAAAAAAGGGGCAAAAAAATACAGTTTATATGGGGTATATAATATATATACCACCGATCTCTATGATTTTTTCAGACAACAATATATGCTATATACGTAAGCATTTGGTGAAATTTGAAGCTTCTAGCTGTTAAAATGGGGTAGAAATTGTGAAAAGTTTCTTATGTGAACAATCGGTTGTATAAGATATATACTATATATACAACCGATCTCTATGATTTTTTCAGACAACAATATATGCTATATACCTAAGCATTTGGTGAAATTTGAAGCTTCTAGCTGTTAAAATGGGGCTAAAATTGCGAAAATATATATATATACCATATATATATACTATATATACCATCATATATATATTATATATATCATCGACCTCTATGATTTTTTGACACAACAATATATACTATATACGTAAGCAATCGGTGAAATTTGAAGCTTATAGCTGTTAAAATGTGGTAGAAATTGCGAAAAGTTTCTTATCTGAACAATCGGTTGTGTAAGATATATACTGTATATACAACCGATCTCTTTGATTTTTTCAGACAACAATATATGCTATATACGTAAACATTAGGTGAAATTTGAAGCTTCTAGCTGTTAAAACGGGAAAAAAATAGCGAAAATATATATATATATACTATATATATATACTATATATACCACCGATCTTTATGATTTTTTCAGACAACAATATATGCTATATACGTAAGCATTCGTTGAAATTTGAAGCCTCTAGCTCTTAAAATAGGGCAGTAATTACGAAAAGTTTCTTATCTGAATAATCGGTTGTGGGGGATATATACTATATACACGACCGATCTCATCAATTTTTTCAGACAACAATATGTGCAATGTACGAAAGAATATGGTGAAGTTTAAAGCTTCAATCTGTTAAATTGAGGAAGATATGACAAAAATCCTCTTTTTCTGAAAAATCGGTTGTATGGAGGATATATGCTATAGTGGTCCGATCCGGCCGGTTCCGACAAATGTCTAATCGGACATCCAAATACACCCGCTCACCAAATTTTATCAAGATATGTATCTCAAAAATTGAGGGACTTGTTTGCATACAAACAGACAGACGGACAGACGGACATGGCTAAATCAACTCAGCTCTTCATCCTGATTATTTCTGTATACTTAATGGTGGGTCTATCTATTTTCCTTTAAGGACTTACAATTTTGGGTTTCGTGACGAAATTAATATACCATTTCATTTTCACGAAAGGTATAACGAACGCAAAAGTAGACGCCTTAAATTGGCATTATTTGAATATTTGCAATAGCAGGAAAAAGTATATAACTGTTTCCCACAACTTCATTTTATTAATATTGTACAATTAAATTATCCATATACTCAATCTATCCATACAATACATAAATACATGTCTAGTATGATTTATATAATTTTTCTTCTCCTTTCTTTTGCTGTCATAGCACACTTTAAAAAAAAAAAAAAAAAAAAAAAAAAAAAAAAAAAAAAAAACTTGTATAGTTAAGTAAATTATTATTATTATTATTTTGTAATCGTGTTTTAACATATATATACGTGCTAGTTTTATTTCCAAATGTTGATGTACTTTAAGAGACAATAGTCCTACTTGTACAAATCTAATCTAATATCTAATATATATTATAAATGGCAAAGTTTGGATGTTTGGATGTTTGTCCAGACGTTTGTCTTTGTGGCTCAATCACGCAAGAACGGCTGGACCGATTTGGATGAAATTTTGCACACATATCAAATAAGTCGAGTGCTTACAAAGTAAGCAGTGACACCCTTCGCCCGCCCCCCTTTATCACCCCCTTGGGTGTAAAATCCATAAATTGTTATAACTCAATATAAATTTTCTCCTAAATCAATAGTTTTTGGTATCTGGCACATACAGAACGAGATCTAGACAATTTTGGAGGAACGATCAGTGGTCCTCTCCTCTACTCCCGCCATCCGCCCTCCATCAATTGTTTTTATTAGCACGCTTTTATTAGCTTTACCTGTATGTTTCTATGTTACTTTTTATTCGCTCCAATGCGCCTGCTGCCTTATTAACATGGTTTTATAATTAGCTTCACCTTATTTGTAATCCCGTAAGGGTCATATCGAGACCCTTCCGGGATCATTTCTGGATGATTTTCGGGATCGGTCCGGGATTACGCCGGGGTAATTTCGGGATCATTTTGGGACCCTTCCGGGATCATTTCTGTATAGTTTTCGGGATCCGTCCGGGATCCCGTCGGGGTTATTTTGGGACATTTTCGGGACTATTCCGGAATAATTTCGGGACTATTTCGCGATCATTTGGGGACCTTTCCGGCATCATTTCTGGATGGTTTTCGGGATCCGTCCGGGATCCCGTCGGGGTACTTTCGGGATCATTTGCGTACCTTCGAGAGATAAATTCTTGATGGTTTCCGGGATCATTACGGGACTTTTTCGGAGTTATTATGGGTCCCTTTAGGCATCATTTCTGGATGGTTTCTTGGATGGTGGTTTTCGGGATCCGTCCGGGATCTCGTCGGGGTCATTTGGGGACTTTTTCGGGATCATTTGGGGGCTCTTCCGGCATCATTTCTGGATGGGTTTCGGGATCCGTCCGGGATCTCGTCGGGGTCATTTGGGGACTTTTTCGGGATCATTTGGGGGCTCTTCCGGCATCATTTCTGGATGGTTTTCGGGATCCGTGAGGGATCTCGTCGGTGTCATTTGGGGACTTTTTCGGGATCATTTGGAGGCTCTTCCGGCATCATTTCTGGATGGTTTTCGGGATCCGTCCGGGATCTCGTCGGGGTCATTTGGGGACTTTTTCGGGTTTATTTTGGGGCTCATCCGGCATCATTTCTGGATGGTTTTCGGGATCCGTCCGGGATCCCGTCGGGGTCATTTCGGGACTTTTTCGCGACTAATACGGGATCATTTGGGAACCCTTTCGGCATCATTTCTGGATGGTTTTCGGGATCCGTCCGGGATACCGTCGGGGTCATTTCGGGACTTTTTCGCGACTAATACGGGATCATTTGGGAACCCTTTCGGCATCATTTCTGGATGGTTTTCGGGATCCGTCCGGGATCCCATCAGGGTAATTTCGGGACTATTAGGGGATCATTTGGGAACCTTTCCGGCATCATTTCTGGATAATTTTCGGGATCCGTCCGGGATGCCGACGAGGTCATCTCGGGACTATTTCGGGATCACATACAGAACGAGATCTAGACAATTTTCGAGGACCGACCTCTACTCCCGCCATCCGCCCTCCATCAATTGTTTTTATTAGCACGCTTTTATTAGCTTTACCTGTATTATATTTATTCGCTCCAATGCGCCTGCTGCCTTATTAACATGGTTTTATAATTAGCTTCACCTTATTTGTAATCCCGTAAGAGTCATATCGAGACCATTCATCATTTCTGGATGGTTTTCGGGATCCGTCCGGGATCCCGTCGGGGTACTTTCGGGATCATTTGCGTACCTTCGAGAGATAAATTCTTGATGGTTTCCGGGATCATTACGGGACTTTTTCGGGGTTATTATGGGTCCCTTTAGGCATCATTTCTGGATGGTCCTCGGGATTCGTCCGGCATCCCGTCGGGGTCATTTCGGGACTTTTTCGCGACTAATACGGGATCATTCGGCATCATTTCTGCATGGTTTTCGGGATCCGTCCGGGATCTCGTCGGGGTCATTTGGGGACTTTTTCGGGATCATTTTGGGGCTCATCCGGCATCATTTCTGGATGGTTTTCAGGATCCGTCCGGGATCTCGTCGGGGTCATTTCGGGACTTTTTCGCGACTAATACGGGATCATTTGGGAACCCTTTCGGCATCATTTCTGGATGGTTTTTGGGATTCGTCCGGGATCCCGTCGTGGTCACTTCGGGACTTTTTTTCGACTAATACGGGATAATTTGCGGACCCTTTCGGCATCATTTCTGGATAGTTGTCGGGATCCCGTCACGGTCATTTCGGGACTATTAGGGGATCATTTGAGGACCTTTCCGGCATCATTTCTGGATTGTTTTCGGAATCCTTTCGGGATCCCGTCAGGGTCATTTTGGGACTTTTTCGGGGCTAATACGGGATCATTTGGGGATCCTCTAGGGGTCGTTTCGTGACTTTTTCTGTTTTATTTCGGGATCATTTGGGGACCCTTCCGGCATAATTTCTTGATGGTTTGCCGGATCCATCAGGGTCGTTTCGGGACCATTTTGGGATCATTTGGGGACCCTTCCGAGATCATTTCTGGATCCGTCCGGGATGACGTAGGAGCCATTTCGGGATTTTTTGTTACTTTTCCGGGATAGTTTTTGGACCCTTCCGGGATCTGTGCGGGATCCCATTTGGGTCATTTCCGGACTATTTCGGGATCATTTTGGGATCCTTCCGGAATCATTTCTGTATGGTTTTCGCGATCCGTCGTTGATTCCCTCGGAGCCATTTCGGAACTTTTTCTGGAGTATGTCGGGGTCATTTGGGGACTTTTCGGGATCATTTGGGGACTCTTCCGGCATCATTTCTGTATGGTTTTCGGGATCCGTCCGGGATCCCGTCGGGGTCATTTCGGGACTTTTTCTCGACAAATACGGGATCATTTGGGGACCCTTTCGACATCATTTCTGGATAGTTTTAGGGATCCGTCCGGGATCCGGACGTGGTCATTTCGGGACTATTTCGGGATCATTTGGGGTACCTACCGGCATCATTTCTAGATGGTTTTCGGTATCCGTCCGGGATCCCGTCGGGGTCATTTCTGGACTCTTTCTTGACTGATACGGGATCATTTGGGGACCCTTTCGGCATCATTTCTGGATGGTTTTCGGGTTCCGTCCGGGATCCCGTCGGGGTCATTTCGGGACTATTTCGGGATTATTTTGGGATCCTTCCGGAATTATTTCTGTATGGTTTTCGCGATCCGTCGTTGATTCCTCGGAGCCATTTCGGAACTTTTTCTGGAGTATGTCGGGGTCATTTGGGGACTTTCTCGGGATCATTTGGGGACTCTTCCGGTATCATTTCTGTATGGTTTTCGGGATCCCGTCGGGGTCATTTCGGGACTTTTTCTCAACAAATACGGGATCATTTGGGGACCCTTTCGATATCATTTCTGGATAGTTTTAGGGATCCGTCCGGGATCCGGACGTGGTCATTTCGGGACTATTTCGGGATCATTTGGGGTACCTACCGGCATCATTTCTAGATGGTTTTCGGTATCCGTCCGGGATCCCGTCGGGGTCATTTCTGGACTCTTTCTTGACTGATACGGGATCATTTGGGGACCCTTTCGGCATCATTTCTGGATGGTTTTCGGGTTCCGTCCGGGATCCCGTCGGGGTCATTTCGGGACTCTTTCTCGACTAATACGGGATCATTTGGGGACCCTTTCGGCATCATTTCTGGATGGTTTTCGGGTTCCGTCCGGAATCCCGTCGGGGTCATTTCGGGACTCTTTCTCGACTAATACGGGATCATTTGAGGTGCCTTAGGGCATCATTTCCAGACGGTTTTCGGTATCCGTCCGGGATCCCGCCGGGGTCATTTCTGAACTTTTTCTCGACTAATACGGGATCATTTGGGCCCCCTTCGCCATCATTTGTGGATGGTTTTCGGGTTCTTTCCGGGATCCCGTCAGAGTCATTTCGGAACTATTTCGGGATCATTTGGGGTACCTTTCGGCATCATTTCTATATGATTTTCAGGATCCGTCCGGGATTCCGTCGGGGTTATTTCGGGACTTTTTATCGACTGGTATCGGATCATTTGGGTACCCTTTCGGCATAATTTCTGGATGGTTTTCGTAATACGTCCGGGATCCCTTCGGGGTCATTTCGGAACTTTTTCGGGACTATTTCGGGATCATTTGGGGTATTTTCCGGCATCATTTCTGTGTGGTTTTCGGGATCATTTGTGGTCCCTTCCGGCATAATTTCTGGATGGTTTTCGGTCATTTCGGGACTATTAGGGGATCATTTGAGGACCTTCCCGGCATACATTCTGGATAGTTTTTGGGATCCGTGCGGGATCCCGTCGGGGAAATTTCTGGACTTTTCCGAGAATATTTCGGGATTATTTTGGGGCCCTTCCAAGATCCTTTCTGGAGGGATTTCAACATATGTCCGGGATCCCGTCAGGGTCATTGCGGGTCTATTAGGGGATCATTTGAAGACCTTTCCGGTATCATTTCTGGATAGTTTTCGGGATCCGTCCGGGGATCCCGTCGGGGTCATTTCAGGACTTTTTCCCGACTAATACGGGATCATTTTGAGACCGTTCCGGAATCATTTCTGTATGGTTTTCGCGGTCCGTCGTGGATCCCCTGGGGGTCATTTCGGAACTTTTTCTGGACTATGGCGGGATAATTTAGGGACCCTTCCTTAATATTTTCTGGATGGTTTTTGAGAACCGTCTGGGAGCCCATCAGGGTCATTTCGGAACTTTTTCGGGACTATTTCGGGATCATTTTGGTACCCTTCAGGCATCATTTCTTTGTGGTTCTCTGGATAAGTCTAGAATCGTGTCGTTGTCATTTCGGGTTTTTTGGGACTATTCCGGTTTTCGGGATCTGTCCGCGATAGCGTTGGGGTCATTTCGGGGATTTTTCTGGATAAGTTCGGGATCATTTGGGGATCCTATCAGGTTATCAGCTCATTTAGTTCTTTTTTTTTACCCAATTACAAAAATAAAATGCATTAGACAGAAAATTTTTTTTAAACAGATAACTGGATAAGCAGGCAAACGTGAATAGCCCATATATTTAATTTTCTCCTTGCGGACGGGGCGGCGAGTAAAGGCTAGTTATTAAATAAATTGAATTGAAATTGAATATACGCACTAATTTCATTTTGCTGGAATAAACAAAACAACTTTGAATTTGTTATTTTGGTTCAACTGATTTAGAAATTGTATTACCCTTGACGCATTAACCATAAAAAAACAAGTAAGGAAGGCTAAGTTCGGGTGTAACCGAACATTACATACTCAGCTGAAAGCTTTGGAGACAAAATAAGGGAAAATAACCATGTATGAAGGTATTAAAGAGTATTTTAGAAGAGATTGGGCCATAGTTCTATAGGTGGACGCCATTTCGGGATATCGCCATAAAGGTGGACCAGGGGAGACTCTAGAATGTGTTTGTACGATATGGGCATCAAATAAAAGGTGTGAATGAAGGTTTTAAAAGTGAGTGGCCACCTACCAAGTTTCATCGCTTTATCCGTCTTTGGTGATGAATTATCGCACTTTTTCGGTTTTTCGATATTTTCGATATCGAAAGGTAGGCGTGGTTATGGTGCGATTTCGTCGTTTTAAATAGTGATCCGAGATGTGTTCCCAGGAACTGACATACCAAATTTCATTAAGATACCTCAAAATTTACTAAAGTTATCGTGTTAACCGGCAGACGGACGGACGAACGGACATGGCTAAATGAATTTCGTTTTTCGCCCAGATCATTTTGAAATATGGAAGTCTATATCTATCTCGATTAGTTTATGCCGTTACGTATTACCGTTATGCGAACAAAATTAATATACTCTGTGAGCTCTGCTCAGCTGAGTATAAAAAAGGGCAGGGATATTAACGAAATTTTCCTACTTTTACTGTTGTTGTTGTTGTTGTAGCAGTGCTTCGCCCCAACGACCGATCAGAAATTGTCATCAAAATCCTCTAACGGGAGTCCAAGGAAACTTGCTGTTTCAACAGGGGTGGACCATAATGAAAGGGGTGTTAGAGGCGTTGGTTCCACATTACAATTAAAGAGATGTGGGGACACATTGCAAGCGGGGAATACATTATGTATGTCGGGGTTGATTCTGGATAGGTAAGAGTTTAGCCTGTTACAGTATCCAGAACGAAGTTGAGCTAGAGTGACTCGCGTTTCCCTGGGGAGTATGAGTTCCTCTTCCGCAAGTTTTGGGTACTGTTCTTTGAGTACTGGATTCACCGGGCAATTCCTGGCATAAAGGTCCGACGCCTGTTTGTGGAGTACACTGAGGGCCTGCTTGTGTTTTTTTGATTCATACGGCTGAGTTCTCAGATGCCGTATTTCCTCAAAATGCTTACGGAGATGACTCCTTAAGCCCCTAGGCGGTGTTTGCTCATCAATCAGATGTCTGTTGGGATGCCCAGGTGTATGGGTATTCAACAGGAACTGTTTGGTTAGCATCTCATTTCTCTCCCTGATGGGGAGTATTCTCGCCTCACTATGTTGATGGTGTTCTGGGGACATAAGAAAACAGCCCGTGGCGGTTCTGAGAGCAGTATTTTGGCAGGCCTGTAACTTCTTCCAGTGAGTAGTTTTTAGGCTTGGCGACCATATAGGGGACGCGTAGCATGCAATCGGCTGGCCAATTGCTTTGTATGTGGCAATGAGCGTTTCTTTGTATTTTCCCCAAGTACTGCCAGCAAGGGATTTGAGGATTTTATTACGGCTCTGGATTTTCGGTACAATTGCGGCTGCATGCTCACTAAAATGTAGATCCTGGTCAAACGTTACACCCAAGATTTTGGGGTATAGGACAGTCGGTAGCGTAGTGCCATCGACGTGGATGATCAAAATGGTCAACATTTGGGACGTGCATGTTGTAAATAAGGTCGCGGAGGATTTAGTCGGTGATAATGACAGGTTTCGTGAGGCGAAAAAACTGGAGAGATCAGGGAGGTAGCTGTTTATTCTGTTGCATGGCTCATCGATCTGTGGGCCTGGGCCTGTGGCCATTATTGTGCGTAGGAAACGATAGTAACTCCTTCTGGTGGCGAAGGTGGATTAGGTATGTAGAAATTAAACAAAAGTTGGGATAGGACACCTTGTTTAATTCTTCTTGGTTTTGGTGTTTCGTTTCTAAATTGCACCGATGCCTGCCGACCACCCAGATAAAGTGCGGTCCACCTTTTACCGAAGGGTATACCCTTCCAGGTCTTGCAGTAACGTGCCATGGTTGACCGTATCAAAAGCTTTTGATAGGTCTAGCGCAACGAGTGCTGTTCTATGGTGGGGGTTTTGATTTAAACCGCAATTTTTCTGGGTGCTAATAGCATTTAGCGCGGTGGTGGAGCTATGTAGTGTTCTGAAGCCATGCTGATGACAGGCTAGCTGCAAATTTGCTTTGAAGTAAGGGAGCAAAATGGCTTCAAGCGTCTTGGCTACTGGCAATAGGAGAGATATCGGTCGATATGACTCTCCTATGTTAGCTGGTTTCCCAGGCTTTAGTAGCGGGACCACCTTGGCCATTTTCCATTTTTCGGGAATGACAAAGGTGGAAAGGGACAGGTTGAAGACATGTGCTAAATATTTGAAACCCCCTTTTCCTAGGCTTGTAAGCAACGGCATGGCTATGCCGTCTGGGCCCACTGCTTTGGATGGCATGGCCGATGGCATCCTCAACCTCTTTGGCGGTGATGGTAATTGGTGACGCGCTGAATTTATGTTTATGTGCGTGTCTGTTGGCCCTCCGTCTATCTTTGTCGACCGTAGAATGCATTATATATTGTCGGCAGAAAGCGCTCGCGCATTTTTTCGCATCCGATTGCACTTTATCGCCAAAGGCGATGGAAACTTTGTCATTGTGCCTAGACGGATTCGATAGGGACTTTACGGTGGATCAAAGTTTACCTGCACCGGCAAAGAGGTTACAACCGCTTATGTGCTCCTCCCATTTCGTCTGCCTGTGTTCATCAACAAGCAATCTGATGCGTTGATTTATATCCCTTATTTGGGGGTCGCCGGGATCGAGATGTCTTATAAGGTCACGTTCTCTCGCTAAATTTGCGGCCTCCGCCGAAAGTGGGCCGAATTTCGGAAATTGTACATACGGGAATGAAACGAGCCGAGGCAGATTCAATGACCTTGCGATAAGCACGCTCCCCTTGGCGGGCATCAGTCGGGATTGAGAGGGAAGCAAAGCGGTCGCCTGTAAAGGATTTGTATTCGTTCCACTTTACTTTTTTTAAGTTTATGAAAGAACGTTTTTCTGTGACGATGAAGTCGGCGGTACGCTCGAGTGAAATAAGTATAGGCAGGTGGTCGGATGCCAATGTTACCATCGGCTGCCAGTTGACGCAGTTTACGAGTCTAACTTTTACGAGAAATAGCTTATTACATGCATCTACGCCTTTTTACAAAAACTTTTATATAAAAGAAGGCGATTTACCCGATTTAGTCCATTTTTACTAAAAATATTTCCTGTTTAAATATTTCCCATTTCTTGTTATAGTGGCACAAAATACAATTGGTACAAGCCAGGGGCGTAGCGACGGGTGGTTTTGGGGGTTTAAATCCCCCTTGCCTAAGGATCATTTGATTTTTTAGGTCGTCACAATTCAAATATTTGATATTTTTATGTCTATGTTAATAAATTTCTTTATAATTCTCCTACGTACATATTTACTTTTACTTTGTTGGTGATATTATATTTTTAATATGCAAGCATATGTATGTACGAAGTGAACACTTATGTTTTAATCATATACTGTTTCATAATAATTCTGCAAGTTATTAAATATACAAATGTACATGTTAACTTTTACTATAATTTCATAAAGAAGTTTCCTTGTAAATTTGCCTAACGACCATCTACGTACATATCAGAGAACAGCAAAAATCGAATACAACAACGTTCGATTACATTCGGCAACATGATCGTGTTCAATGATCCAACTTGCTTAAACGAACATAATCGACATTAATTTAAAATCATTGTTTACTATATAGTTTGGCAGCTTAAGTAGAGGTTATGTTGCGAATAGAGTGGAAGGCAGTGGACTAGGCAGTCGAATGTCATATAATGAAGGAATGGTGTTCGGAGATTTTTCAAAGTTAAAAAAAAAATGATAAAAGCTTTAATATAAATAAAAATATTGTTTTAATAACAACAAAAATGCCATATATATTCTGTATACATAAATTTGTAAGTATTATCTCACTTGAAAATTAGAATTAAATAATCTAAAGTTTTGTTTTGAAACTGAGTCGAGAACTGTGCGTGTGAATGTGCGAATTTTCACCGATCAGCTGTTACTTGGTAAAATTTACAATGTTTAAAATCAACCAACTTATTGCATGCGTGAATATAATCAATTCAGGCGTTTGCTCGTTTGCCTCAACCGCGATTACATTCATCGGCAAATATGAAAACTCCATGCGTCTGAATATTTGCATGATTCTTCTGTCATTACGTCACGGCGACATATAAACCATTGTAAATTTTACCAAGTAGCGCAACTAACAGCTGATCGGTGAAAATTCGCACATTCACACGCACAGTTCTCGACTCAGTTTCAAAGCAAAACTTTAGATTATTTAATTCAAATTTTAAAGTGAGATAATCCCTGCAAATTTATGTATACAGTATATATATGGCGTTTTTGTTGTTATTAAAACAATAGTTTTATTTATATTAAAGCTTTTATCATTTTTTTTTTTTAACTTTGAAAAATCTCCGAACACCATTCCTTCATTATATGACATTCGACTGCCTAGTCCACTGCCTTCCACTCTATTCGCAACATAACCTCTACTTAAGCTGCCAAACTATATAGTAAACAATGATATAAACATTGTTTGTTTGTCGAACTAAACGATACTAATTCTCGTGCTTTGATTTTATTCTCGGCATTTAAATAATGTTAAATTTACAGCATTTTTCGAAGTACTCACTATTTTGAAATATAATGCAATTTTGATATTATTTTCCATGTGCAAAACACATTATTATAATGTAATATCTACATATTTTTCATATCAGAAACACATTTCAAAAATGTAAAATTCAAATTATTTGATAAATGAAAAAATTATGTGTTTTTCACATTTTAAAATGTAAAAAACACATTAGTGTTTTTTCCGTGTAGATGTGACTTTTTTAAATAAAATTTTTTTCTAGAACATAATTTGTGAACACTAGCTCGAGGTCAGGTGTATTAAAAACACAACGGTTTTTGTTTTTCCCGATATATTTCAAACTCCTTCGGAGATCGTCTTCAGGGGCTACAACAAATATTGTATAAAGAATTTTCAATAAATATATTAAACACTATCATTAACATATATATACATAGATATTAGAGGTTTACGCCGATCACTTTATCGGCGGCGGCGGCGTAGGCTCTATTATATACCGGCGGTGGCGGTGTGAATGGCGCGCCGGTGTACGCCGGTGTTTTTACTTCAAAAAGCTTGATTTTTCTATTAAAAAACTAATATTTAAAAAGGTTTTGTTTGTATGTATTTAAGGAAATCAACGTTTTGGCTCCTTGCGGAGGGATTGTCCCTCATTCATTTACTCCAGAGAGGCTTCGTACCTAACCCCAGTCTTTGGAATTGGTACTCTTGCGTCTGCTGAAAAGAAATAGAGATACATAAAATGGTCACACCTTTGTCTGTATATCTCGCGCAATGCGTAGTTTCACCTGGGGTTAACTCCTAATAATCGTCGCTGACACAATTTCTTTAAATCATTTGTGGCTCCTTGGCCACACGCACAAAGGCAACTTACGGTTGCTATTAATAGTCTATTAATACTCATGACTCTCGTGGCACAGGGCGCCTCCAGTTTTCTCGGCTGTTTTTAAGAGCTACAATTCCCGATGTGCAAACGTAGCAATTCTGACCACACCGACGTCACTTTCCTAGAAGCTCTGGGTGTAGCTCCGAAGACTTTCTAACGGATGTTTTTGTCGCGCTATGCTGCCGAGCTACACCAGAGAAACATCTTGAAACGTTAGGGAGTAACTATTCGATCAAGGATGCCGCCATCGAAATCATAAGCAGTCTAAGTGGATGTCATTGCGTAACTCATGGGTGAAAATCGTATAATCCTCGGCGCATATACATACATAATTAAAATTTTACAAGGACCCTGGGTAAAGTTTTTAAAATGTAGACCAAAGTTTGCAGACGTTTGTGGTCACAACATTGATTTCAATAGTATTCGTGAAATCAAAACGATATTTTAGAATGAAAGTCGACCGATTTTAAGTTGAAAGGTGTTAACTGCTGTTTTCCGGCCTTATGATATAAGAGCTTATTATGAATGACCGCGTAGCTTCAGTTTTCCGACTAGTTCGACTGTCCACTACGTTAGGGTACTAGCACACACGGTCATTATTTCGACTGTCTTGGGAAAGCTTTTGCTTCACCACTTGCTAAGGACAAAGCCTCACCTGGTAAATACTATTACGAATATTAGCAACACTAAGGGGTACTGCCATCTCTAAGCCGATGCTAAACAGTGACTTGCATGCACATCCATAAATCAATCATTATGTATCTACACAAACGAATCAATAAATTATGTCTACACATATGTACGTACACGCAGGGAGAAACAGTGCACAAACAAATGCAGACATCTTATCTGAGATGCTCCTAAAGGTATGCAATTATAATTGTGGAAGTGTCGCTCACACATACAAGCGCATGGGGTATGAGAGAAGCTACAAAAATTTTTTAATATAAAGATATTGCATGCGTGAACTTCGGTGGAAAGCAGCGGAGGGTAACAAAATTCTAGTAGGTCACTTTCACCACACCAAAAACTTTAACACAATTTTTAACATAATTTGAGCACAGAAATACACTGATTGGAGTTTTAGTGAGTAAAAGTTAAAATTCTGAACACATTAGCTGAATAAAAAGTGTACAAATAATTATTAAATAACAAATACAGACAGTGGTAGTTTAACAAATTCTCCTGTGGTAAGTGGTGAATGTGACCTACTAGAATTTTGTGAAGCTTGCCTCACACGATTTTTCGTCTATGCAATGTCTCTATATTATATCGTTTCTGGAAGCTATAACAATTATACATCTGTAGTTGTAGCTGAGAAATTTATAACTAACTAGTAAGTTCTGGAATTAGAAAAGCCTAGAAATATGCAACGAGGAAATCAGACAGTATAAAAAGGCGGCAACAGTAGAGGCGAGAATCAGTATCATTTAAGCTATCAGTCAGTTTGGTTATTAAGCACGCTAGTTGCAAAGTATAAGTGTTATTGTGAAGCACTTTAATAAAGGTAATTTTTCCATTATTCAATATTGGAGTTATTTATTCAACAGTTTAGTGATTCGAACTTAGCAGAAGGTTGCAAGTAAGAGGATTTGCGGTAAAGTAAATTCGTTACAATACATATATGTGCCTACGTATTCACATTTGTAAAAGGAGCCGCAACGTGTAGGTGATATTTAAACTTCGTTGATAGCTTATAATCAATGTGATTCACTCCAAGGGACTAGTTTTGGATAGTGCCGCCAACTTTATGTTAAACCGGCAGACTTGGTATTGAAGGATGAAGTGTGAAAATTAAAATTAACAATTCAGGCGCTATTGTATAGTTTCGCAAATAAACAACAGTTTTTGAATGTAAGCCCAAATGATTTTTCAAAACCTTCACATACGTACATATATCCTCACCTTAAGTATGAGGTAAGAATCATTTCAAAGGAGTGTTTGTGCCCCTAGAACCTACTAAAAGATTTCGCATCACTGATTTGGCTTATTCTTTCAGCCAATCGCAATATATAATTTAAAAAAAATCGGTACCTTTTTTGCTTTTTTTTAACAACTTGAGGACAATTTGAAAACAATTTGAAACGCCTTGGGTAATTTTATTTGAATTCATTGGTCAATATTTTTTTGGAAAAAATATGCAAAGTAAGCATATAAATTTATTATATAACTTTTCTTTTAGTGTTTTGTTTTAATAACTTGGTGAAATGGGTGATGCAAAGTCCGTATTAAGCTGACATCGGAAACGTCTGTTTTTTTTAAATAACTTTTGAACAGTTAGAAAGACTTAAATTCTTGTATATAATGTTATTTTTGTCCAGGGTTGCACTTTACTTTTCATGTTGTTAAAGAACATATTAGTAGTGTAGTCTGGTTTATGTGCTATGTTGGTGTTTGTTTTATCATATATATCCGAGTATTTTATTCTTTCGGATAAGCCTGGTATGTACATATATCATTGATTTATAAATTGCCGTTTTTTTAACTTATTCTTGATTTTTTTTATGATATGCCTTTATCATGTTTTGTATTAATCCTGGTGGGAAATCGTTAATTTTTAGGATTTGTGTTATCCCCTTTTTGTTTTCTGAGTGGCACATTTTATCACTAGTGTCTAATACCCTTGCGATAAGGTTATTCGATCAGTTCCTTTCTTTTGAATTTTATATACGTATACGTTAGATCTCATACATAGGCTCAAAAAACATGAATTCTACTTATTCCTGAAGGAGGTACTTCGGTTTTTGTTTTATAAATTTATCTATGATTAATATTACAGGAATGCGATTCTGTGGCTTTTCCTAATGTTCACATGTTGTTGAAAATCTTGTGTACGCTTCCAGTAACAACGGCAACGAACGAGAGATCTTTTTCAACTCTTAGGCTGAATAAAAACTATTTGAGTAACACGATGAGTAAAAATCGATTGAATGGCTGTGTATCACTAAGAATCCACCGTGATCAAATTGTTACCGTTGATGAAGTTTTAGATGTAATGGCAAGAAAAAGCCGACGCAAGCGCTTGAGTTTTTAATGTAACCTTTTTCATATCATATTCTAAATACACGTACTTTAATGTTAAAGCTAAAGACAACATTTTTTTTTTTATTTATTTAACTGAAAAAACAATTTTTTTCTAAACCCCCAGGCAATTTTCTGGCTACGCCCCTGGTACAAAACTATTTTTCGCTAAGACTTAACTTATTATTTTTGCCTACGACCATTTTTAAAGTCATTTGGCGCCACACCCATTTTCAAAAATTTTAGTGTTTTCCAATTTAATTTTATAATTCAATTTAGAAAGTAGAATTCTATTGATACAAAGCTCTTTTTCGCTAAAATATAGCTTATAATTTTCGTCTACGTCCCTTTTGAAAATCTTTTATATAAAAGTGGTCGTGGTCTTTAACCGACCTAGTCCATTTTTTTCTAGAAATATTTCCTGCTATAGGGAAAATTTGTGTACCCAATTTTATTACGATCCGTTAATTTTTCTTCGAGTTATGGCTTCCGAAACAGAGAAAATTCCTTAGTCATAAAAGGGGCGGTGCCCATTTTTAAAATTTGAAGTTTTTCCCATTTATTGTTATAAATCCACTTGGGAAATGAAATACCATTGATATAAAGCTCCTTTTTGCAAATATATAGCTTATTTTATTCGTCCACGACACTTTAAAAATCTTGTACATAAAAGTGGGCGTGGTCCTTAACCGATTTCGTTAATTTTTCTTCAAAGTATTTCTTATAGTAAAGGCAACCTCTCTGCCGAATTTTGTTACGATAGGTTTAACGATTTTTGATTTATGATTAATAATATTTGCAAAATTGATTTTATCGCAAGTGGGGATGCCACACCCATTTTAAAAAAATTTTAACACTGATACTGAAAATTTTTGATGACACTAGACAGTTCATAAAGAAGCACAAAGACATAGCTATCATTACAAACGCGGATAAAGGTAATAAAACTGTCATGATGTACAAGGTGGATTACAAAAACAAAATGGAACAATTATTGCAAGACAGACAAACATACAAAACAATGCGGACGGATCCAACGCAACAATTATTAAGGAAAAACAATAATATTATAAACGAGATATACAAACAAAAGAATATTAGTCTGTATTTAAAAAAAAAAATTAACTTGTACTGCAGCCACAGCCCCAAGACTATACGGCTTACCAAAAATACACAAAGATAACATCCCACTTAGACCTATATCATCATCAGTAAGTGTGCCATGTTTCAAATTATCAAAATACATAGGGAAAACACTGAAACATATTATCTCGGATAGTCTCAATATAAAAAACTCTTTTCAACTGAAGCGGAACTTAAATGATATCACAATTGCCGAAGATGAAATCCTAGCATCTTTCGACGTGGTATCCCTCTTTACTAATACACCAATTCATCTAGCGATAAATACGATCATGAAACGGTGGGGTAACCTAGAAATGCACACAACATTATCGAAGAAACAATTTCAAGCCTGTCTCGAATTCTGCTTGAGGGATAACAACTATATCACCTATGATGGTACGTTCTACCAACAGGTGTATGGCATGCCTATGGGGAATCCTCTATCGCCCACTGTAGCTGATATAGTCTTAGACAAAATAATTGACGACAGCATTGCTAAACTTAAATTAAAGTAAATATATATCAAATACATAAACAAATATGTAGATGATATATTTGCTATAATTAAAACTAAGGACGTGGAAGAAATTGCTACAACAACAACAACGTGGAAGAAATACTTAAAACACTAAATAACCAACATACCAAAATAGAATTTACAGTAGAGAAAGAGAAAAACAACAAGTTGCCCTTCCTAGATATCGAAGTTATAAAATCGAACCAAACCCTAAAAACTAATTGGTATGCTAAAGCCGTATTATCATCTAGAATAATAAACTACCATTCAAATCACCCATGGATGCAAAAAAAGAACACGGCCATAAGCTTTATAAAGAAAATGTACAATTTAAGTGAACAGGAGTTCATGACCACAAATTTTAAAAAAATTAAAAATATTTTATATAAGAATGGCTACCCTAATACATTAATAGACGCATGGATAACAACAACAATTAGTCAAACCAACTGCGCGCAAAGCATCACTGAACAAAAGAATGTAAAAGGAAAGCAAATATATGCAGGCGTCAATTACATATCAGGATTAACGGTAACAAAACATTGTATAGCATCACACGCAACAACAATATAAAATTTGCGCATAAAACAAATCTAACTTTGAACACAATTTTTACACAAACAAAAGACAAATTTGACAAAGAACAACATAATGTGGTATACGAAATCAAATGTAATGGGAGCGCAGGAGAAACTTGCAATCAAATATACATTGGAACGACGAAGCGATCGCTAAGTGTACGAATAAACGAACATAGACTAGACGCCAAAAATAGAAAAACAACAACAGCACTAATCGAACATTTGACCAACAAAGGACACACAGCGGACTTCGAAAACGCGAAATAATTAGACGTTGAGGGGAAAGAACGAACACGAATGACGCTGGAAGCTCTACGAATACAACAAAAAATTAATACTGCAATGAATTTCAAAGAAGACGTCAACAATATAAACTGCGCTTATATGACTGCATTATCAGCCAATGGACGAAGCAGGAAACATGAATAGAGGCAGTAAATTAAATGTCAAGTTTTGTTTATTTCAGGGATGCACCTTAACGTTAAGCTAATCGTTTATCAAAAAATTTCCACCGTTTCCGTTGAAACACTTCGAAATATTATCGATAAAGAAATTATCAAGATAAATTGTATCTCGTTTTTAACCGAAACGAAAAGCTTTCGTTAACGGTAAAAACGTTAACAAAAACGTGATACTTAAAGTTTGAATTGTGCTGGCAATGCTATAGCCATGGTGAAGCCAGTAAGGTGCTAACAGCGAGCGGACATACACACGAACTCCATGTAATTTGTTTGTGTAATTCGTTGGTGGTAATGTCAAAATACTCTGAGAAATGTTCGTACTGTCAAAATTCATGAGAAAAGTTGCAATCAGCTTGGCTAATGCCTTCACCTTTAATGACTCCGCCATCAATCAGCTTTGCCAGCATAGTTTGAAATTAATAATCAACATAAACGATTTGATTTCGTTTTGATATGGCAGAAAACGAAGCAAAATCACTTCGTTAATTTGACGTTCTTAACGTTAATAAACGAAACGAAATGACTTTGTTTCGTTTATTAACGTTAATTATCGTAACGAAATGATATCGGTTCGTTGGTTAAGCATGCCTGGTTTATTTATGTGTTAGATGTTGAGAGTTTCAATGTTATAAATTGAATGTAAGTATTATGTTAACAACAGAGTGATGTAAATTGTGTAATTCTAATTAATGTGTTCATGTTTGTTTTGTTTTATATCATATTTTATGATAAATATACAGTCTCCCTGATGAAGATGAAAAAATTTCATCGAAACGCATAGGAGGAAAAGAGAAACCTTGTGTTTTGTCTTTATTTTATCGGCCGAAAAGCTACAAATAATTACAATTGTAACAAAAAATTGGCCCAAAATAAATATATTAAAAATTTTAACATTTTTATCAAGTCTCAACATCAGTCCAAACGTCCAATTTCAACATTCTAGGTGTATTATTTGCTAAATAATCAGATTTTTTGTGTTTTCCAAAATGATATATATATAAAAAGTGGGCGTGGTTATCATCCGATTTCGCTCATTATCAATACCAATCTATTCTGGGTCCAGATAAGCTCGTGTACCAAATTTGGTGAAGATATCTCAATATTTACTCAAGGTATCGTGTTAACGGACAGATGGACGGGCGGTCGGATGAACGGACATGACTCAATCAAATTTTTTTCCATACTGATGATTTTGATATATGGAAGTCTATATCTATCTCGATTCCTTTATACCTGTACAACCAACCGTTATCCAAAGTTATAATAACCTGTGTACAAGTACAGCTGTGTATAAAAACGTTTAAACAGCAATTATCGGCACACTGATGTTTGGCACACTAGCCTTTTGTAGCAATATAGCATTATTACATACATGTGTTGCAACAACAATTGAAATTAATAATCCCAAACAAAATCCGATTTTCAAAAATACATAGATCAATTAAAAAACTTTAAGTATTAAAAAAAAAAACTGTTTCCGCCCGGGATCGAACCGGGGGCCTTCCGCGTGTTAGGCGGATGTGATAACCACTACACCACGGAAACAATTAACTTAATATGGTCAGAATATCTATAAAGCTTTCAATGCAAGCTTTTAAATGAAAAGCTTTAACATATGTTGTTGGATGTTATTTCTATTATGGTGTTTTATTTTCTACACGAAAATGTAGCCTTCACGCCAACCCTTCAAAAAATTGTGTTCTGTTGTAAAATCTGCTTAGCCTCAATGGAGGGCATCATTATCTTTTCTCAACAACCTACCCCTAAAAATGGCCAAAAATGCAACATTACTTGCCCTCGCTGCCATTGACGGTGCAGAAAACAGCCCTGTCAATTAGCTGATGAATCACACGAAGCTGAAGCGAATGCTATATATGTACGCATGTGTCGCATCATACCTCACTTAAAAGCAATTTGCGATCACAATTGACAGCGAACAACCACACGAACTGCATTTTTTTGTAAAAAGGTTACAATTTTTGGTGGGTGCAACTGAACATTTTAAGTGGCTACAATTTCACAGGGCGAAGTGAGAATCTTAAAAATATTTGCCCCTGAAAGTGGCGACATTTTCGTGTTACGATTCTCACGCGCAAATCCACTGTATGCGCGTGATTTTAGCTTTAGGGTATTTTTTCTACCCAGCGAACATTTTTGTAGGAATTTGACTCAAACATTTTAATTTTTTTTTTCATATATTTTTATTTAGAATTTTAGATTTAAATTTTTAGATTTTTTTCTAGAACATAATTTGTGAACACTGGCTCGAGGTCAGGTGTATTAAAAACACAACGGTTTTTGTTTTTCCCGATATATTTCAATCTCCTTCGGAGATCGTCTTCAGGGGCTACAACAAATATTGTATAAAGAATTTTCAATAAATATATTAAACACTATTATTAACATATATATACATAGATATTAGAGGTTTACGCCGATCACTTTATCGGCGGCGGCGGCGTAGGCTCTATTATATACCGGCGCGCCGGTGTACGCCGGTGTTTTTACTTCAAAAAGCTTGATTTTTCTATTAAAAAACTAATATTTAAGAAAGGTTTTGTTTGTATGTATTTAAGGAAATCAACGTTTTGGCTCCTTGCGGAGGGATTGTCCCTCGTTCATTTACTCCAGAGAGGCTTCGTACCTAACCCCGGTCTTTGGAATTGGTACTCCTGCGTCTGCTGAAAAGAAATAGAGATACATAAAATGATCACACCTTTGTCTGTATATCTCGCGCAATGCGTAGTTTCACCTGGGGTTAACTCCTAATAATCGTCGCTGACACAATTTCTTTAAATCATTTGTGGCTCCTTGGCCACACGCACAAAGGCAACTTACGGTTGCTATTAATGGTCTATTAATACTCATGACTCTCGTGGCACAGGGCGCCTCCAGTTTTCTCGGCTGTTTTTAAGAGCTACAATTCCCGATGTGCAAACGTACCAATCCTGACCACATCGACGTCACTTTCCTAGAAGCTCTGAGTGTAGCTCCGAAGACTTTCTAACGGATGTTTTTGTCGCGCTATGCTGCCGAGCTACACCAGAGAAACATCTTGAAACGTTAGGGAGTGACTATTCGATCAAGGATGCCGCCATCGAAATCATAAGCAGTCTAAGTGGATGTCATTGCGTAACTCATGGGTGAAAATCGTATAATCCTCGGCGCATATACATACATAATTAAAATTTTACAAGGACCCTGGATAAAGTTTTTAAAATGTAGACCAAAGTTTGCAGACGTTTGTGTTCACAACATTGATTTCAATAGTCTTCGTGAAATCAAAACGATATTTTAGAATGACCGATTTTAAGTTGAAAGGTGCTAACTGCTGTTTTCCGGCCTTATGATATAAGAGCTCATTATGAATGACCGCGTAGCTTCAGTTTTCCGACTAGTTCGACTGTCCACTACGTTAGGGTAGTAGCACACACGGTCATTATTTCGACTGTCTTGGGAAATCTTTTGCTTCACCACTTGCTAAGGACAAAGCCTCACCTGGTAAATACTATTACGAATATTAGCAACACTAAGGGGTACTGCCATCTCTAAGCCGATGCTAAACAGTGACTTGCATGCACATCCATAAATCAATCATTATGTATCTATACAAACGAATCAATAAATTATGTCTACACATATGTACGTACACGCAGCGAGAAACAGTGCACAAACAAATGCAGATATCTTATCTGAGATGCTCCTAAAGGTATGCAATTATAATTGTGGAAGTGTCGCTCATACATACAAGCGCATGGGGTATGAGAGAAGCTATAACAATTATACATCTGTAGTTGTAGCTGAGAAATTTATAACTAACTAGTAAGTTCTGAAATTAGAAAAGCCTAGAAATATGCAACGAGGAAATCAGACAGTATAAAAAGGCGACAACAGTAGAGGCGAGAATCAGTTTCATTTAAGCTATCAGTCAGTTTGGTTATTAAGCAAGCTAGTTGCAAAGTATAAGTGTTATTGTGAAGTACTTTAATAAAGGTAATTTTTCCATTATTCAATATTGGAGTTATTTATTCAACAGTTTAGTGATTCGAACTTAGCAGAAGGTTGCAAATAAGAGGATTTGCGGTAAAGTAAATTCGTTACAATACATATATGTGCCTACGTATTCACATTTGTAACAGGATCCGTAACGTGTAGGTGATATTTAAACTTCGTTGATAGGCTATAATCAATGTGATTCACTCCAAGGGACTAGTTTTGGATAGTGCCGCCAACTTTATGTCAAACCGGCAGACTTAGGTGTTGAAGGATGAAGTGTGAAAATTAAAATTAACAATTCAGGCGCTATTGTATAGTTTCGCAAATAAACAACAGATTTTTGAATGTAAGCCCAAACGATTTTTCGAAACCTTCACATACGTACATATATCCTCACCTTAAGTATGAGGTAAGAATCATTTCAAAGGAGTGTTTGCGCCCCTAGAACCTACCAAAAGATTTTGCATCACTGATTTGGCTTATTTTTTCAGCCAATCGCAATATATAATTTAAAAAAAATCGGTACCTTTTTTGCTTTTTTTTAACAACTTGAGGACAATTTAAAAACAATTTGAAACGCCTTGGGTAATTTTATTTGAATTCATTGGTCAATATTTTTTTGGAAAAAATATGCAAAGTAAGCATATAAATTTATTATATAACTTTTCTTTTAGTGTTTTGTTTTAATAACTTGGTGAAATGGGTGATGCAAAGTCCGTATTAAGCTGACATCGAAAACGTCTGTTTTTTTTAAATAACTTTTGAACAGTTAGAAAGAGTTAAATTCTTGTATATAATGTTATTTTTGTCCAAGGTTGCCACTTTACTTTTCATGTTGTTAAAGAACATATTAGTAGTGTAGGCTGGTTTATGTGCTATGTTGGTGTTTGTTTTATCATATATATCCAAGTATTTTATTCTTTCGGATAAGCCTGGTATGTACATATATCATTGATTTATAAATTGCCGTTTTTTTAACGTATTCTTGATTTTTTTATGATATGCCTTTATCATGTTTTGTATTAATCCTGGTGGGAAATCGTTAATTTTTAGGATTTGTGTTATCCGCTTTTTGTTTTCTGAGTGGCACATTTTATCACTAGTGCCTAATACCCTTGCGATAAAGTTATTCGATCAGTTCCTTTCTTTTGAATTTTATATACGTATACGTTAGATCTCATACATAGACTCAAAAAACATGAATTCTACTTATTCCTGAAGAAGGTACTTCGGTTTTTGTTTTATAAATTTATCTATGATTAATATTACAGGAATGCGATTCTGTGGCTTTTCCTAATGTTCACATGTTGTTGAAAATCTTGTGTACGCTTCCAGTAACAACGGCAACGAACGAGAGATCTTTTTCAACTCTTAGGCTGAATAAAAACTATTTGAGTAACACGATGAGTAAAAATCGATTGAATGGCTGTGTATCACTAAGAATCCACCGTGATCAAATTGTTACCGTTGATGAAGTTTTAGATGTAATGGCAAAAAAAACCGACGCGAGCGCTTGAGTTTTTAATGTAACCTTTTTCATATCATCTAAATACACGTACTTTAATGTTAAAGCTAAAGACAACATTTTTTTTTTATTTATTTAACTGAAAAAAAAATTTTTTTTGAACCCCCAGGCAATTTTCTGGCTACGTCCCTGGTACAAAACTATTTTTCGCTAAGACTTAACTTATTATTTTTGCCTACGACCATTTTTAAAGTCATTTGGTGCCACACCCATATTCAAAAGTTTTAGTGTTTTCCAATTTAATTTTATAATTCAATTTAGAAAGTAGAATTCTATTGATACAAAGCTCTTTTTCGCTAAAATATAGCTTATTATTTTCGTCTACGTCCCTTTTGAAAATCTTTTATATAAAAGTGGGCGTGGTCTTTAACCTACCTAGTCCATTTTTTTCTAGAAATATTTCCTGCTATAGGGAAAATTTGTGTACCCATTTTTATTACGATCCGTTAATTTTTCTTCGAGTTATGGCTTCCGAAACAGAGAAAATTCCTTAGTCATAAAAGGGGCGGTGCCCATTTTTAAAATTTGAAGTTTTTCCCATTTATTGTTATAAATCCACTTGGGAAATGAAATACCATTGATATAAAGCTCCTTTTTGCAAATATATAGCTTATTTTATTCGTCCACGACACTTTAAAAATCTTGTACATAAAAGTGCGCGTGGTGCTTAACCGATTTCGTTAATTTTTCTTCAAAGTATTCCTTATAGTAAAGACAACCTCTCTGCCGAATTTTGTTACGATAGGTTTAACGATTTTTGATTTATGATTAATAATATTTGCAAAATTGATTTTATCGCAAGTGGTGATGCCACACCCATTTTAAAAAAAATTTAACACTGATACTGAAAATTTTTGATGACACTAGACAGTTCATAAAGAAGCACAAAGACATAGCTATCATTACAAACGCGGATAAAGGTAATAAAACTGTCATGATGTACAAGGTGGATTACAAAAACAAAATGGAACAATTATTGCAAGACAGACAAACATACAAAACAATGCGGACGGATCCAACGCAACAATTATTAAGGAAAAACAATAATATTATAAACGAGATATACAAACAAAAGAATATTAGTCTGTATTTAAAAAAAAAAAATTAACTTGTACTGCAGCCACAGCCCCAAGACTATACGGCTTACCAAAAATACACAAAGATAACATCCCACTTAGACCTATATCATCATCAGTAAGTGTGCCATGTTTCAAATTATCAAAATAAATAGGGAAAACACTGAAACATATTATCTCGGATAGTCTCAATATAAAAAACTCTTTTCAACTGAAGCGGAACTTAAATGATATCACAATTGCCGAAGATGAAATCCTAGCATCTTTCGACGTGGTATCCCTCTTTACTAATATACCAATTCATCTAGCGATAAATATTATCATGAAACAGTGGGGTAACCTAGAAATGCACACAACATTATCGAAGAAACAATTTCAAGCCTGTCTCGAATTCTGCTTGAGGGATAACAACTATATCACCTATGATGGTACGTTCTACCAACAGGTGTATGGCATGCCTATGGGGAATCCTCTATCGCCCACTGTAGCTGATATAGTCTTAGACAAAATAATTGACGACAGCATTGCTGAACTTAAATTAAAGTAAATATATATCAAATACATAAACAAATATGTAGATGATATATTTGCTATAATTAAAACTAAGGACGTGGAAGAAATTGCTACAACGACAACGTGGAAGAAATACTTAAAACACTAAATAACCAACATACCAAAATAAAATTTACAGTAGAGAAAGAGAAAAACAACAAGTTGCCCTTCCTAGATATCGAAGTTATAAAATCGAACCAAACCCTAAAAACTAATTGGTATGCTAAAGCCGTATCATCATCTAGAATAATAAACTACCATTCAAATCACCCATGGATGAAAAAAAAAGAACACGGCCATAAGCTTTATAAAGAAAATGTACAATTTAAGTGAACAGGAGTTCATGACCACAAATTTTAAAAAAATTAAAAATATTTTATATAAGAATGGCTACCCTAATACATTAATAGACGCATGGATAGCAACAACAATTAGTCAAACCAACTGCGCGCAAAGCATCACTGAACAAAAGAATGTAAAAAGAAAGCAAATATATGCAGGCGTCAATTACATATCAGGATTAACGGACAACAAAACATTGTATAGCATCACACGCAACAACAATATAAAATTTGCGCATAAAACAAATCTAAAGCGCCAAATACACGACACGAACATTTCCGCGAACATTCCGCAATCTTGTTCGCAGCTTTGGCCATACACCATACGAACTTTTGGCCGAACATTAGTTCTCTTTCAGACAGCGATGAATACGGACAAAAATTGTGCTGCAGCAATATTGCTCGCTGTGGCAATTAAGCGTAAAAAAAAAGAGAGAAGATCGCAAAAAAAGAATTTGGTGCAAAGAATTTTTCGATTAAAGTCGCATAATCATTATTCTTTTTAATTCTATTACAATAATCTTACCTTTTTACTTGCCACAATAATGGCAAAGATTTATACATTTCAATAAATTCACTCAGAAATTTTTTATTGTCCATTTTACTTTTCCGCGCACGTCTGTACCGTTCAAAAATTACTACGATTATGAGCTATTTCGCCATACACGCACGAACAGTTCGCGCAAATCAAAATATTTGAATTTTTGGCGAACATTTGCTCGAACTGGCAAACACCACCATACACGACAGAAAAGGTCGCAGAAACATGACATAACGGGAATGTTCGTGTCATGTATTTGGCGCTTAACTTTGAACACAATTTTTACACAAACAAAAGACGAAATCGACAAAGAACAACAACATAATGTGGTATACGAAATCAAATGTAATGGGAGCGCAGGAGAAACTTGCAATCAAATATACATTAGAACGACGAAGCGATCGCTAAGTGTACGAATAAACGAACATAGACTAGACGCCAAAAATAGAAAAACAACAACAGCACTATGCGAACATTTGACCAACAAAGGACACACAGCGGACTTCGAAAACGCGAAAATATTAGACGTTGAGGGGAAAGAACGAACACGAATGACGCTGGAAGCTCTACGAATACAACAAAAAACAAGTAAGGAAGGTTAAGTTCGGGTGTAACCGAACATTACATACTCAGTTGAGAGCTATGGTGACAACATAAGGGAAAATAACCATGTAGGAAAATGAACCGAGGGAAACCCTGGAATGTGTTTGTATGACATGTGTATCAAATGAAAGTCATTAAAGAGTATTTTATGAAGGAGTGGGCCATAGTTCTATAGGTGGACGCCATTTAGGGAATAGCCACAAAGGTGGATCAGGGTTGACTCTAGAATGCGTTTGTACGATATGGGTATCAAATGAAAGGTGTTAATGAGTATTTTAAAAGGGAGTAATCCTTGTTCCATAGGTGGACGCCGTTTCGAGTTATCGCCATAAAGGTGGACGAGGGGTGACCCTAGAATTTGTTTGTACAATATGGGTATCAAAAGAAAGGTGTTAATGAGTACTTTAAAAGGGAGTAATCCTTAGTTCCATAGGTGGACGCCGTTTCGATATATCGCCACAAAGGTGGACCAGGGGTGACCCTAGGATTTGTCTGTACAATATGGGCATCAAACGAATGGTGTTAATGAGCATTTTAAAAGGGAGTGGTTCTATAGGTGGACGCCGTTTCGAAATATCGCCATAAAGGTGGACCAGAGGTGATTCTAGAATGTGTTTGTACGATATGGGTATCAAATGAAAGGTGTTAATGAGTATTTTAAAAGCGAGTAATCCTTAGTTCCATAGGTGGACGCCGTTTCGAGATATCGGCATAAAGGTGGACCAGGGGTGACCCTAGAATTTCTTTGTACAATATGGATATCAAAAGAAAGGTGTTAATGAGTATTTTAAAAGGGAGTAATCCTTAGTTCCATAGGTGGACGCCGTTTCGAGACATCGCCATAAAGGTGGACCAGGGGTGACACTAGAATTCGTTTGTCCAATATGGGTATCAAACGAAAGGTGTTAATGAGTATTTTAAAAGGGAGTGGGCCTTAGTTCTATAGGTGGACGCCGTTTCGAAATATCCCCATAAAGGTGGACCAGGGGTGACTCTAGAATGTGTTTGTATGATATGGGTATCAAATTTCGAGATATCGCCATAAAGGTGTACCAGGGGTGACCCTAGAATCTGTTTGCACAATATAGATATTAAAATAAAGGTGTTAATGAGTATTTTAAAAGGGAGTAATCCTTAGTTCCATAGGTGGCCGCCGTTTCGAGATATCACCATAAAGGTGGAGCAGGGGTGACCCTAGAATTTGTTTGTACAATATGGGTATCAAACGAAAGGTGTTAATGACTTTTAAAAGGGAGTAATCCTTAGTTCCATAGGTGAACGCCGTTTTGAGACATCGCCATAAAGGTGGACCAGGGGTGACACTAGAATTCGTTTGTCCAATATGGGTATCAAACGAAAGGTGTTAATGAGTATTTTAAAAGGGAGTGGGCCTTAGTTCTATAGGTGGACGCCGTTTCGAAATATCGCCATAAATTTGGACCAGGGGTGTCTCTAGAATGTGTTTGTATGATATGGGTATCAAATTAAAGATATTGTTGTATAGGTGGTCGCATTTTCGAGATATCGCCATAAAGGTGGACCAGGGGTGACCCTAGAATTTGTTTGCACAATATAGATATCAAAAGAAAGGTGTTAATGAGTATTTTAAAAGGGAGTAATCCTTAGTTCCATAGGTGGACGCCGTTTCGAGATACCGCCATAAAGGTGGACCAGGGGTGACCCTAGAATTCGTTTGTCCAATATGGGTATCAAACGAAAGGTGTTAATGAGTATTTTAAAAAGGAGGGGGCCTTAGTTCTATAGGTGGGCGCCTTTTCGAGGTATCGCAATAAAGGTGAACCAGGGGTGACTCTAGACTTTGTTTGTACGATATGGGTATCAAATGAAAGGTGTTAATGAGTATTTTTAAAAGGGAGTGGGCCTTCGCTCTATAGGTGTTCGCCTTTTCGAGATATCGCCATAAAGGTGGACCAGGGGTGACTTTAGAATATGTTTGTACGATATGGGTATCAAATGAAAGGTGTTAATGAGTATTTTAAAAGGGCGTGGGGCTTAGTTCTATAGGTGGACGCCTTTTCGAGATATCGCCATAAAGGTGGACCAGGGGTGACTCTAGAATGTGTTTGTACGATATGGGTATCAAATTAAAGGTATTAATGAGAGTTTTAAAAGGGAGTGGTGGTAGTTGTATATGTGAAGGCGTTTTCCAGATATCGACCAAAATGTGGACCAGGGTGACCCAGAACATCATCTGTTGGATACCGCTAATTTATTTATATATGTAATACCTGCCAAGATTTTAAGGGTTTTTTATTTCGCCCTGCAGAACTTTTTCATTTTCTTCTACTTAATATGGCAGGTGCCACAACCATTTTATAAAGTTTTTTCTAAAGTTATATTTCGCGTCAATAAACCAATCCAATTACCTCACCATGTTTCATTTCGTATTTGGTATAGAATTATGGCATTTTTTCATTTTTCGTAATTTTCGATATCGAAAAATTGGGCGTGGCCATGGTCGGATTTCGTTCATTTTTCATACCAAGATAGAGTGAGTTCAAGTAAGTACGTGAACTAAGTTCATTAAAGATATGTCGATTTTTGCTCAAGTTATCATGTTAACGGCCATGCGGAAGGACAGACGAACGACTGTGTATAAAAACTGGGCGTGGTATCAACCGATTTCGCCCGTTTTCACAGAAAACAGTTAACATCATAAAATCTATGCCCCTACCAAATTTCAAAAGGATTGGTTAATTTTTGTTCGACTTATGGCGTTAAAAGTATCCTAGACAAATTAAATGAAAAAGGGCGGAGCCACGCCCATTTTGAAATTTTCTTTTATTTTTGTATTTTGTTGCACCATATCATTACTGGAGTTGAATGTTGACATAATTTACTTATATACTGTAAAGATATTAAATTTTTTGTTAAAATTTTACTTTGAAAAAAATTTTTTTTTAAAAGTGGGCGTGGTCCTTCTCCGATTTTGCTAATTTTTTTTATTTTATTACATATAGTAATAGGAGTAACGTCCCTGCCAAATTTCATCATGATATCTTCAACGACTGACAAATTACAGCTTGCAAAAGTTTTATATTACCTTCTTTTAAAAGTGGGCGGTGCCACGTCTATTGTCCAAAATTTTACTAATTTCCTATTCTGCGTCATAAATTCAACTCATTTACCAAGTTTCGTCGCTTTATCTGTATTTGGTAATGAATTATCGCACTTTTTCGGTTTTTCGAAATTTTCGATATCGAAAAAGTGGAGGTGGTTATAGTCCGATATCGTTCGTTTTAAATAGCGATCTGAGATGAATGCTCAGGAACCCACATACCAAATTTCATCAAGATACCTCAAAATTTACTCAAGTTATCGTGTTAACGGACGGACGGACATGGCTCAATCAAATTTTTTTTCGATCCTGATTATTTTGATATATGGAAGTCTATATCTATCTCGATTCCTTTATATATGTACAACCAACCGTTATCCAATCAAACTTAATATACTCTGTGAGCTCTGCTCAACTGAGTATAATTAATACTGCAATGAATTTCAAAGAAGACGTCAACAATATAAACTGCGCTTATATGACGGCATTATCAGCCAATGGACGAAGTAGGAAACATGAATAGAGGCAGTAAATTAAATGTAAAGTTTTGTTTATTTATGTGTTAGATGTTGAGAGTTTCAATGTTATAAATTGAATGTAAGTATTATGTTAACAACAGAGTGATGTAAATTGTGTAATTCTAATTAATGTGTTAATGTTTGTTTTGTTTTATATCATATTTTATGATAAATATACAGTCTCCCTGATGAAGATGAAAAGATTTCATCGAAACGCATAGGAGGAAAAGAGAAACCTTGTGTTTTGTCTTTATTTTAAGGGCGAAAAGCTCCAAATAATTACAATTGTAACAAAAAATTGGCCCAAAATAAATATATTACAAATTTTAACATTTTTATCAAGTCTCAATATCAGTCCAAACGTCCAATTTCAACATTCTAGGTGTATTATTTACTAAATAATCAGGTTTTTTGTGTTTTCCAAAATGATATATATATATAAAGTGGGCGTGGTTATCATCCGATTTCGCTCATTTTCAATACCAATCTATTCTGGGTCCAGATAAGCTCGTGTACCAAATTTGGTGAAGATATCTCAATATTTACTCAAGTTATCGTGTTAACGATTTTGATATATGGAAGTCTATATCTATCTCGATTCCTTTATACCTGTACAACCAACCGTTATCCAAAGTTATAATACCCTGTGTACAAGTACAGCTGTGTATAAAAACGTTTAAACAGCAATTATCGGCACACTGATGTTTGGCACACTAGCCTTTTGTAGCAATATAGCATTATTACATACATGTGTTGCAACAACAATTGAAATTAATAATCCCAAACAAAATCCGATTTTCAAAAATAGATCAATTAAAAAACTTTAAGTATTAAAAAAAAAAACTTTAAGTATTTAAAAAAAAACTGTTTCGCCCGGGATCGAACCCAGGGTCCTCCGCGTGTTAGGCGGATGTGATAACCACTACACGACTGAAACAATTAACTTATTGTGGTCACAATATCCATAAAGCTTCCAATGCAAGCTTTTAAATGAAAAGCTTTAACATTTGTTGTTGGATGTTATTTCTATTATGGTGTTTTATTTTCTACACGAAAATGTAGCCTTCACGCCAACCCTTCAAAAAATTGTGTTCTGTTGTAAAATCTGCTTAGCCTCAATGGAGGGCATCATTATCTTTTCTCAGCAACCTACCCCTAAAAATGGCCAAAAATGCAACATTACTTGCCCTCGCTGCCATTGACGGTGCAGAAAACAGCCCTGTCAATTAGCTGATGAATCACACGAAGCTGAAGCGAATGCTATATATGTACGCATGTGTCGCATCATACCTCACTTAAAAGCAATTTGCGATCACAATTGACAGCGAACAACCACACGAACTGCATTTTTTTGTAAAAAGTTTACAATTTTTGGTGGGTGGCACTGAACATTTTAAGTGGCTACAATTTCACGGGGCGAAGTGAGAATCTTAAAAATGTTTGCCCCTGAAAGTGGCGACATTTTCGTGTTACGATTCTCACTGTATGCGCGTGATTTTAGCTTTAGGGTATTTTTTCTACCCAGCGAACATTTTTGTAGGAATTTGACTCAAACATTTTAATTTTTTTTTTTCATATATTTTTATTTTCTCAGTTTAATCAATATAAGCAAAAGTTACAATTACTAATAATACATAATACATAAGTGCATACGTATATTTATGAATTAATAAATAATTTAAATTGAGGATAGGGGCGAGCTATCTGATGCGTCGCCCCATAGGTATTCTAACTAATTCATTCCTTTGTAATTTAAATATGGTGCATTACGATCGCTGGTTCGAATCAAGCTCGAGGCCTAACAATAATTTTTTTATCATTGTTGTCGTATTTAATATATTTTTTTTAATTGAAAAAAAAAAAATTATTAGAATAGCAGAAGGGAAAAAAGTATTCATAGTTTTTGTATAACCGATTTTGTCAAAATTTGTTCCTTCCACCCAACTGAGAAATAGGTGTGAGTTTTTGAAAATGTATGGAAAAATTTTATTTCTTTTTTCATACTTTTTAACAAATTTTTAAAAATTTATTAAAATTCCAAAAAACCAGTCCTCCCGGAAAAACATTTTTTTAACTTTAAAATGTTTACCATAATATGATTAATAAAAAATTATTTAAAGCTTCTCGCGAAATCAAAAAACAAGTTTGTTACAAATTATCTTGAAAAAAAAAATTTAAATGATTTAAAAATTACTCGGCCCGGATGACTTACGAAGTGATTAAAATAAAGGCGATTTTAAATTTTCAGAAAAACATTCTTGAAGGTATACAAAGATGAATCCGAAATTCCGCGAAATCGATGAATCAATCACTGTACTATGTTCATTTGTAAAGCACAAAACATTTAATGGAGTTATCAAATTTGCTTTGTTTTATAAGTGTTTTTTTTGGTTTTGTTGCTTTGCAAGTTACATATTCATATATATGTATGTATTCTTATAGCATTCGCCTGTTTATCGAGCTCAAAAAAATAAATAAATAGGAAAGCCTAAGATTCCCAGCGTCTGAATATTCAGCGATATTTAATTCGAACTTTAAATTTACTTTAACTGGAATAGTTGGTATTCATTTAATTTATATATAAAGTATAAAGTATTCATAAGGACACCAGCGCCTCCTCAGCTCGTAACCTAAATTTGCTTTTTACTTTTGTAATTTGCTATACATAGCAGTAACACTTTCTTAAACTTTCGGCAAGTATTTTTTGTCATTAATATAACAACAAAAACCGAAAAACAATCTGAATACTATTAAAGGAAGTATTAAGATAGGTCGCTGACATCTAATATCTTACGCAGGTATGAGCGTTTTGTGTAAATGTGATGGTGAAGACCAAACCAAATGTGGAAAATAAGCTTGAAATATATATCAAAGTAGATGCACCACACTCTTGTCGTAAACAGTACTTTTTAATCTGCTTTACGTCTTTGAAGAAAATTTCTTTGTTTATTTCTTTGATGACTTTTTTCGATGCATTTGCGAATAGCTCTATGATAGGTAGGTCGATGAAGAATATCGGAAACATCTAAGAAAGAAAAAAAGGTGTAATTTAAAATATATATTTGTATACGTGTATAACTAATAGTAATAATTTACCATATAGTAAATCAGAAGCCAAAGAAAATTGTATTAATGAATGTTTCCCATTTCTACCCTCCCAATTGCAATCCTTTATAAAATCATCGCTATATAATTCACGAAATAATTTTTCCAATTGGGCACCAGAGCCTTTAAGTCGCACTAAGCGCAATTTCTAAGGTCAACGAAATAATTGGTATACCTTTTTTTTACATATTTTTTAGTTGGTCTCTTTTCTAGACTTACCACAGCTGCTTTATATGCTGGCTCGATCATCTTCTGCTCAAACGCATGAGCTTCTTCATATGATGCTATTGGCAATGATGATGCAATATCTGTTTCAGACTCATTCTGATCCTCCCCCGTTAAGCGACATATCGATTTGTGTACTTTTTGTGCCAATACTTTACTTTCACGGATCATTTTGTCACGCGCGATTTCTTCGGGTATACCACGTGTCTATAAAATACATAAAATATATTTTCATAAATATTTATGTATATTAGTTACCTTATTTAAACGAATATAAGCTAATGCAAAAATATTGCTTAAATTGGGTATCATAAGATGCATCTTGACACCGGTATTAATAATACGAAAGCGGAAATTAGACGTTTTGTCTTAAGAGATATTTCACCTCGTTTCAAAAATTAACGCCGATAAAAGTTTGCAACCTCCGGGGAGTGTCACCATCGGTAACACTCCCCAAGGCCTTCGGCGAGTGTCCTTATCGCTACAACAACAATATTACTTTTGCATAGTTTTAGTGCTGTAACTCTGTGCCTATGTCTTGAAAATGGATATTTAAACGCTTTCCTGGTCCATTTGAGTTTTTTATGTTTTTTTTTTAGAATTTATATATGTACATATATAAGCTCGTGTAAAGTATTTAAAAACCAATTTCCCATACCAACCCATAGACACAGAAATACAGCAACGCCTCTTATATTATATTAAATTAATGCAAACTAATTAATTTAATTTGTATCCCCTTTGGTAATTAATACTAATTAACTCATGATTAGATCGAAATTCGTCATTTCATGAAGCAATCGACAGTATTGAGAAATTCTTACATTTTCTTTACTCCATGCATGAAAATCTTCTATGGAATTCTCCAAAGTACACATACGTGCTTCTAAATTAGCTATGCGACTAGAAGTTTCGTTTTGTTTATCCAAAATGGCTTTAAGTAGATTAATTACATCTGTGGAAATAGGAATTACAAACTAATATCAATCAACAAAAACGCTACTTGAATAGCAAAAATGTATACAGCACCTGTTGTTGTTTTAGCAGTATATACGGGATCTGTTGTTGTTGCACTTGTGGGAATGCATACAGGTCCTTCTCCCCCATAATATTGATCTAAATCTGCGAGATCAATTGAGTCTCCTGAAATTATACCTACAGATTTTGTACTGAACTCAGCTTCAATCGCTTTTTTAAATGATAGCTGATCTTCTCCTGTGAAAATAGAGAATATTAATAATAAAAAATAAATACAAAAGCATCCTAAAGATTAAGATTGTCACCATGGCTTGTTGTTGCCCTCTTCATTGCTAATTTCTTGGCTGTGTTAAGCTGTCTAAATTTTTCTACATTTTCTTCATATTTTTTCTTCTCGACGCTCATTAAATTAGCAAATGTCTTCTTATTCATATCTCTACTGTACTTACTAAATCGAGCAAATAGTTCGCAAAACGAATTTTTACAACTTTTATATAGAGATTGCAAAACGAACGGCGATTACAGAAATCGGTTGAATATGAAACGATTTTACTCGATTTTCATAGATAAAGGTCTACACGTGTTGCAAGCCAACCAATAAAACCGCACTGCGTTTTTTTAGAGCACGCAAACAACCGGCGTTTTTTGCCCTAACCGAAATAGGCCTGCGTTGCGACACTGTAAAGCATGAGTGCAAATGTCAAACTGAAATGTCACGCAGAACAAAAATTGAAAATCGAGTTAGGTTTTCACGCAGTAAATTAAATTTCGGTGGCTCTCATAAAAATTGTATGTGCACGAGACATTTTTGACAGCAAATGACTTACGTGCGTTTTTATTAGGTGGCATGTTACTGCATATTACGAACGTTCCATTGAGTTATCGAGCTCTGGCTCACGATCAAATCTCATTGGAACCACAAATCACTGCAGGCGGACAGGAGTAAGATGTCGGCGAATCAAATAGAAGAAACGACGTTCTGCACAATAAACGGAGACGCCCCCATACGTGTGGTAAGAAGCTGTCACAGTTTACCGGATATATCAGTCCTGAGCGCAGGACTCGTAAACTGCGTCGACTGCCAGCCGATGGTAACAATGGCATCCGACCACCTGCCTATACTTACTTCGCTCGAGCGTACCACCGACTTCATCGTCACAGAAAAACACACTTTCATAAACTTTAAAAAAGGAAAGTGGGACGAATACAAATCCTTTACAGACAACCGCTTTGCTGGCCTCCCTATCCCGACTGATGCTCGCCCAGGGGAGCGTGCTTTACGCAAGGTCATTGAATCCGCCTCGGCTTGCTTCATTCCCGCCGGTGAATTCCCGAAATTCAGCCTCACTTTCCGGCGGAGGCCGCAAATTTAGCGAGAGAACGTGACCTTATAAGACAGCTCGATCTCGGCGACTCCCAAATAAGGGATATAAACCAACGCATCAGATTGCTTATGGATGAATACAAGGGGCGAAATGGGAGGGGCAGCTAAGCGGTTTAACCTCTCTGCCGGTGTAGGTAAGCTTTGGTCCACCGTAAAGTCGCTATCGGATCCGTCTAAGTACAATGACAAAATTTCCATCGCCTTTGGCGGTAAAGTGCTTTCGGATGCGAAAAAATACGCGAGCACATTTTGCCGACAATATAAAATGCATTCTACGGTCGACAAAGATAGACGGAGATCCAACAGACACGCACATAAACAGAAATTCAGCGCGTCACCAATTACCGTCACCGCCAAAGAGGTTGAGGATGCCATCGGTCATGCTAAACCATCCAAAGCAATGGCCCAGACGGCATAGCCATGCCGATGCTTAAAAGCCAAGGGATAGAGGGTTTCAAATATTTAGCACATGTCTTCAACCTATGTCTTTCCACCTTTGTCATTCCCGAAAAATGGAATATGGCCAAGGTGGTCGCGCTACTAAAGCCTGGGAAACCAACTAACATAGGAGAGTCATATCGCCCCATATCTCTCCTATCGCCAGTAGCCAAGACGCTTGAAGCCATTTTGCTCCCCTACTTCAAAGCAAATTTGCAGCTAGCCTGTCATCAGCATGGCTTTAGAAAACTCCATAGGACCACCACCGCGCCAAATGCCATTAGCACCTAGATAAATTGCGGTTTAAATAAAAACCCCCACCACAGAACAGTACTTGTTGCGCTAGACCTATCAAACGCTTTTGATACGGTCAACCATGGGACGTTACTGCAAGACCTGGAAACGTCTACCCTTACCCCCATGTCTTAAAAGGTGGACCGCAAATTATCTGGTTGGTCGGCAGGCATCGGTGTAATTTAGAAACGAAACATCAAAACCAAGAAGAATTAAACAAGGAGTACCACCTCCCCCAGCGGGTTAGGGGGTCAGAATATACCCGCGGTAGATATGCCTGTCGTAAGAGGCGACTAAAATACCAGATTCAAGGGGCTGTGTAGCGCAACCCTTCAGGTTGCCAGCGCAATATATAGCTTCACCAAACCCAATTGCCAACCTCACCTATCCGCGGCGAATCCTGTTTCACTAACAGACGAGGCTCTGGTGACCCCAAGCTCCTCATGGATCTTGGGGGTGGGGAGGGAGGGAATGGCCTGCAGGTTTAATTTGGCCACATAAATCGTTCGCGAGATGGTCGGGCTAGCAATTTAATGGTGCTGTGGTACCGGATCTATATCCGGCAAAGGACCATCACATCGATAACACTCACCAAAGCCTTCGGGGAGCAACCTTATCGCTACATCAACAACAACAACAGAAAGGGTACCACAGGGTGGTGTCCTATCCCCGCTTTTGTTTAACTTCTATATATCAAAGCTACCTTCGCCACCAGAAGGAGTTACTATCGTTTCCTACGCCGATGACTACACAATAATGGCCACAGGCCCAGGCCCAAAGATCAATGAGCTTTGCAACAGAATAAACGGCTACCTGATCTCTCCAGTTTTTTCGCCTCGCGAAACGTGACATTATCACCGACTAAATCCTCCGTGACCTTATTTACAACATGGACGTCCCAAATGTCAACCATTTTGAACATCCACGTCTATAGCACTACGCTACCGACTGTCCTACTCCCCAAAATCTTGGGTGTGATATTTGATCAGGATCTAGATTTTTGTGAGAATGCAGCCGCAATTGTACTGAAAATCCAGAGCCGTAATAAAATCCTCAAATCTCTGGAAGAAGCTACAGCTCGGCCAAAATACTGCTCTCACAATCGCCACGGGTTGTATTCATATGTCCCCAGAACACCATCTACATAATGAGGCGAGAATACTCCCCATCAGGGAGAGAAATGAGATGCTAACCAAACAGTTCCTGTTGAATACCCAGAAACCTGGGCATCCCAACAGACATCTGATTGATGAGTCAACACCGCCTAGGGGCTTAAGAAGTCATCTCCGTAAGCATTATGAGGAAACACGGCACCTGAGAACTCAGCCGTATGAAGCCAAAAAACGCAAGCAGGACCTCAGTGAACTACACAAACAGACGTCGGACTTGTATGCCAGAAATTTCCCGGTGAATGCAGTACTCAAAGAACAGTACCCAAAACTTGGGAAAGAGGAACGCACACTCCCCAGGGTAACACGAGTGCTATTGGATGGGGCGAAGTACTGCTACAACAACAACAACATGGTCAAGGGAACCATTTATGTGGGAAATCTAGTTATTTAATTATCGATTAGGAATTAATTGCGAAGAAGATAATCTTGTTATGTTTAAACTAGGTCTTAAGCTGGAGTCATTGGTGCCGTATGTCGTATCGCTGTATCCGTATCCCTAACGTAATCAGCTGTTTATCTGGATACATTGGTGCTTTATCGGTAACCTTTTAACAGCTGATTCGACCAACCTTATGAGAATCAATGCAATCGATTATTGCTGCCGCTAAGGTCGTAACCGTATCGTAGCCAACCAATTGGGTTTTGGTTTACCGTCGTAACGATAAACAGCTGATTACGTTAGGGATACGGATACAGCGATACGACATACGGCACCAATGACTCCGGCTTAAACCAAAACCCAATTGGTTGGCTACGATACGGTTACGACCTTAGCGGCACCAATAATCGATTGAATTGATTCTCATAAGGTTGGTCGAATCAGCTGTTAAAAGTTTACCGATACGGTTACCGATAAAGCACCAATGTCTCCAGCTTTAAGCATTGTAAACTTTACCAAGCAGCGCAACTGACAGCTGATCGCTCAAAATTTACACACCCACACTTACATCACTAATGGCCATATTACGGAAATCTTAGGGAAATTGAAGTTAAATTTTTAAACAGACATAAAATTTTATAATTTTGGAATATATAGCATGTAGGACACTTTAATTGCAGTAATTTAAAGAAATTGTTTGCTTATACTCAAGTATTTAATTATTTTTTTCTAAATTTATCTTTAATATTGATGCAATGATTGATCCAATGCAACTCTGCTCTTCCCACTGTTCTTCATTCCACTCCATTTGAGTGTCTCTTTCACTGAATTCGAGTGCCTTCCACTCTATTCGCAACAGAACCTCAATTTAAGCTGCCAAACTATAAAGTAAACAATGGTCTTAAGGGTCCATTAAAGCTGCAGACATTGGTGCTTTGTCGGTAACCGTATCGGTAACCTTATAACAGCTGATTCTTTCTGACAGGCACTCGCTTAAGTGAGCATAACGGGAAAATCTGGGTTGCCATTGTTGTTTCGGTTGAAAACGGTCAATTAGGGTTCTTTGCAGGGACGTAAAAAATATTGAAACAGGGTTTATGTAGTCACAAGTGTTGCTCCTGTTCCACAGCATTTTAAGTTTTTCATGGCGAAAATTGTTCAGTTCAGAGTTATAGACTTTCATTAAAAATTTAATTTATTATACAAGGTTACTTTTCTAAGTGTAAACAGTATAGAAAACGTAGTTTTTCAAATTATTGTGGACAACTTTTTAAACTCAACAACAAATTATATCGGTAAAATATTTTCTAGGATTTCTGAATTTCTGTACCCAAGTTCATTATATTTGTGTAATAAAAAATCAGGTAACAGCATTTTTAAACGAAAAAACAACAATGTTATTGCATAAAAACGTATCTAATAGTTAAACTTTCATTCATTCATATTTTTGCCCGCTTCTTTGGTTTGCTTCCACTCACAGCACCGTTTTATTAGCGGGAGACTTCCACAGCGACAGAAATTAAGGCGGATTTACATAGACGCTTTGGTTGTGTTCCATCGATCTGAAGCCTTGGCAGGCTCGTAATATAAAAATGAGACTTCTTGCCATTTTCTTCGCTTTGAAGCGAAGAGAGTTGTAAATTCTCCTTTGAGAATTTCTCAACTTTTTAACTCCTTTAACATTCCACAAACTTTGCTTGGCAAAATATAGGAGCTCCCATAAATTTAACTCATCTGTCGGGCGAAGCATCAAAAGATTTACATAAACGATTTGGTTACATGCCTACGCTTTGACGACGCCATACGAAAAACAATCAAACGCCTTGCGTTATCTTTGCCTTGAATCGACCAAAGTGTTTATATAATTTTGCTTTATGCATTTGTGTAAACAGCCATAGAAGTGAAAATTTTCCTCAGGGAAACATGTTACACCCTTAATATTTTGTTAAGTTTCTCTAAACCTTTTTGACTCTAATTTAAATAAATTTTGCTTTCGGTATGTTTCCGCATTGTTGGAGGCTACAAATCTTCTATTATTTATATTTCCGCAACTATTTCATCTGTTAAAACTACAAAGTTTTATAAACTATGAAATGCAACTCAGCTTAAAATACCTTTATGTACCAAAAATGCAACTCTAGACCTGAGATTTGCATCAGGTGAGCGAGGCTGTTTGTAATTTTGACATTTATCGCTTAGTTGACACACTGGTGCTGTACACAATGGATTCGACCAACGTTATGAGAATCAATGCAATCGATTATTGGTGCCGCTTCGATTATCGTAATCGTATCGTAGCCAACCAATTGGTTTTTGGTCATGGCGGTGATGATTATAACATTTTTTTATTTGATTTGATACATCAACTTCCGCCGCAGAACGATTTTAACATTTGTCCATCGAATTTACAAAAACAAAGTACATGGAAGTTTTATTTATGTTTGTAGGTATGTCACCATGCTGCCACCTTGTATCGTTCCGCCATGTTTTTGGTTTACCGTCGTAACGATAAACAGCTGATTACGTTAGGGATACGACAAACGGGTACCAATGACTCCGCTTTAATGGCCCATTACTGATACTTAGCATAGACTTGACTTGACTTGGCGTAAACTTGGCAACTTAGCCACGATTATACTTCTCTTAGCGCATACAATCTGGCATCGTAATCAATAAATCCTATAACTTTAAACGAGCAAATCTTGTTTGTTTGTATAGCCCACCGATCTCTGGAACGGCTCAACCGATTTAAATGAAATTTGGCACAGAGATAATAGCCGTGTTTTTTTTTTACACGCGTATACGTTTCGTTTGTGCGTGAAAAAAAAACGCCTATCCTCCCTTAGGTAATGCTTAGGAGACTCATCTAGCGGCTGTAGTTAAACAACTACCCTACAAGAATACTGACTATCATATGACTATCATCTGATTGTCAGCAATGTCAACCTAACGATCAGCGCCTCATACAAACTTTCTATCACAAACTTAAGGGGACTTGCGCAAATGTGATGTAAACAACTGTGTACGTGTGAGTTTTTGTCTCCTTCTTATACACCAACATGGCCTACTGATTAAGTATATAGCCGTACTGCTCACTCTCATTCCTTTTCCTGGATCAGTGCTGACACTCTAACTATCAAAAAGTGTCATAAATGATAGTTTACTGTAGATATCAGGTTTGACGGTTATACTATCATAAATGACCATTGTTATATTCCGCCAAAAATGAAACAATGCTTTTTGCTTTTTATTTACTTTATTTCATTACGTTTTTAATTTTGTACGTGGTAAAAGCATACGTTTTCTTATTTGTTTAAAATAAATAGTTTTATAAGAATTCGAGTTCAGAATGTTCAATTTAAATTCAGAAAATAACAAAACAACAGAAGAGCGCTTTCCTCATGCGGAAACACATTTAAAAATGAATCATCACTAACCACTACTATTTTTCGCGTATCAATTTTTTGAGTGCGCCCCATACATTCCGACAGCTTTTGGTATTTTTTAATATTATTTTCGATTTCATTTCTTTTAGCATGGAGCTTTGAAATGCTCTCCTTTTCATTTTTTAAACTTATTTTTTATATGGTTTTCGTCATTTGAAAATGGCGGAATTTAAAAATAACAAAACAACCGTGATAATCATTTGATTGTCATATGACAGTCAGTAGTGACAACATGATTAAATCGGATAAACTGTTCTCGCATACATAAAATTCCGTTGAGAATTATGTATCTGTCTCACATGCATAATGTTATGTGCTGTATGTTCTTTTGTTCTTTACCAGGTGTCCGAAGCTTCCCCAGTTTGAGTCCTTTTTCATGATTATAGGCTGTCGTCGGGAACATGCGGACATGCGTGAGCGAACAAAGGAACATACATAAATTTGAGTATCAATGTTTACGTCATCGCAGGATCAGCATTGTCAATTACAAGTGTGAGTGTATTAGTAAAACTGTCAGCGTTTCTTGTAGGGTAGCTACAGCAACAGGGTGTACCGAAAAGCGGAGACACAACCCTCTGTTGTATTTCTGTGTATAACATATAGCTGAATCAGTTGTGATAAATAGTGGACGCGCATAGAATAACTAGAATTAGTGCAGAGAGTGAAACATAGACATATATTTCAGTTACATCTGAGTAAAATGCGTATTGAAATTTAGTAGTACTAATTTTATACGTAGCAATTTCAGAGGTATTTAAAGTTTGTCGCTTAGCAGTCCATATAAAGTTTAACCGTAAACGTATATAGATGAGAAAAAACACAGCTAATGTATTACCTTCTAAGACTACCTACATAGGTGTTGCCACTCAGAATGTTACACAAGGTTGCCACCTATTCGAAATTAAAAAAAAATTGCATGAGATATGCCGATATGGGTATCAAACGAAAGGTATTTCACTCCGAATTACAATAGGGAAATTTTTGAGTAGGGTTGCCATTTAAAGTTGCCACCTATTCGAAATTTAAAAAAATTGCATGAGATATGCCGATATGGGTATCAAACGAAAGGTATTTCACTCCGCATTACAATAGGGACATTTTTGAGTAGGGTTGCCATTTAGGGTTGCCACCTACTGGAGATTAAAAAAAATTTCATGAGATATGCCGATATGGGCAATAAACGAGAGGTATTTCACCCCGCATTACAATAGGGACATTTTTGAGTAGGGTTGCCATTTAGGGTTGGGGTAGTTAGACGAAATTGTACTCTACTTACTCCTATTCTATTAAAGCTTTAAAGGAGAACATTAAAGTTAAAAAAATCTTCGTAAAAAATCTTACACATGATTTCTCACCATAGCAAAAAGATATCTCACCATGGTAAAGTGCTACGGTTAAACACTAGAGGCATATGTTCAATTTGAAAACGACATCTAACCATTTAACTATTGACCAACAAATGGCGAGAAGTAAGTAAGTTGACATTTAATTAAACTAACTGATAGTTGTAATTCGTGAAATTTACAAGTTTTTGGAATGTAATAAAGTTGTGAGACTTTCATAGTGTATAACTAAAAAAATGTTTGAAATTAATAATTCGGCGCGTTAAAATACTCGAGAAACGTTTCCAGCACAACGAAACGTTGCCGAGCAAAGCTCGGTCGCCCAGGTACTGTCCATTTGTATGACAAAATGTCAAAATGAAATGGAAACAAATAAATGGCATCTCAAAATGTAAACGTCACTTAGAACTTACATATAAAATCAAAATTCAACAGACTTCTAAGTCAAATTAAGTGTTGCTAAGTTTTGAGTAATCAGTAACATACAATGTTCATTTAACAGAACTGTATGTGACAGTTCTCAAGTCAAGTCTACGCTAAGTATCAGTAATGGGCCCTTTACTATAGTTAGCATAGACTTGACTTGGCGTAAACTTGGCAACTTAGCCACGATTAGACTCCACTTAGCGCATACAATCTGGCATGATAATCAATAAATGTCAGTTTGTATGACAAAATGTCAAAATGAAATGGAAACAAACAAATGGCATTTCAAAATGTAAACGTCACTTAGAACTTACATAGAAAATCAAAATCCAACAGACTTCTAAGTCAAGTTAGGTGTTGCTAAGTTTTGAGTAATCAGTAACATGCAATGTTCCTTTAACAGAACTGTAAGTGACAGTTCTCAAGTCAAGTCTATGCTAAGTATCATTAATGGGCCCTTTACTGATAGTCAGCATAGTCTTGACTTGACTTGGTAACTTAGCCACGATTATACTCCAATGGCATCTCAAAATGTAAACGTCACTTGGAACTTACATAGAAAATCAAAATTGAACAGACTTCTAAGTCAAGTTAAGTGTTGCTAAGTTTTGAGTAATCAGTAACATGCAATGTTCATTTAACAGAACTGTAAGTGACAGTTCTCAAGTCAAGTCAAGTCTATGCTAAGTATCAGTAATGGGCCCTTTAGCCTGCTTTTCACACCCCAATAAAATATCCGCCACGAAAAACAAGCACATTTTTCTTATTTTCTGACAAGGGACTTTAAATTCAAGTCTGCCGGCGTTCCCTTTTTGTGTTTTCTATAGGGATTGTCAAAGGGAAATGGCACACGCAAAATGTAACCATGGTTGGCCCAACTCTACACCAACATACCTTTCAGATTAAACATTATTTACTGCCGTGGTGGTAAATTTTTTATTAAGAAATAGTCTCACATCGCTTTAAGGTCTTCTTATTAGTAAATGCATCTAATTGAGCGCATTATTTTCCTACAACACACAAGACCTGAAAAGCATAATGTTTTCTCTCGATTCCATGCACTTTTTCCTTGCTCTTTTTTTCATTCGCTCACGGGTCAACTGTGACGTACTTGCGCAGAACGAAACAATTTTGAACTCGTGAATGCGCAATCTGGGTAGGTGATTTGTGATGGACCTGACGGCGCAAATCACACACAGAAGATTGTGCATTCACGAGTTCAAAATTGCTTCGTTCTGCGCATCTACGTCACACTTGAGTGCTTCAGCGAATGAAAGAGAGAAAAAACAAGAGCTAAAGGAAAATGACGTAAAAATTGCCCATCAAAAACAGCTGAACTAATGTTTACATGCGCAATGCGCCACTTTCTATAATTCCATCATGACCTGACGGTGCTATCTTAGTTGTACTCTTCCCTTTTTTTCTTATTAAGGCATCGAATACTGAAGTTGTTTTGTAGTCCCGGGTTTTCGGGATTGGAATATGACAACCCTGGTATCCCGGGTGTTTTCGGGACTATCCAGAGACTTACCTTCAATTTTGATTTAGAACTAATTATGTAACGTATACATGTTTGGTAATAAACCAAATAGGTATTTATTTTATTTTAAAAATTTTTATATTTGTAGTAATTAAAGCAATTGCTCACTCCGTTAGTTCAATGCCAATTGAATTCTTTATTCAGTTAGTCACAATAACATACAGACGCTTTTCATTGTTCTGTTCACAATAGTTTGAGTATTTACAATGGTTAACATTTTCTGCATTAAAGAGAGTTCACATCAAACAAACTGAATATATTAGATACTACAGCTCGGCCAACCTGACTTAAGTGACCGCCCTCGGTTATGCAATGTTAAATGATATTAATTACAAGATTTTAATAGTCTTAAATACTAGAATTTAAATGATCTTAATTACTAAAACTTTTGTTATAGGGAAATCGTTAAGTGCTGATTTCACTTTCAGAACTGGTCTTCCACATTTTAATGTTACAAGCTTCTACGACCCCATCATAAGGTATTTGAGTGATCTGGCAGTTCTCAATATCTCGGATAATGTATCGGTCATTCGGAAGTATTTTATGAATTGTATATGGTCCCCGAAATTTGGGCAAAAGCTTTTTATTTGTTCCTATCGTTGTGTCTATGTTCTTAATTACTCCGAAATCACCGACATTCAATATTTTAACTTTTAAATTTTTCAACTCACTACGCATTAAGTGATAGTTTTGTGAATTTTCTATGTTTTGTTTTGCAACATCGCGTAATTTCTCCATATCATATCTTCCCTCCCCCTTGTGAAAAACAATCCTCTAAATACTCTGTTAGCTTGTCGACTAAGGCCCTCTCTGATTTACTCCGAATAGAGCTTGGCTGGGTGTCATACCAATAGCTCTGCTTATGGTATTATTAAGAGCGAACTCAATTTTTGTTATGTGCTTTACCTAATCCGCGTGCTGAATAGACTCACTAAATTTCGCCAACATACCCACCAGGGTACGATTAACCCTCTCGATCTGGCCATTTGCTTGAGGCGAATGAACCGTGACCTTAATGTGCTCTATGTTGTTACTCTCCATGAGTTCAGAAAAATCGTTAGAAGTGAAGCAACTACCTCTATCTGTAACACATCTAACTGGGCGACTATAGTATTCAAAATACTTTCTTAATGATGCATTCACTTCCTTTGTACTTTTTGTGAGCACTGGGTATAATTTCACGTATTTTGTGAAGCTATCGATAGCCATCATCCGGTGGCAAAAGTCTGAGCCAGATAAGTAATTTTGCATGTAAATACAACAACAAAGATTTGAGCCAGATCAATCCAGGATCAATTTGTGAGCCAGATAATTTGTTAATTACTTGTCTTTAGTTTGGCAACGCTGCCTTTAATAAACCTACTTTTTCAAAAATAGATGTCGCTGCTTACCCTTTCGCCGTATGAGTTAAATGAAAAGCAGCGGCGACATCTGCCTATCAGATTTCACGTGTGCGAAAATATCACGACATCTGCTTCTCAAGTCTCTCAATGATCCAGATGCTTACGTTTTAATTGTAAGGATGGTAAAGGTCCTCGGTGGTCTAAACAGATTCTGTGGAATGGGGTAGGCTCTTTGGATATGTTGTGTAACTGCCTTTGGTTCGATTTGAGTGGAGGGGAATACATAATGCATCGAATACAATTTCTTGTGAACTGATTAATTTTATTTTTCATGTCTGGGGACCAATAAGTCGAAATTATCTCTTTATAACACTTATCCACCCCTAAGTGACCAATATGTTCATGGGTGGTTCTGATTATTTCCTTTTCCATTTCTAGAGGCACATAGAATAAACGAGTGCCGTTATTCTTTTTGTACACTACCCAACTAAGCATTTCGAACTTATCATTCTCTTCTTTTTCTAACTGGCTCTTCAAATTAGAAATTTTGTTATCGCGTATTTGTGCTGCGTGCAACCGAAAATCTATATCCTCATTATCGACCATTGCTACAACTTGTTCAGAATTTTTTTGACATCTGCTTAGAGCATCCACATGAGCCATTTTTGCTCCAGCTCTATTTTGTATTGTATAATCGAAATTTTCCAGCTCTAAAGCCCACCTAGCTATTCGGCTATTTACCGTTTTTTTTTTGTTCAGGGGCAATGCCAACGAATTACAATCTGTAACAATTTTAAACTTAATACCCTCTAAATACATTCTAAAACGGAGTAAGGCATTTATTATTGCAAGAGTTTCTAACTCAAAACTGTGATAACGCGATTCGGCTTCATTAGTTCGCTTTGAAAGGTCGGCAACAGGGTGAAACTTGTTGTCTTCTTGTTTCTGCAGCAAAATGGCGCCATACCCGATAGCACTCGCATCGCAATGTAGTTCAGTTTCTCTTTTCGGGCAATATATTGATAATATTGGACATGACGGCAATTTAGACTTAAGTTCTTCAAATGATCTCCTGCACTCTTCATTAAATTCAAATTTGGCATATTTTTTTTATTAATTTGTATAACGGATTAGCAATCACGGAGAATGATATTACAAACTTCCTGAAGTATGAACACAATCCAAGAAATGATTGAACATCTCTTTGGTTTCTCGGGTACGGATATTCTGATATAGCTTTAATGTGACTATCTGACGGCTTTATTCCATCGCTTGATACTCGATACCCCAAATATTCTATTTGGTAATATAAAACTTACACTTCTTTAGTTTTAATTCAAGGTTATACTTTGTAAAATGAGTAAACACCCTTTTAAGTAGCTCGATATGTTCCTCTAATTTTGAATTTGCGTTTAAAACATCGTCCATATATACAATTATTTCGTTTTTTACTATGAATTCTTTCAAAACCTGGTTTATGAAACGTTGAAATATAGCTGGCCCGTTTTTTAGGCCAAATGGCATTCGCAAAAATTCGTATTGTCCGTTTGGGACAACAAACGATGTATACTTAACTGATTGCTCGTCCATTTTAATTTGGTAGAATCCCGACTTCAAATCTAGTAAACTAAACAGTTTTTCCTTTCTAAATATCAAGGCAATCTTCGATTACTGGAAGTGGGTAATTATTTTTCACTATTATTTTATTCAATTTTTTGTAACCTATACACATTCTTATTTTTCCTGATTTCTCTTTGCTAGCACAATCGGGGAGGAATATGGAGAATTACTCTGTCTAATTTTTTTTAGAAGTGAAGTTCGGTTATAATATTTTCCACCTTAGCCTTAGGAGTGTCGGATAGAGTTGGGTCGTTTCGTTCTGAACTTGTTCAATTGACCGGGTCTCTCAACTGAACAAGTGAACTAGATCTTCGATTTCGGTTCTATTTGTTCTTTTAGTTCATTTGTTCTTTTAGTTCGTTTTATCTAAAGTTATTCTTTCTCTCTTCCCGTTCGCGAACATTGTAAATTCATACACACATACGCTGAAATTCACAGTGAGCACTAATGTCGATGATGCCACTTACACTAAAGATTTGTGTGGTCATGTGTGTGTGGCACTGCATAACAATTATTTATGGGCTATTTATGAAAAACATCTTTTGTAAGAAACTAATTATTAAATTTATTAAACTTGAAAAGTTCATATTTACAATTTGTGTCTACTCTTTCAATTTCCTGGATCTTCCGAAATTTGTAACTTTTTTTGAAGTTAATTATACATATATATTTTATTCATAATACATTTAAATATACCTACACAAAGCATTGCTACATACATACCCCCCATCTATACTTGTCGGCCTTTTCGCGGGTGCGAGCAGCAGTGAACAAATTTGCTTGAAAAAAAAAGAACAGATGAACAAAAAGAACAACTTGTTCGTTCATCAGAAAAAGAACGAAAGATTCGAATCTCTGAAATGAACGAAAAAGCACAACTCTAGTGTCGGAAGTTAAATGAATATTTGCCTTATATTCGCACTGTATTGGTTTGCTCAAGCTACTTTGTAAGTATGTTTGTTTAATAGCTTCCTGGACATTTTTTTCCAACATAGAGGCAAAGTTGGGTTAATATCTGCCTCGTTTTCAAAAATTTCGGTACTGCAAATTTCCCGAATACTATTACCTACCGAAGCGTTATCCATGCCGTCATCATTCACTTTAGTAACTACCAGATTTTTTACGTTTTTATCAGATTTTAATTCAATTTAATTTTTAAGAGGTTTTATACTATGTTCAAACAGAAAAATAAATTGAGGCTATTTCGATTTAAATTGAGTGGTGTTTATACAACTCTATTTAGCTTACACAATAGTAATTTGATAGCTGGTTGGCTCATCTCTACAGTATCAACATATCTTTGTTGAGACTGTCAAAATGTGCGTGTTGGTATTAGGTGAATGGAATGGAATGAAAACATAAAACTTTGAAATTTTTGTGTGTTGTAAGAAAATGTGTTCAATGTTTTGGTTTCATTTTGATTTTGCCATCTTCTTTTGCCATCTTTTTGAAATGAAAGACATAAAATCGGCTGATGAGATGAGCTAACCATATAGTTCAGCCATGCATAACTGACGTTTAAATATACTCAATAAACACACTTTACAATGTTGCATTTGCAGTTTGAAACAAATTATTACGCAATTTTTTTTAAATTGGCGATTTATTATTACAATTTATTATATGACAAATTGCGTAATAAATTGCCCAAACAGTATAAATTGCCAATTTGGCGTGTGTTTGAACCTAGTATTACACAAAGAAATATTTTATAAATTATGAATTTTTTGGCGACCTTTTATCTTTAAATATGTATTTATATCTGGCTTTAGGTTCGTGTTTTATAATTGAAAAATTAAAAACACCCTTTGATTCTTTCTTTTAAATCGATATATTTCGATTGCTCAACGGCAATCATCTTCAGGATTGTAGCAACTAACAAAAATAATAAACACTAACAATAAACAAATTTTGCATTTTACATATCACATAAATACATACTTTTATTAACACGTCTGCTTTGTCTGACGTGGAGTATGCTACTGTTTTTTAGTGAGCAGGTATTTGTAGATATGTGCGCTGTGATCTACGTCGCTCTTATAGTTGAGTCGTGTGTTAAGCGGCAGTAACCTACCGACGTGTGCCGTACGTGCGGACGTTTGTCGTACGAAACACGTTTGACCGAACTCTCAAGCCCGTAGGAATCAATGTGTGCGTCTGTGTACATGTACATAACATATTTGTGTGTGTCTTGTTTACAGATAAGCACTGTTGCCATTGACCATTTTGCATGCATGCTTATGGAAACATCACCTTTTTCCAATTTAATTTTTGATATTGTAAAAGGCCGGAATAAAAATTAAATAAGTATAAATAGATTACATATTTATAATCTGCACTTTTACACAATTATTTCGAATTTTTTTCACAATTTTTCAAACTTTAATTAGGTGTTTTCGCATAAAACTGCAAACCGTCAAAAATTGGCGCACAAAAGTTTACTAGGCAACTCTGTCTAGTGAGAGAGCGATCAGCTGACACGTTCTTACGGAAAAAATCAAAATTGTTTTGATTTCTACGTTCCGGGCTACGTACGTACGGGCGTTGCACGTCGGTGAGTTTTCGTTTACATTGCACACTCATAAGATAGGTCGTGTCAGCTGACACCTTTTTAGTACGTACGTTCGTGAGTAACTGCCGCATTAAGCCGGAGTCATTGGTGCCGTATGTCGTATCGCTGTATCCGTATCCCTAGCGTAATCAGCTGTTTATCGTTACGACGGTAAACCAAAACCCAATTGGTTGGCTACGATACGGTTACGACCTTAGCGGCACCAATAATCGATTGCATTGATTCTCATAAGGTTGGTCGAATCAGCTGTTATAAGGTTACCGATACGGTTACCGATAAAGCACCAATGTCTCCAGCTTAAAGCCGGAGTCATTGGTGCCGTATGTCGTATCGCTGTATCCATATCTCTAACGTAATCAGCTGTTTATCGTTACGACGGTAAACCAAAACCCAATTGGTTGGCTACGATACGGTTACGACCTTAGCGGCACCAATAATCGATTGCATTGATTCTCATAAGATTGGTCGAATCAGCTGTTAAAAGGTTACCGATACGGTTACCGATAAAGCACCAATGTCTCCAGCTTAACCCACCGACGTGTGCCGCACGTACGGACGTTTGTCGTACGAAACACGTTTGACCGAACCCTCAAGCCCGTAGGAATCAATGTGTGCGTCTGTGTACATGTACATAACATATTTGTGTTTGTATTGTTTACAGATAAGCACTGTTGCCATTGACCAGTTTGCATGCATGCTTATGGAAACATCAACTTTTTCCAATTTAATGTTTGATGTTGTAAAAGTCTGGAATTAATATTAGATAAATATCAATAGATTACATATTTATAATCTACACTTTTACATAATTATTTCGAATTATTTTCACAATTTTTCAAACTTTAATTAGGTGTTTTTGCATAAAATTGCAAACGGGTAAAAAATTAGCGCACAAAAGTTCACTAGGCAACTCTGTCTAGTGAGAGAGTGATCAGCTGACTCGTTCTTACGGAAAAAATCAAAATTGTTTTGATTTCTACGTTCCGGGCTACGTACGTACGTGCGTTGCACGTTGGTGAGTTTTCGTTTACATTGAACATAGGTCGTGTCAGCTGACACGTTTTTGGTACGTACGTTCGTGAGTAACTGTCGCATTAGTCGGAATATTAATAATGTGTAACATTTCTAGTGTGAAGCGTCTGTTATAGTGTTGTTCTTGTTGCAGTATTTTAGTCTCATCAAAGTTTGGTGTGTGGCCGCTGTCTGCACAGTGCGCCATGAGTGCTGTTTTTTGATTATTAACTTGATGGCAAAATTTAAAATCAGATTTATGCTGTGAAATTCTCGTTTTGAGTTTGGACTTTGTAGTACCTATATATATATTATTGCACGTTTCATCGCGATTGCCTTTACATGGTATCTTCTAAACTACGTTATTTTTTTCCATTATTGGTATTTTGGATTTTGTTTTGTTATACTCAGTTGAGCAGAGCTCACAGAGTATATTAAGTTTGATTGGATAACGGTTGGTTGTACATATATAAAGGAATCGAGATAGATATAGACTTCCATATATCAAAATAATCAGGATCCAAAAAAAATTTGATTGAGCCATGTCCGTCCGTCCGTCCGTCCGTCCGTCCGTCCGTCCGTCCGTTAACACGATAACTTGAGTAAATTTTGAGGTATCTTGATGAAATTTGGTATGTAGGTTCCTGAGCACTCATCTCAGATCGCTATTTAAAATGGACGATATCGGACTATAACCACGCCCACTTTTTCGATATCGAAAATTTCGAAAAACCGAAAAAATGCGATAATTCATTGCCAAATGCGGTTAAAGCGATGAGACTTGGTAGATGGGTTGACGTTATGACGCAGAATAGAAAATTAGTAAGATTTTGGACAATGGGCGTGGCACCGCCCACTTTTACAAGAAGGTAATTTAAAAGTTTTACAAGCTGTAATTTGGCAGTCGTTGAAGATATCATGATGAAATTTGGCAGGAGCGTTACTACTATTACTATATATATGCTAAATAAAAATTAGCAAAATTGGATGAAGAACACGCCCACTTTTTAAAAAAATTTTTTTTTAAATTCAAATTTTAACAAAAAATTTAATATCTTTACTGTATATAAGTAAATTAAATCAAAATTCAACTCCAGTAATGATATGATGCAACAAAATACAAAAATAAAAGAAAATTTCAAAATGGGCGTGGCTCCGCCCATTTTCATTTAGTGTGTCTAGAATTTTTTTAATGCCAGAAGTCGAACAAAAATTTACCAATCCTTTTGAAATTTGGTAGGAGCATAGATTCTATGACGTTAACTGTTCTCTGTGAAAATGGTCGAAATCGGTGGAAGCCACGCCCAGTTTTTATACACAGTCCACCGTCTGTCCTTCCGCTCGGCCGTTAACACAATAACTTGAGCAAAAACCGATATATCTTTACTAAACTTAGCCCACGTACTTATCTGAACTCACTTTATCTTGGTATAAAAAATGGCCGAAATCCGACCATAACCACGCCCACTTTATCGATATCGAAAATTACGAAAAATTAAAAAAATGCCATAATTCTATACCAAATACGAAAAAAGGGATGAAACATGGTAACTGGATTGGTTTATTGACGCAAAATATAACTTTGGAAAAAACTTTGTAAAATGGGTGTGAGTGACACCTACCATATTAAGTAGAAGAAAATGAAAAAGTTCTACAAGGCGAAATCAACAGGCCTTGGAATCTTGGCAGGAATACTGTTAGTGTTATTGAATATATAAATAAATTAGCAGTACCCGACAGATGATTTTCTGGATCACCTGATCCACATTTGGTCGATATCGCGAGAACGCCTTCACATATACATCTAAGGGCCACTCGCCTTTAAAACCCTCATTAATACCTTTAATTTGATATCCATATCGTACAAACACATTCTAGAGTCAACCCTGGCCCACCCTAATGGCGATATCTCGAAAAGGCGTGCACCTATAGACCTAATGCCCACTACCTCTTAAAATGCTCAGTAACACCTTTCGTTTGATACCCATATCGTAAAAACATTCTAGAGTCACCCCTGGCCCACCCTAATGGCGACATATCGAAAAGGCGTCCACCTATAGACCTAATGTCCACTCCCTCTTAAAATGCTCAGTAACACCTTTCCTTTGATACCCATATCGTACAAACATTCTAGAGTCACCCCTGGCCCACCCTAATGGCGATATCTCGAAAAGGCGTCCACCTATAGACCTAATGCCCACTCCCTCTTAAAATGCTCAGTAACACCTTTCGTTTGATACCCATATCGTACAAACATTCTAGAGTCACCCCTGGCCCACCCTAATGGCGATATATCGAAAAGGCGTCCACCTATAGACCTAATGCCCATTCCCTCTTAAGATGCTCAGTAACAGCTTTCGTTTGATACCCATATCGTACAAACATTCTAGAGTCACCCTTGGTCAACCTTTATGGCGATATCTCGAAAAGGCGTCCACCTATAGAACTGAGGATTACTCCCTTTTAAAATACTCATTACCACCTTTCATTTGATACCCATATCGTACAAACACATTCTAGAGTCACCCTGGCCCACCCTAATGGCGATATCTCGAAAAGGCGCCCACCTATAGACCTAGTGCCCACTCCCTCTTAAAATGCTCAGTAACACCTTTCGTTTGATACCCATATCGTACAAACATTCTAGAGTCACCCTTGGTCCACCTTTATGGCGATATCTCGAAAAGGCGTCCACCTATAGAACTAAGGATTACTCCCTTTTAAAATACTCATTACCACCTTTCATTTGATACCCATATCGTACAAACACATTCCAGAGTCACCCCTGGCCCACCCTAATGGCGATATCTCGAAAAGGCGTCCACCTATGGACCTAATGCCCACTCCCTCTTAAAATGCTCAGTAACACCTTTCGTATGATACCCATATCGTACAAACACATTCTAGAGTCACCCCTGGCCCACCCTAATGGCGACATTTCGAAAAGGCGTCCACCTATAGACCTAATGCCCACTCCCTCTTAAAACGCTCAGTAACACCTTTCATTTGATTCCCATATCGTACAACTAGAGACACCCCTGGTGCACCTTTATGGCGATATCTCGAAACGGCGTCCACCTAGGGAACTAAGGATCACTCCTTTTCAAAATACTCATTAACAGCTTTCATTTGATACCCATATCGTACAAACATATTCTAGAGTCACCCCTGGTCCACCTTTATGGGGATTTCTCGAAAAGGCGTTCACCTATAGAACTAAAGCCCATTCCCTTTTAAAATACTCATTATCACCTTTCATTTGATACCCATATCGTACAAACACATTCTAGAGTCAGCCCTGGTCCACCTTTATGGCGATATCCCTAAATGGCGTCCATCCATAGAACTATGGCCTACTCTCTCTTAAAATACTCTTTAATACCTTTCATTTGATACACATGTCATACAACCACATTCCAGGGTTACCCTAGGTTCATTTTCCTACATGGTGATTTTCCTTATTTTGTCTCCATAGCTCTCAACTGAGTATGTAATGTTCGGTTACACCCGAACTTAGCCTTCCTTACTTGTTAAATATGTTTTTTAAAGTGTTCGTAGGTTTATGCGCAATTTTTGGAGTTACTTTATCATAGCAGTCAGATTTTGCTAAACGTTCTGATAGCTGCGCTACGTAAGCCACCGACTTGAAAATAATTGGTTTATCGGGAGTTTTTGGTCTATTTGAATTTTTGGTTTTTCTTAATAAAGTTTTTATGGTTTTTTTTGGAAAATCATTGTTTCTTAGTAATTTGAAAATTTCTTTTTTAACTTCTTTGTGGTATACTTCATCTGAGGTCTGCAACATTTTCCGTATACAGCCCTTTGCTGTATTCATAATCATTGTTTTCGGATGTTTTGAATTAAAGTTTATAATTCGTCCTGATGCTGTAGGCTTTTGATACTACTTTAGTTTTAATTGATTTCCTCGTATGTTTATTATGGAATCGAGGTATGGTAATTCCTCGTCGTTCTCTAGTTCTATACTAAATTTTATATTTTTGTCAAAAGTGTTTAGTCTGTCAAGTGTGTTTTGTATTTCATTTTCTTTTACTATCGCGAATAGGTCGCCGACGTATTTGGTAAGTATTCTTGGTTTATGTCGCAACTTCAGCATAGTATCATCTAATAATTTTTCCATAACTTTATCCGCTATTATTGGGGATGTGGGTGCACCCATCGGCATTCCTTTTAGTTGCGTATAGATAGTATCATTGAATTTGAAATATCTGCTCTCTTGAATGCAGAATTTAATTATTTCCATGAACAGCGTTTTTGGTATCTTTGTGTATTCTTTAATTGTATTCCATTTCTCTTGTATTATTTCAAGTGCCTATTGTGGTGGGATGCTAGGGAAAAGCGAAACTACATCAAAGGAAATAAGCTTTTCATCTTCGTATATATATGTATTGTTTACTCTTTCTTTAAACTCAATTGTGTTTTTAATATTGTACGTAGAACTCGCCGTTACGTTTTTTAAAATTTCTGCCATATATTTGGATAGTGTGTAAGAAGGTGACCCAATTGCTGAGCATATTGGTCTTAATGGAGTTCCTTCCTTATGAATCTTCGGGAGGCCGTAGATTCTGGGTGGCTGTGCGGTGGTTGTTATCATTCTCTTTCTCTCCATCTTTGTGATTAATTCCATGTTAAAAAGTTTGTCTACTAGTGCGTTATTCTTGTTTTGTAAACGTGATGTTGGGTCCTGTCTCTGAACTCTATATGTTGTTAGATCCCTTAATATATCCTCCATTTTCTTATTATACTCATCAATTTCCATTGCTACCGTTTTATTCCCTTTGCCGGATGTTAAAATTCTAATTTTTTTATTTTCATTCAGGAATATCTTTGTTTGCTCCACTGTATCTAAAATTGCATTGTCTATTGTACTATGTTTGTTTGTTGTTGCATGATTTGATATTAACAAAGAGAGTTTTGTGCGAGCTTCCTCTTGTTGATCTTTGTTTTTTATGCTTTGTACCAAATCTTCGCCGTCTGCTATGTATTTAAAGAGAGGGAAATTCTTGTTATCTACAGGTAGTCCGAACTTCGGCCCCTTTGCTAGCAATGCTTGAATATCTGGCGGGAATTCCAATTTGGTTTTGTTTACAAACCACTCTTTATGCTTGGTGTTGTTGGTGAATACTTCATTTCGTTTCGCTCTAATTTTCTTATATTTCAGCTCTTGACGTTTCTTTAAAGTTGTTGTGGTTTTATTAGCGACATTACTCCCGCTATCCAGTAATTCTTTGAAATCTTTTTCACTCAATTGTATTTTTAATTTGTTGGTTAATTGCTCTCTTTGTTGGTTTAATCGTTGCAATATGTTGTGTTTTTGTTTTATAAGTAAGCTTAAAACTTTTGTAAGGAAAAGATGTGTATGTCTGTGTAACATTTTATCTATGTCCGAGTGATTGTCCAAGTCAGATACAAATAAATTCTTACATCTAGTGGAGTTTTTTATAAAATTCGGAATAATTTTTGATTTCCTACATTTTAATAGGAACTTAATACTTGATTTTACTTTTACCAATTTTTTAGATGTTAACTGCAGTTTGTTGATTGTTTCTTTGGCGTTTTTGTTGTTTTTTTTTATTGTAGCATATCCCATGTTTGGTTGTTTATGCCTGCGGCGTGCCTTCCGTCTATATAAATTATGAATTTTTTGGCGACCTTGCAACACAGCTATCACAGGGCATCCAATAGCTGGATCTAGCTCTCGATCTCTACCTCTTACTCGCTCTTGCTCATCTCCTCCAGCTTTGCGTTTACGGCCACCCACATTGTTGGAACTATTAGGACCAAGATCGCAATGACGTGCAATGTGACCGGACTTCCCGCATTTGAAGCATTTGATAACTTTTTCACTCCGCTTTTGGGATCCTTTCAGCGCCTCCAATATTGCGTCTACCCACTCTGACCTTTCTACTTCCACACGGCGTGCTTTGAAAACTGGCTTACACAGAAGCGACGCTGTTTCCTGAATCAGAGATTGTGACACCGTTTCTGCGAATGTTGGCTTTGGGTTTGCGTATGTAACTCGCTTTGTTTCGACATCCCGTATGCCATTTGCAATGTTTCACCAGGCCTCTGGAAGCGATTCAGCAACTCCAATTGGTATATCTGTCTCCTATACTCAGTTCCGTATCGTCTCTCCAGAGCGCCCATCAATGCTTCATAACAGTTCCGTTTGCCCTCTGGAATGGTTTGTAAAATCTCAGATGCAGGCCCTTTCAACGCCATGAATAGCAACTTTATCTTCAGCATTCCAGTTGTGCACTGTTGCGGTCTTCTCAAACTGTAGCTTAAAGACCTGGAAAGGAACAGAGCCGTCAAAAGATGGAGTTTTTACCTTCGTATTGCTTGCTGAAACAACTGGGCGAATTAGTTGCAACTCCTGTATATGACCTCGCAATGTTTAAATCTCGGCATCGATTTTGTTCTCAAGTTGCAAAATTTTTGTGTCTTGCGCCTCCATCTTCGAAGAAATACGTCCTTCTTGCTCTTCCAGTTGTGCAGAGATCTGCGCTGATATTTGTGCCGACATTTCGGATATTCGTGCCTCTTGTGCTTCAATCTCCGATGTTATACGGTTCTCCTGCGATTCCGTCTGTGATGACATATACGTTTTCTGTTCTTCTAGTTGAGATGTTATATCTGTCTTTTGCGATTCCAGTTGAGAAGCCACTGTCGATATTTGAGCAGATATTGCAGCCAAAACCATGTTCAAGTCTGTGCTCGTAACTGTCTGCGTAATTGTCTCTTCCATTTTTGTTGTTTCCTCGCCTTCAAGATGAAAGTCATACTCTTCCACGTCAATTCCTTCTAATTCCATTGCCTCTCGTATTCGTGCCTGAAGTTCGAGTTTAATGCCGGTTGTATTCAATCCACGGCTCTCCAACTCCTTCTTCAGTTGCTGGATCTTCAATTCACTGAACTTTGCCATGTCCTTGTTGTCCTTTGGAATTTATTCAACAATTCCTCTTCTGACACCAATTGTAACGAATTTACTTGCAAATCCTCTTATTTGCCCTTCTGCTAAGTTCGAATCACTAAACTGTTGAATAAATAACTCCAATATGTAATAATGCAAAATGGCCTTTATTAAAGTACTTCAGAATAACGCTCAAACTGTGCAACGAATAGCTTGCTTAATAACCAAACTGATTGATAGCTCAAATGAAACTCTACTATTCAAAATAATACTGCTCTTGCTCGCTAGATAACGTCTTAATCGAAATCTCAAATCAAACTGAATTCCAGCGCCTCTACAATTGCCGCCTTTTATACTCTCGGATTTCAACGTTCGTATCTTCTAGGCGCTTCCAGAATCTACTAGTCCAGCGGCTCTCAAACTTCTCAGCTGTAACTACAATTGCATGATTTTATAGTTTTTCTCATTGCATACTTTCGGGAGTATATCAGATATATGCATGTGTTTGTGCATTGACTCTCCCCTGCTCGTATACGTACATGGTACATATGTGTAGACGCAGTTATTATTTCGTTTATGTAGTAGATACATAATGATTGATCTATGGAGGTGCATGATATCACTGTTTAGCATCGGCTTAGAGTTGGCAGCACCCCTTAGTTTTGCTAATATTCGTAACAATATATATACGAAGATGAAAAGATTATATCCTTTGATGTAGTTTCTCTTTTCCCTAGCATCCCGATACAATTGGCACTTGAAATAATACAAGTGAAAGGAAATACAATTAAAGAATACACAAAGATACCAAAAACGCTGTTCATGGAAATAATTAAATTCTGCATTCAAGAGAGTAGATATTTCAAATTCAATGATACTATCTATACGCAACTAAAAGGAATGCCGATGGGTGCACCCACATCCCCAATAATAGCGGATATAGTTATGGAAAAATTATTAGATGATACTATGCTGAAGTTGCGAAATAAACCAAGAATACTTACCAAATACGTCGACGACCTATTCGCGATAATAAAAGAAAATGAAATACAAAACACTCTTGACAGACTAAACACTTTTGACAAAAATATAAAATTTAGTATAGAACTAGAGAACGACGAGGAATTACAATACCTCGACTCCATAATAAACAGACGAGGAAATCAATTAAAACTAAAGTGGTATCAAAAGCCTACATCATCAGGACGAATTATAAACTTTAATTCAAAACATCCGAAAACAATGATTATGAATACAGCAAAGGGCTGTATACGGAAAATGTTGCAGACCTCATATGAAATGAACATTACTAAGAAACAATGATTTTCCGAAAAAATCCATAAAAACTTTATTAAGAAAAACCAAAAATTCAAATAGACCAAAAACTCCCGATAAACCAATTATTTTCAAGTCGGTGGCTTATGTAGCGCAGCTATCAGAACGTTTAGCAAAATCTGACTGCTATGATAAAGAAACTACAAAAATTGCGCATAAACCTACGAACACTTTCAAAAACATATTTAACAAAACAAAATCCAAAATACCAATAATGGAAAAAATAACGTAGTTTACAAGATAGCATGTAAAGGCAATAGCGATGAATAGCGGTGCAATAATATATATATAGGTACTACAAAGTCCAAACTCAAAACGAGAATTTCACAGCATAAGTCTGATTTTAATTTTGCCATCAAGTTAATAATCAAAAAACAGCACTCATAGCGTACTGTGCAGACAGCGGCCACACACCAAACTTTGATGAGACTAAAATACTGCAACAAGAACAACACTATAACAAACGCTTCACACTAGAAATGTTACACATTATTAATATTCCGACTAATGCGACAGTTACTCACGAACGTACGTACCAAAAACGTGTCAGCTGACACGACCTATCTTATGAGTGTGCAATGTAAACGAAAACTCACCGACGTGCAACGCCCGTACGTACGTAGCCCGGAACGTAGAAATCAAAACAATTTTGATTTTTTTCCGTAAGAACGTGTCAGCTGAGCGCTCTCTCACTAGATAGAGTTGCCTAGTAAACTTTTGTGCGCTAATTTTTGACCGTTTGCAATTTTATGCAAAAACACCTAATTAAAGTTTGAAAAATTGTGAAAATAATTCGAAATAATTATGTAAAAGTGCAGATTATAAATATGTAATCTATTGATATTTATCTAATATTAATTCCAGACTTTTACAACATCAAAAATTAAATTGGAAAAAGTTGATGTTTCCATAAGCATGCATGCAAAATGGTCAGTGGCAACAGTGCTTATCTGTAAACAATACACACACAAATATGTTATGTACATGTACACAGACGCACACATTGATTCCCACGGGCTTGAGGGTTCGGTCAAATGTGTTTCGTATGACAAACGTCCGTACGTACGGCACACGTCGGTGGGTAATTGCCGCTTAAAAAACAGTAGCATACTCCACGTCAGACAAAGCAGACGTGTTAATAAAAGTATGTATTTATGCGATATGTAAAATGCAAAATTTGTTTATTTTTAATGTTTATTATTTTTGTTAGTTGCTACAATCCTGAAGATGATTGCCGTTGAGCAATCGAAATATATCGATTTAAAAGAAAGAATCAAAGGGTGTTTTTAATTTTCCAATTATAAAACACGGACCTAAAGCCAGGTATAAATACATATTGAAATATTTTATATAAACTTAAAAATCTCTTCCCAAGATAATTGGGAATGGCATAGCATCGTCTGCCAATACGTAAAAACTTAAATATTTTATATCATTATTTAATTTTGTTGGTAATCTTATGTTTCCGTAACACTTCAATTTTGTATTGCGTATGGCTGTGAGATTCATTGACTTCTTATTTATGTATTGGTTTTTAATGAGGGATCTCCTGATAAAGTTAGTGGGGCTACCCGTGTAAAACATACAAGAAAATAAACTAAACTGTGGATATGTTCTGAAAGATTTGTTCAAACCAACACTCACCGTTCCTGTGCACTCTGCTTCGTCCCACTGACCGTCATTGAAAGCAGCGCCAACTACTTTTTTATGGCATTTTCCATGAAAGTGGTTTGTGTCTCCGCATATGAAACAAGATCCTCTTTGGCGCTTCGGCTTCTTAAAGTCGGCTGAAAAATGTCCGTATGCTGAACAATTGTAGCACCTATTTTGCTGGTTACGTTCTGGTTTCGATGCTTGTCCACTCATGTTGTTGATTAACTTTTCATATTTTGTCTTGTAGTCCCCCAGTGACGAATTCTACCAAGTCATTGTCTTTTATTGAGCTGTTACTGGCAATCTTTTGCATGGACAACGCATAGTGCAACAGACTTTCTTTGCCCTTATTCCAACTTCGGGCCTCTAGCTTTTTTATCGTTTCTCTATAGCTAGGTGTTTTACGGAATTCTGCCAATAAACGTGTTTTTAGTTCACCCAATGTTCGAGCAACGACGATCTCAGCCAACATTTTTGCGCTTCCAGTAAGCAATTGACGAGCCAAAAGAAGTTTTCGACTGCCGTTGCACCCATATGTACCTGCTACGTATTCAAAATTGTTTATCCATTTGCCAATATTGCCGTCATCATCACCGCTATATTTCGGAACAAGCACTTCTATGTCTTTCAGCGATTACATGTATGTCGTTGTTGACTCATTAATTTGTTTTTTCAACTTTAACATTTGCAACTGCATTTCTAAATTGCTCGCAGCCGCCGTATCATAGTTATTTTCTGCTTCGCAAATTTTGTGGTTACCTACGCTTTCACGAGTGTCGCCATTTTCATTTTCGCCTACACCAACATCATTTTCTGCCGACTGCTTGGTTTGGGCTTCTGATTTATCAGCACCAGCTTCTACGTGCTTACCGATATTTGGTTTTTTCGGTGATGCACCAACTATATCCTGAAGCAGACTCCTAATTTCTCCTTCTGAGGCCGACCTGCGTAATTGTATTCCCGCGTCGGCAAGTATCGATGCGATACGTTCATTGTCGATTTTTTCCATGTTAAAATTTATTTATTCGGAAGATATTAATTTTTGTTGTGCGCGGAAGAGCTTTGTCGGAAGTTATTAATGATGTAATCATAGTGTACAAGTACAAGTGTGTTGACTTATCTGTCAAGCATTCTGACAGGCACTCGCTGGATTCGGAATGACACCGAATCCAAAATGGATACCATTACCGAATGCTCCGAATTATTGAAAAATTGAAAAAGTCCATACGATTGGTAGTCAAAAATGTTGTCGTTGAGACTAAAAATGCGACTCTAGACCTGAGATTTCCATCAGGTGAGCGAGGCTGTTTGTAGTTTTGACGTTTATCGCTTAGTGAACACACTTGGTATAGGTACACTATGGATGTAATTTGCAAAAATTAGTAGGTATTTTGTTACCACACCTGACGCTGTAGTAGGTAAAGCAACTATTCACTCCGTTAGTTCAATGCCAATTGAATTCTTTAGTTAGTCACAGTAAAATACCGATGCTTTTCATTGTTCTGTTCACAATAGTTTGAGTATTTACAATGGTTAACATTTTCTGCATTAAAGAGAGTTCACATCAAACAAACTGAATATATTAGATACTACATATTTTTAAAGTTTTATTTATTATTTATTTAAATTTTTATATTAATATTGATATTTAAAATTTATAAATTCACTGACACTGAAATTTTCTTTTTTGAAATCATATTCAAAAATAAAGTAATTCAAAAAAATAAAATACAAAAACAAACATTATTTAAATAAAGTAGATTACTCTACAACATGTATGAGTAGTTTAACGAAAACATTTATTTCAATCCAATGTTTTGAAATTTAATCAGTACAAATTTTAAAAGCAAATCGTCGGGTTAGAGGGCAAACCCGCTAACCACTAACAAAAAGCTCCTCATTACTGGAAAAAATTTATTTGAATATTTCAGTGAAAGCATAGGAATTGAACTTATCATAAAGTTGATTTACTTTGTGCTTGGCCAATGTGTTACTTATTAAAGTACAGCCAATTCAAACCATTTTCTTAAGAAATGAACACAAATCGCCATAATTTCCGTAGAGATTTTAGGCCGATTGTTGCCGATTAAACTTAGATTTACATTTTATTATACACTTCTCTATCGATATTAGCTAGCATAGAATACTTGGAAAACTTGGATTATTTTAAGATGGCATCACTATAGTTAGTTTCGTTAATGTATAGAATTTAACGAAGCATCACTTATACATATGTATTCCACAAATTTAATTTCATTTTATAACGAGCGTGCGAAGGAATCAAACGAAGAGTAAGTTTTCTAGTTTTGCCAAACCTTTTCTCTTCTTATACCATATGTTATCTTATAGATATTAAAACTTTGCTGTACACAATATAAAAGTGAATAAATGGCATGTTATGATATGCGTTGTTTTACTTTCGTTCGCTCGTTATTCGTGCCGTAACATTTTATAATATTCTTCTCGTAATATAATCTGAACATACGAAGAAACAAATGGGACGCTACAATTTTCGAAGACCGAGAAAGAATATGTCTACCGAAGTGGGAAAATCTAATGGATACTTCACAAGGAAGCACCGAGATGGAATCTGCCAACGAAGGAGAGACGAACTCAACACCCACCAAAGCAGACAAGTGTATACGTGAGTTAAAAAAAAAAACAAATTAGAGATTTACAGCGCTCGTTAGCAGTGTCTGAAGAAGAAAAGCTAGATTTGAAGCAATCAATTGCTTTACAGTCAAAAATTAGTACCATAAGCGTTAATTCTGCCGACGCAGCCTTTACCAACTCCCAGCCGACGTTGCCTCTGCCAGCCCTGACTATTCCGATGTTAACCCTGCCAACGTCACCAATGCCAACGTTCTTTCTACTAGGCGTAACGTCGCCAACGTTACCTAAACTATTGGTAACTTCTCAAATATAACTCCCAACACTAATGTTATTTTCGCCAATCACAATAGTTACCAGCATTCGAATATTACATGTTCAGTATTACCACCAAACTGCATCAGCCACACCGAGACTACAAATCCTAGGAGCGTTCACTATGCTAACCAGGATCATTTTCAAAACGTTGCAAGCAATGGCTACATAGCAGCTAACAATAATTCACCAAATGTTTATGGATTTTACCCACCGTTCGCCTCCAGCCATGTTACAACACGATTACCTGGATCACAATCGAACCAGCTTGTACAATCAACTACGCCACAGCCATATATACGAAAACTTTTGGACTTACCAGAATTTAGTGGATCGCCGGAAGAATGGCCAATGTTCTTTGCGACATTCAATGAAACGACAGCCATGTAATATGTACACTGATTTGGAGAATTTGTTTCGCCTACAAGAGGCGTTGAAGGGACCAGCTAGACAAGGAGTGGAATCATTGATTATTCATCCATCAAGTGTGAACGCTGTGATATCTACACTGGAATTTCACTTTGGACGACCGAAGCTGTTAATTCGTAGTCAAATAACTAAGGCGCGAGCATTTCCAACGATTAGTGGTGGAAAACTGACTGATATCATAGCTTTCAGCACGATGGTAAACAACTTGACTACCTTTTTGGAAAATGCTGACGCAGCCGCCCATTTGATAAATCCAACTCTTCTCGATGAGCTTGTGAGTAAGCTGCCAATGATTAAACGCGAGGAATGGGCTCCCCACACCTTTTCCATGAATTTAGTATATCCAAGCATTCGACACTTAAGCAATTGGTTGAAAGAAATATCAATGTTTATTTCAATAGCAGCAGATGTAATTCCACATAAGAATTTTAACTCGAATGAACAGCTGATTTCAAATTCGAACCGGTCTGTAAAGCCAGTGTTGGTAATAACAGAAACAAAGTGCGGGTATTGTAAAGGTAATCATCCCTTAAATCAGTGCTCGTAGTTCAAAGATATTGATTGCGATCTAAGATGGAAGTTTGTGAAAGAAAATCATTTCTGTTTTAGTTGTATGCGCTCAGGACATAGCGCTGCAAACTGTGGAAGTCGTCGCGAATGTAGTATTAACTCGTTCCAAAGATTCCATAACCGATTACTACAGGAAAATGATAGAATTATAGCTAAAAAGGTAACTTCGAATAGGGATGAGGATGCTCAACAGCAGACGGTAGATGAAACCATTAATGTCAATGCAATTTATAAGAAGGAATTTAATAAAAAAGCATTATTTAAGTTTATACCTGTTGAAATAAGAGGACCAAAAGGAAATTGTAAAATCATGGCATTTATTGATGACGGGTAGAAAATATCTTTAATCGAAGAGAATGTTGCCAAAGCCATTGGTTTGAAAGGACCACAAGATTTGTTATCACTAAGATGGGTAGGAGCAAAAACAACAAGTGAAATGTCACAGCGTTTACAGGTTGAAGTCTCGGGTGTTAGGGTTAACGAAAAAAGTTATCAAATGCGAAACGTACGAACAACGAAAAAGTTACAATTGCCGGCACAGACTTTAAATTTCGAGAGTTTTAAGTCCAAATATGTGGTGGCTAAGAATGTGCCACTCGTCGACTATGTAAATGCCTCTTCACAAATGCTTATCGGAATTCCCCATATAAACTTAGTCCGACCATTGGAAGTAATCAATCTAGACGATTGCTTCTCCATTCATAAATCTAATTTAGGCTTCATATTGTTTGGGTCAAATGAGGATAGTGCTGATGAAGTAGTTTGTAGCATAGATTTGGAGGACAATGCAATTAGGGACATACAACAAGTCACCGAATATTTTAGTATAGAAAATTTTGGGATAAAACCATTGCCATCAGTCGTAAGCGAAGCTGATAAGAGAGCCGAAATAATTCTTTCGGAAACGACAAAGCAAGTAGGTACTCAGTAGGAAACGGGGTTATTATGGAGACATGACAATGTTAAATACGTCGATAGTTATCAGATGGCACTGAGACGGCTAGAGATAATTGAGACAAAAATGGAAAAGACAAGACACTGTCGGATTGGTATAAAAATAAAATATCTGAATATATAAACAAATCTTATGCACGAAAATTGTCGGACTCGGAAGCAGCAAAAGTTACACCCCAAACGTGGTATCTGCCACATTTCGCCGTGTCTAATGTGAACAAAGGCAATAAGCTGCGCCTACTTTTCGATGCCGCTGCTTCTATAGCATTTTCAGGTCAAATGAAACTTTTTTCATTTTAAATGAAACTTTTTTCATTTCAAACGAAACTTTTCTAGTCAAATGAAACCATACTACTAAGGTAACTGTCAATATATTTATATCGTACTTTATAACGCTAAGTATTTATCAAATTTTTCTTTAAGACAACTATTTCTATTTAGCCACACTGAAGGTAAAATTTTGCTTAAATTTTCTTTGTGAATTTAAGCTGCAGTTAAGGTCGGTTTAGTTTAGCCTTGCCTTTTGATGGTTTAAATTTTTAATAAATAAAGTAGCAGGGTTATACGCTTGGCAACTTATATACTACAGTTTAACCACCCATTTAAGTAAGCACCTATATTTTTTACTTGTATCTACTCCTCTTATATATAAAGCATATTCTTCTTCTGCATATACTTCGATAATAACGTAGGAATAAAGCAACGGAGAACAAAGAGAAGGAACCAAAGAGCAGGATGTGAGCGTATTTCCTATTCACTGTCTGACACCAACTAACACATCGGTTGAATCCTCTGTATTATGCTTTTCTCTTTGACCAACGTCTTACCAAACAACATAGAACGATAGCAAGGTATTGAGAGAAACATTGCTTTTACCAACTATATAGTAGAGCATGTGGACTGTGGAGAGATCTATTTTAACTATGCTGAAAAACATAACGGTAAAAAGTGATCTTTTCTACTCTATGGTGTAGTTACATTGTACTTCACTCGTTTGGGCCTTTGAAAACTTATATATTTGTTTTTATTCCATTATTTTTATACTCAGTTGAGTAGAGCTCACAGAGTATATTAAGTTTGATTGGATAACGGTTGGTTGTACATATATAAAGGAATCGAGATAGATATAGACTTCCATATATCAAAATAATCAGGATCCAAAAAAAATTTGATTGAGCCATGTCCGTCCGTCCGTCCGTCCGTCCGTCCGTTAACACGATAACTTGAGTAAATTTTGAGGTATCTTGATGAAATTTGGTATGTAGGTTCCTGAGCACTCATCTCAGATCGCTATTTAAAATGGACGATATCGGACTATAACCACGCCCACTTTTTCGATATCGAAAATTTCGAAAAACCGAAAAAATGCGATAATTCATTGCCAAATGCGGTTAAAGCGATGAGACTTGGTAGATCGGTTGACGTTATGACGCAGAATAGAAAATTAGTAAGATTTTGGACAATGGGCGTGGCACCGCCCACTTTTACAAGAAGGTAGTTTAAAAGTTTTACAAGCTGTAATTTGGCAGTCGTTGAAGATATCATGATGAAATTTGGCAGGAACGTTACTACTATTACTATATATATGCTAAATAAAAATTAGCAAAATTGGATAAAGAACACGCCCACTTTTTAAAAAAATTTTTTTTTAAATTCAAATTTTAACAAAAAATTTAATATCTTTACTGTATATAAGTAAATTAAATCAAAATTCAACTCCAGTAATGATATGATGCAACAAAATACAAAAATAAAAGAAAATTTCAAAATGGGCGTGGCTCCGCCCATTTTCATTTAGTGTGTCTAGAATTTTTTTAATGCCATAAGTCGAACAAAAATTTACCAATCCTTTTGAAATTTGGTAGGAGCATAGATTCTATGACGTTAACTGTTCTCTGTGAAAATGGTCGAAATCGGTGGAAGCCACGCCCAGTTTTTATACACAGTCCACCGTCTGTCCTTCCGCTCGGCCGTTAACACAATAACTTGAGCAAAAACCGATATATCTTTACTAAACTTAGCCCACGTACTTATCTGAACTCACTTTATCTTGGTATAAAAAATGGCCGAAATCCGACCATAACCACGCCCACTTTATCGATATCGAAAATTACGAAAAATTAAAAAAATGCCATAATTCTATACCAAATACGAAAAAAGGGATGAAACATGGTAACTGGATTGGTTTATTGACGCAAAATATAACTTTGGAAAAAACTTTGTAAAATGGGTGTGAGTGACACCTACCATATTAAGTAGAAGAAAATGAAAAAGTTCTACAAGGCGAAATAAACAGGCTTTGGAATCTTGGCAGGAATACTGTTAGTGTTATTGAATATATAAATAAATTAGCAGTACCCGACAGATGATTTTCTGGATCACCTGATCCACATTTGGTCGATATCGCGAGAACGCCTTCACATATACATCTAAGGGCCACTCGCCTTTAAAACCCTCATTAATACCTTTAATTTGATATCCATATCGTACAAACACATTCTAGAGTCAACCCTGGCCCACCCTAATGGCGATATCTCGAAAAGGCGTGCACCTATAGACCTAATGCCCACTCCCTCTTAAAATGCTCAGTAACACCTTTCGTTTGATACCCATATCGTAAAAACATTCTAGAGTCACCCCTGGCCCACCCTAATGGCGACATCTCGAAAAGGCGTCCACCTATAGACCTAATGTCCACTCCCTCTTAAAATGCTCAGTAACACCTTTCCTTTGATACCCATATCGTACAAACATTCTAGAGTCACCCCTGGCCCACCCTAATGGCGATATCTCGAAAAGGCGTCCACCTATAGACCTAATGCCCACTCCCTCTTAAAATGCTCAGTAACACCTTTCGTTTGATACCCATATCGTACAAACATTCTAGAGTCACCCCTGGCCCACCCTAATGGCGATATATCGAAAAGGCGTCCACCTATAGACCTAATGCCCATTCCCTCTTAAGATGCTCAGTAACACCTTTCGTTTGATACCCATATCGTACAAACATTCTAGAGTCACCCTTGGTCAACCTTTATGGCGATATCTCGAAAAGGCGTCCACCTATAGAACTGAGGATTACTCCCTTTTAAAATACTCATTACCACCTTTCATTTGATACCCATATCGTACAAACACATTCTAGAGTCACCCTGGCCCACCCTAATGGCGATATCTCGAAAAGGCGCCCACCTATAGACCTAGTGCCCACTCCCTCTTAAAATGCTCAGTAACACCTTTCGTTTGATACCCATATCGTACAAACATTCTAGAGTCACCCTTGGTCCACCTTTATGGCGATATCTCGAAAAGGCGTCCACCTATAGAACTAAGGATTACTCCCTTTTAAAATACTCATTACCACCTTTCATTTGATACCCATATCGTACAAACACATTCCAGAGTCACCCCTGGCCCACCCTAATGGCGATATCTCGAAAAGGCGTCCACCTATGGACCTAATGCCCACTCCCTCTTAAAATGCTCAGTAACACCTTTCGTATGATACCCATATCGTACAAACACATTCTAGAGTCACCCCTGGCCCACCCTAATGGCGACATTTCGAAAAGGCGTCCACCTATAGACCTAATGCCCACTCCCTCTTAAAACGCTCAGTAACACCTTTCATTTGATTCCCATATCGTACAACTAGAGACACCCCTGGTGCACCTTTATGGCGATATCTCGAAACGGCGTCCACCTAGGGAACTAAGGATCACTCCTTTTCAAAATACTCATTAACAGCTTTCATTTGATACCCATATCGTACAAACATATTCTAGAGTCACCCCTGGTCCACCTTTATGGGGATTTCTCGAAAAGGCGTTCACCTATAGAACTAAAGCCCATTCCCTTTTAAAATACTCATTATCACCTTTCATTTGATACCCATATCGTACAAACACATTCTAGAGTCAGCCCTGGTCCACCTTTATCGCGATATCCCTAAATGGCGTCCATCCATAGAACTATGGCCTACTCTCTCTTAAAATACTCTTTAATACCTTCCATTTGATACACATGTCATACAACCACATTCCAGGGTTACCCTAGGTTCATTTTCCTACATGGTGATTTTCCTTATTTTGTCTCCATAGCTCTCAACTGAGTATGTAATGTTCGGTTACACCCGAACTTAGCCTTCCTTACTTGTTCATTGTATATTGTATTTAAATGTAATACTTAGAATATATATTGTAACGAATTTGCTGCAAATCCTCTTATTTGCCCCTTTTGCTAGGTTCGTATCGCTAAACTGTTGAATAAATAACTCCAATATTGAATAATGGAAAAATGGCCTTTATTAAAAATGCTTCACAATAACACTCAAACTGTGCAACGAATAGCTTAATAACCAAACTGATAGCTCAAATGAAACTCCACTAATCAAAATAATACTGGTATTGCTCGCTAGATATCTTCTTAGTCGTAACTGCTGATCAACTCAAATCAAACTGAATTACATTTTACTCGCTTGTGCCGCTTTTATAGTTTACGCTGCATACATCTAGGCTCTTCTATTTCCAGAACTTACCAACTATTTCGAGTGTTTATAGTTCTCATATAGTTTCTACTTGTTTACAATTTTCTACTTTTCAGCGTCTCTCAGATGATGTATGTGAGTTTGTAGTTTACAGTCTCTCGCACACACATAGGCGTATAAGTAAATGCATCTGTGTGTGACATCTCTCGGCTGCCTTATATATGTGTATACATGATTTGATTATTGACGTAAACATCGCTTAGCATCGCCTTAGTGATGGTATAGCTTAGGGATGCTAATATTCGTGACACTGCCCTCCACCTAAGTCTGATCGTCCCGATCAGACAAATCTCTCGATCTAAACGCTGCTAGCATCGCCAAATGTACCACTCTTCTACTCCGTGGTTTCTCAATGCTTTGTATGCGGTAGATGGTATCACTGATCTTCTTCACAACCTTGTACGGGCCTTCCCAACTGCACCGAAATTTGGATGGAACACCTTTCCGCCGGTGAGGGTTGTATAACAGTACCAAATCTCCCGCCAAGAAACCTTTCGAATTATTTTCCTTGTCGTACCTGTGTTTCATCTTACTACTCATTATCCTGGATCGTTCCCTCGCACTCTGTTGCTTGACCAATGAAGAACTACTTCGCAGAGCTTGCGCTGGACGGATCTCCTTTGCATAATCAGTATCGTTCCGACGGTTCACAACAGTAGTGTGCCTTGGCTTGAAACCACCCTTGCATTCTTTCTTCGTTTCAGTACGTCCGTTAGGGCTTTTCAATGCCAGTGTTTCTCTCACAGGTACCTTCGGTTTTGATTTGTTTGGCCCATTTGTTCCATCAACCTTTACCTTTGAATTTCGTGGCCTTCGTCGAGTCTTCTCCACCAGTACCCGATTACTGCTGAACCCTTTTTCCAAACTAAAGTTAAGTGGCACATCTTGGTTCTCATAACACATCACCCTTCTCTGCATATCGATCTTGATGTCATGGTCAGCCAAGAAATCCACTCCCAATATAACTTCATCAACAATCTCCGCCACAACAAATTTGTGTAGAACCATGACCTTCCCAATCAATACTTCACATATCACTTCTCCCTGAACTTGGTTATACTCGCCAGTGACCGTACGCAACTTTGCTCCAGGTAACGGTTTTACTCTCCTGTTGACCAAGTCAGATCGGATCAAGGAATGAGATGCGCCCGTATCTACAGTCAGTACTCGTTCTTTGCCATCCACATTCCCTCTGACGGTAAGACTGCTTGATTTCCTTCCAATTTGCGACACAGATATCACAGGGCATTCAATAGCCGGGGCAAGTTTTCGTTCTTTACATTCGACACGCTCTTGCTCATTTCCGCCAGCTTTGCGTTTACGGCCACCCACATTGTTGGAACTATTAGGACCAAGATCGCAATGACGTGCAATGTGACCTGGGTTGCCGCACTTGAAACATTTAATAACTCTGGCATTCTTCTGTTGAGATCCCTTCAGTGCTTCCAATATTGCGTCTACCCAATCTGGTCTTTCCACTTCCACACGATGAGCTTTGTATGCTGGTTTACTCAATAGTGAGGCCGTTTCCTGGGTCAATGCATGCGATACCGTTTCAGCAAATGTCAGCTTTGGGTTTGCGTATGTAGCCCGCTTCGTTTCCACGTCCCGTATGCCATTTATGAAACTCTGGATTTTTACCCTCTCGGTGTATTCCACGGGTGTGTCCGCATTTGCGAGATGAGCTAACCTTTCAACATCCGAGGCAAACTCCTGCAAAGTCTCATTCGCTCTTTGGTGACGGTTTTGCAACTCAATTTGGAATATCTGTTTCCTATGCTCGCTTCCATAACGTCGTTCTATAGCAGTCATCAATGTTTCATAACTGTTCCGTTCATACTCTGGAATCGTCTGTAAGATTTCCGCTGCAGGCCCTTTCAATGCCACGAACAGCAGCAACTTTATCTTCCGCATTCCAGTTGTTCACTGCTGCGGTCTTCTCAAACTGTAGCTTGAAGACCTGGAAAGGAACAGAACCGTCAAATGATGGTGTTTTTACCTTTGGATTGCTTGCTGAAACAGCTGGGCGGTTTAGTTGTAACTGCTCCATACGACCGTTTAACGCTTCTATTTCGGCATCAATTTTGTCCTCGAGTTGTAAAATTTTTGCATCCTGCTCTTCCAGTTTCACAAAGAGCTGCGATGATACCTGTTCCGAAATTAGTGCCGACATTTCAGATATACGTGCCTCTTGCGCTTCCAGTTGAGATGCCAAATATGTCTTCTGTTCTTCCAATTGTGATGTTATACGGGTTTCCTGCGATTCCATCTTCGATGTTATGTGTGTCTTCTGCGATTCTAATTGTGATGACATGTTGGTGGATATTTGCGATGACATTTCTGTTATACGTGCCTCTTGCGCTTCCAGTTGGGATGCCAGTTACGACGACATTGATGCTACTGTCGATGTTTGTGCAGATATTGCAGCCAATATCATGTTCAAGTCTGTGCTGGTAACCGTCTGCGATGTTTCGTTTTTCTCTTCAATTTTTGTTGTTGTTTCGTCCCCATCAGGATAAAAGACAAACTCGTCCACATCAATTCCTTGCGACTCCATTACCTCTCGTAGCCGTGCTTGAAGTTCGATCTTATTGCCGGTTGTATTTAATCCACGGTTCTCCAACTCCTTTTTCAGTTGCTGGATCTTCAATTCACTGAACTTTGCCATGTCCAAGTTGTATTCCCAATCTTCGGAATTTATTCAACAATTCCTCTTCTGACACCAATTGTAACGAATTTGCTGCAAATCCTCTTATTTGCCCCTTTTGCTAGGTTCGTATCGCTAAAATGTTGAATAAATAACTCCAATATTGAATAATGGAAAAATGGCCTTTATTAAAAATGCTTCACAATAACACTCAAACTGTGCAACGAATAGCTTAATAACCAAACTGATAGCTCAAATGAAACTCCACTAATCAAAATAATACTGGTATTGCTCGCTAGATATCTTCTTAGTCGTAACTGCTGATCAACTCAAATCAAACTGAATTACATTTTACTCGCTTGTGCCGCTTTTATAGTTTACGCTGCATACATCTAGGCTCTTCTATTTCCAGAACTTACCAACTATTTCGAGTGTTTATAGTTCTCATATAGTTTCTACTTGTTTACAATTTTCTACTTTTCAGCGTCTCTCAATGTATGTGAGTTTGTAGTTTACAGTCTCTCGCACACACATAGGCGTATAAGTAAATGCATCTGTGTGTATACATGATTTGATTATTGACGTAAACATCGCTTAGCATCGCCTTAGTGATGGTATAGCTTAGGGATGCTAATATCCGTGACAATATATTAGAATGGGTCGATTTATTAACCGATATCGCGCCATCGATTCTTCGATAGGATTTGGGGTCAGGAAAAAAAGTTTCACTAAGCATACACCAACAAATAATTTTCCAGCCTGCGAAATTTCATTTTTTTTTTTTTTTACTTTTTTTGACTTTTATTTTTAAGGCTTTTTTCATGACCTACTAAACAATTTGACTTAGCGTTATAAAGTACGATATAAATACATTGACTTAGTAGTATGATTTCATTTGACTTGAAAAGTGTTTCATTTGAAATGAAAAAAGTTTCATTTAAAATGAAAAAAGTTTCATTTAAAATGAAAAAAGGTTCATTTGAAATGAAAAAAGTTTCATTTGAATTGAAAAAAGTTTCATTTGACCTGAAAATGCTATATTAATGGAGTCTCTTTTAATTCAAGGTTGATGAAGGGCCCTGAAGCGCAACGCTTTATATGGAGGGATGGAGATACAACTAGGGTACCGGAGGTGTACATTATGACAGCCATGATATTTGGCTCGGCGTGTTCACCATTTTCAGCACAATACGTTAAAAATTTTAATGCAAGAAAATTTGAACCTGAGTATCCGAGGGCTGCCCGCGCGGTTATCGATTGTCATTACGTTGACGATTACGTAGATAGCTTCGACACTATAGAAGAGGCGATAGAGGTTTCAAGAGAGGTAAAACGAATTAATGCTGCCGCTGGATTTGAACTTCGTGGGTTTCTATCTAACTCTGTGGATGTCCGCTGAGCTCTTTCAGATGAATCCTCACCGCAACCATCTACCGATATGATAAATTTCTGCGCCAGTGAATCTACGACTGAGAAGGTGCTTGGAATGTACTAGCGTTCCATGGATGACACATTTTGTTTCAAATTACAGTTTTCGAGAGTCCCAAGAGATGTTTTGTCTGGAAGCCGACGCCCAACAAAATCAGAGGTTTTAAGTCTTACCATGTCAATATTTGATCCATTTGGCTATCTTTCAAATGTAACAATTAAGTCAAAAATTATATTACAACAGTTATGGCGTTTAAATATAGACTGAAATTCACCTATGCCAGAGCGTATTTATTCAGAGTGGTATGACTGGTATAAGGGTCTAGACCAGGCCAGAAGTTTAAAAATCCCTCGTTGTTATCACGAAAGCTTTACTAAAGCTAAGGTAGACTTGCATGTCTTTGTCGATGTCAGCGAACTTGCATATGCCGCCGTAGGTTATTGGCGTATAGTCATTAATAACGAAAGCCATTTAATATTTGTAGCCTGTTATAGTGTTAAACTATATTTTTATTAAAAATTTATTTCACAGTCAAATTAAATATTTTCACATTTTAAAAATTCTAAAATAACTGATTTGAAAATTTTCATTTTGAAATAACATAAAAATAATTTACAAAATTAAAGTATATTTTACAAAGTAGATAACCCTACAAATTAAAGCTTTGTCTGTACCTAGACTGGAACTCTTAGCTGCAGTACTAGGTGTCCGTTTAAAGGAGTCAATATTAATTGGCCATGAAGTGAAGCCGCAGAACGTAACATTTTGGTCTGACTCAAAGACCGTATTGAGTTGGATCAGATCAGACAGCCGTTGCTATAACCAATTCGTAGGGCACAGAATTGTCGAGATTTTGGACTCATCTGACATTAGTCCCGCCGACGACGCAACAAGACTGCAACTCTGCCAACTCTCGATGGATAAGTGGTCCAAAATTCGTGAAATATCCCGAAGGAACTTGGCCAGTCTTATCAGACGCCAATGATTAAAAAGTTTGCGACATGGAAAGACGTTTAAAATATGTAGTGGCGGTCAACTTTGATTCTACAGTAATAGACTTAGATAAATTTTCGAACTACTATAAGTTGCTCAGGGTCATGAGTTGGGTAAGGCTAGCCATATTAAAGTTTAAGACTTTTAAAAGGAAATAAGGGAAGAAAGTGTGTTCGATATCAACTCTACAGCTTAAAGCGAAAGACGTTAATGAAACAGAAATATTTGTATGTCGTTTTGTTCATAGTAAAATGTACCCTGATGAAATACGTGATCTGATGAACGGAAGGCATGTTTCGAAAAACAGTTCCTTATATAATCTCACACCAACGATCAATGAAGGCGGAGTTTTGAGACATTCCGGGAGGATTGATGACGCTGAATGCGTACCCATGAATACGAAAAGTCCGATTATTTTGCCGAGTAAACATCCAATACCCATCATGATTGCACGTTACTACCACGAGAAATATAAACATCACAACCAGGATTCAATAATATGTGCCATTAGGAGAAAGTTCTGGATTTCCAATATACGTCGTATAGTCACTTCCGCTGCGAGGGAGTGCCAGTTGTGTAAAAATCGAAAAGCAGAACCAAAGCCGCCGCTAATGGGACAACTCCAAAGGGATGGCCTCACTGCTTACGTTCGAGTGTTCAGCTATACAGGAGTCGATTTTTTCGGACCGTATTTGGTAGCAGTCGGTCGTCGACAAGAAAAGAGATGGGGTTGCCTTTTTACATGCTTAACAGTGAGGACAATACATATTGAGTTGGCCAGGGATTTGTCTGCTGACGCTTTTATACTATGCCTAAGAAATTTCATAAACCGGCGAGGAGTACCTGTGAGAATCCGCAGCGACAGGGGCACAAATTTCGTGGAGGATTTGGTGTTGGTACAGAAAGGGCTGGTCGAAGAAGGTACACGGCAGATTATTGAATGGTGCGCTGCGTAAAGAACATACTGTCCTTCACGCTTAAGACAATGGTGCCACAACTAGATATATTGCAAAGTTATTAATTGAAGCAGAGAATCTGGTCAATTCCCGACCATTGACTTATCTGGCCTTAGAAAACGATAGTGCGGAGCCCTTGACTTCAAACCATTTTATTTTGGGTTGTGCAAACGATGTTCAGACGCCGAGCGTAGATGAACGTATATGCCTACGGAAACAATGGCACATCCTGCAGCAAATGAAACAGACCTTTTGGAAAAGGTGGGTGTTGAAGTATCTTCCGACGCTTACGAGACGGAGCAAATGGTGTCAAAGGGAAAAACCAATAACGGTGGGCGATGTAGTACTCGTCTGCGATGAGAACGAACGTCGAGGAGAATGGAAACGAGGCATCATAGTGGAGATATTTCCAGCACCAGATGGCCAAGTGCGTTCAGCTGTCGTAAAGACAAGTGCGGGAAATTTGCGGAGACCGGCTTCCAAGTTAGCTATTTTAGACGTGGTTCGTGAATCTTCGGTAGCCCGTTTGATTCACGGGGGCCGGGATGTTGCCGATTAAACTTAGATTTACATTTTATTATTTATATTGCTAAGATAGTATGCTTTGAAAACTTTGATTATTTTAAGATGGCATCACTATAGTTAGCTTCGTTAATGTATAGAATTTAACAAAGTATCACTTATACATATGTATTCCACAAATTTAATTTCATTTTTTAACGAACGTGCGAAGGAATCAAACGAAGAGTAAGTTTTCTAGTTTCGCCAAACCTTTTCTTTTATTATGCCATATGTTATCTTATAGATATTGTTGGAGCGACAGGCAACCCTGCTCACCAGTTCACCTATACATACATAAATAATACCTTATTATATGAACTGTCAAATAGAACTTGTTGGCAGATGTTTTAGTGACTTTTGGGCGGCGCACGTGTTTGAGCAGATCTGGACTTTTCTATTATTTTCTTACTGCTATTATTATATTTTCTATTAATAAAGATGTTATATGAAATCACAAAACATATTAAATGGCGACGAGGACTAAAGCGCGAATTAATGGTGACTTATAACCATAAAGCCATAACCAGATAAAACAGCTGATCGAACCTACCTTATGGAAATCGATGTAATCGATTACTGGTGCCGTACCATAGCGCTAACTCGATTACATTGATTTCCTTCAGGTAGGTTCGATGAGCTGTTTTATCTGGTTATGGCTTTATGGTTATAAGTCACCATTAATTCGCCCTTAAAGCTGGAGACATTGGTGCTTTATCGGTAACCGTATCGGTAACCTTATAACAGCTGATTCGACCAATCTTACGCTAAAGCCTAGTCGAAACGAATATCTTAGCATACGAACAAAATTTATTTTGCATTGATGGGTTTAATGCAGAGTTCTTTAACAGAGAGCACAGAAGAGGTGGGGGAGTAGTCGTGTTTGTTAGAAGTCACCTATCTTATCAACGCATCACATTGCAAACGAATACATATGAGGCAGTTGGCATTGAAATTCTTCCCAATAACGGCAACAAATGTAAATATACTCTTTATGCTATGTACCGTCCGCCACAGCCGAATATACCTGAGTTTGTTAGCGAACTGGAGAGTGTAATGAGGAATGCAGACAAAGAGGAATGCGTAATAATTATTGGTGATATAAACATAAACATTCGTGATGGTGATAATAGGAGTTTAGCGCTATATTTAGACATGCATGCATCATATGGCTATAAATATCAATGACTATACAAGAGTAGATATTAAGAGAAATTCTAGCACTTGTATCGACCATATATTCGTAAAAAGCAGGGCTGCCGAAATATCGGCGGCAATAGTAGAAACAAACATCACTGACCATTATACAATCCTTTGCGGGATTTATCTTAGTAGTCGTGATCACGCAAATAGTATAGAACAAGATACAGCACTCCCTTACGCACTAAGCAGCAAGAAAGTATCTAAGATGATTCATGAAGTTAATTGGAACGATGTTCTTAACTCAAATAATGTTAATGAAATGTACGAAAAGATACAGTCGTTGTTTAAATACATATATGAGTACTCTCTAATTGAGTGTAAAAATAAAAAGCGCAGGAAAGAAAATGAATGGATGGCAAGCGACCTCAAAGCCTTATGTAAGGACAGAGATAAGCTGTATAAAAAATGGAAGTCAAATCCCAATAACACAAAATTAGAAATAGAATACAAAAAGTTCAGGAATCATGTCAACAAAATCGTTCGTAGATCAAGAAATGATTATTACCGCGATAAATTCGTAGCGTGTAGGAACGATATTAGGAAAACGTGGCAGGTCATAAATGAGGTAGTTGTTAGGAAAAGCGTAGGTCCCGATGAATTCATTATTAGAAATTTCACCGGTGAAGATTTGAAAAGCATCTGCGACAATTTTATGACAACCTTTGAAGACGGTATCAAATGCGCAATACACAATTGCGATATCAGCACCATGACAATAGTTGAAACTAAAATATCTAACTCTATATACTTTGGGGAAACAGACGAAGGAGAAATATATGCAATCCTACAAAAGCTCGATGAAAAAAAGGGACCTGGATTTGATGGAATTCGACCAAAGGATCTAAAAAATAATGCAGTGGTGTTAACTCCAATTATAACCAGACTTATTAACCTTAGCTTGAGTCAATGCACCGTTCCAGATCTCTTAAAAGTATCTTTAATAAAGCCAATCTACAAAGCAGGAACCAAGGTTGATTATAGAAATTATAGACCTATTGCGATTTTGCCGATAATTGAAAAAATCATGGAGGAAGTCTTAGTCCGCAGATTAACACATTTTATGGAAAATTTTAAAATAATAGATGAAAACCAATACGGTTTCCAAAAAGGCAAAAAACATTAACCAGCTTCTAGGTCGATTTTCCAACCACATTAACGAAAATTTAGGAAAGAACTACCATTCCCTTGCACTATTCATTGACTTTAGTAAAGCATTCGATACCCTTTCGCACGCAAAGTTATTGGAAGCCCTGGATAATGCTGGTGTTCGAGGAAATAGCCTTAAATGGTTCGAAAATTATCTGGAACTAAGGAAATATACAGTTAAAATACGAAATATGTATAGTGAAGAAACTAGCTTCTCGTGCGGAGTCCCGCAAGGTTTCAAGCTTGGTCCTATTCTATATATTATCTATACAAATAGTCTGCTCAAAAACTTAAAAAATTGTAAGGTTTATGCATATGCTGATGACACCGCAGTCGTAGTCTCCCATAGGAGTCTAGATGAAGCTAAAAAATCATGCGGAGGAAGCTAAGTCTGATAGCAAAATGGTCTCATGACAGTGGCCTCTTAATAAACGCTTCAAAAACTAAAATAATGCACATTCGACCACCGCATATAAGTCCGTCAGACATTGCCTTAGTATATCACAACTTCAGTTGTTTACATACTAAATTTGATCCATGCGCATGCGTCGAGATTCTGGAGACAGTAAACACGTACAAGTACCTTGGTGTTATCTTAGACGACCACTTTAAGTAGAATATACACATATCCCACCTTCAAAAAAAGCTAAGGTCCTCATCTTTTTTCTCAAAACATTTGAGCTTTTGTAGCAACTTCGAAGTTCTGAAACAAGCTAATTTGGCGTTAGCCGAATCATACCTGAGGCATGGAATTACAGGATGGGGCACCTCCATATACTGTAAATATCTGCAAGGCATCCAAACCCGCATCCTTAAAATCCTTTGTAAAAAGAAAAATGTGCGTGACTCACACGATACACCCAATAAAGAGTTGGGTCTGCTCGACATTAAGTCCATATATAGGTTGACAGTTTTGAATGAATTCTATGATGATAGCAGCCTAAGGATATCAATTGACCATCACCATGGTACTCGTAAATGTATGGAAAATAGATTAAGGGTCCCAAGGTTCCTCAATAATTATACAAAAAGCATGCTCTCTGTGCAGTTCCCATTAATCTTAAACGAGTTGCCGTCACACCTCACTAACCTGCCTAAAACTCCAAACAGAAAGTTTGTTCTGGGAAAATACATTCAGAGTTTATTGTAATTGATCGCTTAAGTATATGCAGTTTAATTCGACTTAATCAATTATTATTTATCTTTGTGGTAAGCCTAATTTATACCTATACCCATATGAATCATAATTATAATCCTGAAAATCTATTACTAAGTTTTAATGTTTATGTGTAACATCAATTAAAATTTGTACTTTTATTTTTATTCTCATTTTATTACATTGTAAACATATTCATTTTCCTGCAGATAAGCATTTCAGCTTCGCAGGCCACGTAATAATTATAGTTGGAATTGTAAAAAATTGATAATGAAATAAATACAATACAATACAATACAAATACAAAGCGCCAAATACACGGCACGAACATTTCCGCGAACATTCCGCAATCTTGTTCGCAGCTTTGGCCATACACCATACGAACTTTTGGCCGAACATTAGTTCTCTTTCAGATAGCGATGAATACGGACAATTGTGCTGCAGCAATATTGCTCGCTGTGGCAATTAACCGTAAAAAAAGAGAGAAGATCGCAAAAAAAGAAAAAAATTTCACTCAGAAATTTTTTATTGTCCATTTTACTTTTCCGCGCACGTCTGTTCCGTTCAAAAATTACTACGATTATGAGCTATTTCGCCATACACGCACGAACAGTTCGCGCAAATGTTCGCCAAAAATTAAAATATTTTGATTTTTGGCGAACATTTGCGCGAACTGGCAAACACCACCATACACGACAGAAAAGGCCGTAGAAACATGACATAACGGGAATGTTCGCGGAAATGTTCGTGTCTTGTATTTGGCGCTTAAGGTCGTAACCGTATTGGGTTTTGGTTTACCGTCGTAACGATAAACAGCTGATTACGTTAGGGATATGGATACAGCGATAAGACATACGGCACCATTGACTCCGGCTTAAGGCATTATAAATACATACATCGTCACACTAAGAAAATAAAGCTGAAATCATGGATGAACCAATGAAGGTATTTTTCCAACAAATTCAACAGCAGCGGGAAAAAGACAGCGCCGACATGCGAGAGCTGGTAAAGCAACTCCTCCAGGTCAAAAAGCAATCAGGTAACACAAAGCACTCTGAAAATTCTCAAGAATTTCTCATAGAGTCATTGGCAACCAATATCCGAGAGTTTTCGTACAGCGTCGAAGATAACCTCACTTTCGACCTGTGGTATGCACGATACGAAGATTTGTTTGATGTTGAGGCAGCAAATCTCGACGATGCGGCCAAAGTCCGTTTACTCTTGCGTAAACAAAGTATCATAGAACATACAAAGTATATAAACTTCATTTTGCCAAAACATCCACGAGACCACAGTTTCAAAGAAAGCTTACAAAATTGTTCGGGTCACAAAAGTCTATTTTTAACACTCGCTATCACTGCCAGCAGATAAGCAAAGACACAACCGCAGATTTTATAACATACGCGGGCACGGTAAATAAAGAATGTGAGAAATTTCAACTTAATAAGCTAACACTGGATCAATTCAAGTATTTGATTTTCATCATGGGGTTGAAGTCTCCAACCGATTTTGAGGTTAGAACCAAATTGCATGCAAAACTAGACAGTGACGAAGAAACAATTACACTTGACAAATTAACAGCAGAGTGTAAGCGTTTAGTAAATCTTAAAACAGATACAGCCTTAATTGAAAACAAAAATGAGGCACGCAGTGTCAATAAGATACATGCTAAAAACGATAACAACAAAATTCCAAAAACACCGTGTTGGTACTGCGGCGGGATGCATTACGCGTCAGATTGTCATTTTCGGACGCACAAATGCAAACAATGTAAACGCGAAGGGCAGAAAGAAGGCTATTGCAGCGCGGGCAAAATTCACAAAAATCAAAAACAAAAACCCGCGAACGCAAAACGCACGGACAAGACAACGAAAAGAAACAACAGAAGCCAAGGTGAAGGAAAGTCAATTAATAGTATATTTGTCACTAACAAAATCAGCGTAGCAAACCGCAAATACATTCGCGTGCAAATCAATGGGATTCCAACGGATCTTCAATTCGACACAGCTTCAGATATAACGATCATATCGGAAGACATTTTCCGTCGACTTAAAGTGAGCAATACAATGGCAGTCAGCAACACAGCCCGCAGTGCAACAGGTAAACTCCCACTATCAGCACAATTCGAGTGCACGGCTAAATTCAAGGATAAGCAAGCATCAACAACCTGCTATGTTTCACCTATCGAAAATCTCAATGTCATGGGATTAGATTGGATCGCAGCATTAGAACTCGATGACGCACCAATCAACGCGATCTACAACAAAATCAACAAAGGAACACGCGATAATCAGGGAAGTACAAACATCTCAATCAATAAAAGCATTTCACTCCTGAAAGAGTCATTCCAGGTGTTTTTAGTGAAGAGCTCGGTCTTTGCACCAAAGCAAAAGCCCATCTCACGGTCAAGCCAAATCAGCGGCCAATATTTCGCCAAAAGCTGCCCGTTGCCTATGCCATTCATGGACTTGTAGAAGCAGAGCTACAACGCCTTCAAGAGATAAACGTAATTACACCAGTCAATATTTCAGACTGGGCAGCTCCAATCGTGGTGATAAAAAAAGCAACTGGTGGCGTGCGAATATGCGGCGACTTCTCAACCCGCTTGAACAATGCTTTGGAAATGCACCAGTACCCGAAGACCTATTCGCACGGATGGCTAACGCTAAATTTTTCAGCCACATCGACCTCTCAGACGCGTTTTTGCAAGTTGAGGTAGATGACGAGTCGAAGCACCTTCTTACCATAAACACACACCTGGGTCTTTTCCGGTACAACCGCATGGTTTTCGGCGTCAAATCATTCCCAACCATATTCCAGCAGATTATGGATAAAATGTTGTGTGGGCTTACGGGAGTAGCGGCATACATAGACGACATATTCATAACAGGCAAAAGCCGAGAAGAGCATGACGTCAATTTACAATCGGTATTAAAGCGCATTCACGAGTTCGGTTTCAAATTAAAGTTTGAACAATGTATATTTTATTCGAAAACAATTAAATATTTGGGCTTTATCGTAAACGAAGAAGGCATTAAGCCAGATCGGGCACGCATAGCCGCATTAACACAAATGCCCGAACCAAAATATATTGCCGAACTACGCTCATTTCTGGGAGTAATCAATTTTTAAGGTAAGTTCATCCCCAATTTACGCACCTACAGAGGACCACTGGTTTAATTACTAAAAGCGAACGTCAAAGGGCACTGTTCTCAAAAGCAAAGCCACAGTTTTAAGCAACTTAAGAACATTCTCACTTCAGATTTAGGGCTGACGCATTTTGATCCAAAGCTCGATATTGTGGTCGCGGCAGACGCGTCGAACTACGACCTCGCGGCATGCATCCTGCACGAGTACCAGGGCGACTCTATGCGACTATATGCGCCGCGGTCGCTCACAGCGGCTGAAAAAGGTTACAGCCAAATCGAGAAAGAGGGACTGGCCATCGTTTTCGCGCTCACAAAATGATTTTTGGCCGTAAATTCAAGCTGCAAACGGACCACAAACTATTACTTGCGATTTTCGGTAACAAAAAAGTAGTGGTGGGATTATTTTCGAATTATATCCGAATAAACGTTATTCGAATAAAGGAATAAATTTATTCGTTTCAAATAATCCGAATAATATTTATTCGGATTTTTTATTCGTTTATTCGGATAGTACTATACGGATAGTGCGCACTATCCGGATACTTCGAATAGTAAAATAAAAGACACTGCGTTTATGTTACGCTCATCGCTTGTCCAGATGAGCATGCACATATATTTATACGTACATATATTTATGTGTGTATAGATGCATATATGCAAATATTTTTGTTTGTTTGGGGTTGCTTTGTTAATATTCATTTATTTAGTTACATATATTTACGTAACCAAAGTTGTGCTTGAGGCTTAAGCTAGAAATAGTTATCGGGGTCGTTTACAACTGTACTGATCATAGAACTTTGTTTATTAGTAAACAGGTGTGGAAATGGTAATATGGTAGGGATTTTTGTTTCCCATATACATACATGTATACATATGTATGTATGTATGTAAGTTGTATGGAACATTTTTGTTTTGATATCTTTTGGTTTGTATAAACATCTAAATGGTCACCATTAAAAAAATAAGTTTACATGTCATTGTCAACATTTTTTGCGAAGTCTGATGGATCAACAGTTATTTAAATTAGATTCAATGGAATCTGCAAGAATACAACATGTACATATGTTAGAATATGCTTATATGCACATTTGGGTGTTTATATTACAGCTTTTAACGCGTTGTTTAAGGAGCGCAAAGACAGACAGACAGCCGTTATTGAAACTAGTCACTAATTCCACTAGAATTTTGTTACGTTTAAAACGGATTGCTTCGAACTTTATTTTAGGAAATTTTTTTCCAAAATTTTCATTAAGTTAACATTGACCTTAAATAACTTTTGATCCATCAGACTTCGCAAACAATTTTGACAATGACATGTAAACTTATTTTTTAATGGTGACCAATTAGATGTTTATACAAACCAAAAGATATCAAGACAAAAATTTTCCATAAAACTTACATACATACATATGTATATATTGTTACGAATATTAGCAAAACTAAGGAGTGCTGCCAGCTCTAGGCCGATCTAAGCAGTGACGTGAATGCACATCAATAATTCAATCATTATGTATCTACATAAACGAATCAATAATTGCGTCTACACATATGTACACATTCCGACGAGCAACATTTACAAACAAGGCAGCGAGAGATGAGATGTCACACACCGATGAATTTACTTATACGCTTATGTGTGTGCGGGAGACTGTAAACTACAAACACATGCATATACCTTATCTGAGTTGTCACAAGAGAGAGCAATAATTTGTGCACGTAGTTGTGGCTGGCGATTTTGTAGCCGAAACAACTAGTAACTTCTGGAAATCGAAGAGCCTAGAAGTATGCAGCGTAAACTATAAAAGCGATGCAGGCGAGTAAGAAGTAATTCAGTTTGATTTGAGTTGTCAAGCAGTTTGATTAAGACGATATCTAGCGAGCAATAGCAGTGTTATTTTGAATAGTAGAGTTTCATTGAGCTATCAATCAGTGTGGTTATTAATCAAGCTATTCGTTGCAAAGTTTGTTATTGTGAAGTACTTTAATAAAGGCCATTTTGCATTATTACAAATTGGAGTTATTTATTCAACAGTTTAGTGATTCGAACTTAGCAGAGGATTGCAAATAAGAGGATTTACAAGCAAATTCGTTACAATTGGTGTCAGAAGAAGAATTGTTGAATAAATTCCGAAGATTGGGAATACAACTTGGACATGGCAAAGTTCAGTGAATTGAAGATCCAGCAACTGAAAAAGGAGTTGGAGAACCGTGGATTAAATACAACCGGCAATAAGATCGAACTTCAAGCACGGCTACGAGAGGTAATGGAGTCGCAAGGAATTGATGTGGACGAGTTTGTCTTTTATCCTGATGGGGACGAAACAACAACAAAAATTGAAGAGAAAAACGAAACATCGCAGACAGTTACGAGCACAGACTTGAACATGATATTGGCTGCAATATCTGCACAAACATCGACAGTAGCATCAATGTCGTCGCAACTGGCATCTCAACTAGAAGAACAGAAAAAGTATATGTCATCTCAACTAGAAGAACAGAAGACGTATATGGTATCCCAACTGGAATCGCAGGAAACCCGTATAACATCACAATTGGAAGAACAGAAGACACATTTGGCATCTCAACTGGAAGCGCAAGAGGCACGTATATCTGAAATGTCGGCACAAATTTCGGAACAGGTATCATCGCAGCTCTTTGTGAAACTGGAAGAACAGGATGCAAAAATTTTACAACTCGAGGACAAAATTGATGCCGAAATAGAAGCGTTAAAAGGTCGTATGGAGCAGTTACAACTAAACCGCCCAGCTGTTTCAGCGAGTAATCCAAAGGTAAAGACACCATCCTTTGACGGTTCTGTTCCTTTTCAGGTCTTTAAGCTACAGTTTGAGAAGACCACAGCAGTGAACCAATGGAATGCTGAAGATAAAGTTGCAGCTCTGTTCGTGGCACTGAAAGGGCCTGCCGCGGAAATCTTACAGACCATCCCAGAGTACGAGCGGAACCACTACGAAACATTGATGAGCGCTTTAGAGAGACGTTACGGAAGCGAGCATAGGAAACAGATATTCCAAATTGAGTTGCAAAAACGCTACCAAAAAGCAAATGAGACATTGCAGGAGTTTGCTTCAGATATTGAAAGATTGGCTCATCTTGCAAATACAGACGCACCCGTGGAATACACTGAAAGGGTAAAAATCCAGAGCTTCATAAATGGCATAGGAGATGTGGAAACGAAGCGGGCTACATATGCGAATCCAAAACTAACGTTTGCTGAAACGGTATCGCATGCACTGACTCAGGAAACAGCCTCACTTTTGAGTAAGCCAGCGTACAAAGCTCATCGCGTGGAAGTGGAAAGACCAGATTGGGTAGACACTATTTTGGAAGCACTGAAGGGATCACAACAGAAAAATGCCGGAGTTATTAAATGTTTCAAGTGCGGCAACCCAGGTCGTATTGCACGACATTGCAGCAGCGGTCCCAATAGCTCCAACAATGTGGGTGGTCGTAAACGCAGAGCAGAAGGTGATGAGCAAATATCCAAGACCACTCAATCGTTAAACTAAATCGAGTCAGCTGCAAGGGGCGACAGCTGGCTCCCGCAATTGAATGCCCCATAATCTCTATCTCGCAGATTGGAAGAAGATCGAGCAACCTTACTGTTGGAGGACATGTGGACGGAAAGGAACGGTTATTGACTGTAGATACGGGTGCATCTCATTCCATCATTCGAGCGGATTTAGTCAACAAAAAGATAAGACCATTGCTTGGAGCAAGATTACGTACAGCCACGGGAGAGGACACCCAGGTAATTGGAGAAGTAGAATGTGAAGTCGCAATTGGGAACGTCATGGTAGTACACAATTTTATAGTGGCAGAAATTGTTGATGAAATCATAATTGGAGTGGACTTCTTAATCGACCAGGGCATCAAGATCGACATGCAAAGCAAGACGATGCGATATAAAAACATGGATGTACCACTTAATTTCGGCTACGAGAGAGGCTACAGCAGTAAACGAGTGCTGGTGGAAGAGAGTCAGCAAATACCACCAAAATCCGAAGCAGTCATCTGGGCAAAGGTTGATGGAGATTGTGGGACAAACAAATTGTGGGTTGTCGAAGCAGCAAACAAATCAGCACTAAACATACTTGTAGGAAAAACCCTGGCTATGACAAAACAAGATGGACGTATTCCGGTAAGAGTACTCAATGAGTTCAAGTCACCACTCAAACTGACTAAAGGAGCTATTTTGGGAAGATGCCAAGAGGCTGAAGTGGTTATTAACTGTGAACAGCTCCAGGAACACGTTTCAGCTAGTAATACTGATCTTTCAAATGACATCACGGCATGGATGCAGGGACTAGAGGAAGCATATCAGAGTAAGGCAAAACAACTGCTCCTAAAGTACGCGAACATATTTGACCAGGATGATTCTAAACCAGGCCGCACCAACGTTGTGAAACATCAAATTGACACTGGAGATGCGAGACCGATCCGTCAAGCTCCACGTAGTGTTCCACTGGCGAAGCGGGAAGTTGTGAGTCAAATCATTCAAGAAATGAACGACAGCGGCGTCATCGAACCATCAGCTAGTCCATGGAGCTCACCGGTAGTACTTGTAAAAAAGAAGGATGGAAAAATGAGGTTTTGCGTGGACTACCGGAAGTTGAATGACGTAACGAAAAAGGATAGCTACCCATTGCCAAGAATTGACGACACTCTGGACTCGCTATCTGGTACGAAATGGTTTTCCACGCTGGACTTGAAAAGCGGCTACTGGCAAGTGGAGGTGAAGGAGGAAGATAAAGAGAAAACAGCCTTCAGTGTCGGTGATGGTCTTTGGCAATTTACAGTGATGCCTTTTGGACTTTGTAATGCACCAGCTACTTTTGAGAGACTCATGGACCAGGTACTGAAAGGACTACATTGGAAAACATGCTTGGTGTACCTGGACGACATCATCGTATTGGGCAAGAACTTTGATGAACATCTTAAGAACTTGGAGGAAGTTTTCCAGAGAATAGCTGGCGCTGGTCTGAAGTTAAGTCCCAAAAAGTGTGCGCTGTTTAAAAAGGAAGTCAATTATTTGGGTCACAAGGTAACGACAGAGGGCACCTGCACTGCGAACGAAAAAATAGAGGCTGTACAGGATTGGCCAAGACCACAGAATCTACATGAATTGAGAAGTTTTCTTGGGCTGTGCACATATTACCGCCGATTTGTACCAAATTTTTCCAGCGTAGCCCATAGCCTCCATGAGCTTACAAGAAAAAACAAAGCTTTTGAATGGAAGAAGGAGCAAGAAGTGGCTTTCCAAACATTGAAGGAGCGTTTGTGCACTGCCCCAATGTTAGCATATCCGATTCCAGGAGCAACATTTATTCTAGATACAGATGCAAGTGGATATGCTATAGGAGGCGTTTTATCACAACTGGTCGATGGACAGGAGAAGGTAGTTGCATATTACAGCCGTTCGATTGGAAAACCAGAGAGGAACTACTGTGTTACGCGGAGAGAGCTGTTGGCATTGGTAGAGTGCATTAAACATTTTCACAAATACCTCTACGGCCAGCGATTCCATGTCAGGACAGATCACGCAGCATTGAAATGGCTTCTGCAGTTCCGTAATCCGGAAGGACAATTGGCACGGTGGATCGAGCGACATCAAAGCTATGACTTTTCCATTGAGCATCGAAAAGGTAGTACCCATGGAAATGCCGATGCAATGTCACGAAGGCCATGTAGTTTGGAAAGCAAGCACTGTTCAAAGGCCGAGGCTAAAGAAGACATTATAGATGTCCGGCTAATGACTATAACGTGTACGGATGAATGGGACAAGGAACAACTAAGAAAGTGTCAGCTAGAAGATACAGATCTGTCACATGTTATGCAAGGGCTCGAACGAAACGAAAGACCAAGCAGAGAGGATATGTCAGCAGAGAGTCCCATTGCGAAGTCATATTGGGCACAGTGGAACAGTTTGGAATTGATATCCGGTTGCTTGCATCGAGTATGGGAGAGTGAGGATGGTCAGTGCAAGAAGAAACTTATAGTTCTTCCCAGAAAGAGGATTCCTGACGTGCTCAGCGAGTTGCACAATGGTCCAAGTGGAGGCCATCTTGGAATCACGAAGACACTCGAGAAAATTAAGCAGAGATTCTATTGGGTTGGTTGCCGTCAGTCGGTCACCGAGTGGATTGCCAATTGCGAGGTATGCAACAGAGCGAAAGGGCCCAAAACCCGAAGTCGTGGCCAGATGAAGCAGTATATTTCAGGTGCACCATTTGAAAGGATCGCCATGGATGTCGCAGGTCCATTTCCTACTAGCAACCGCGGAAACAAATACGTACTGGTGGTTATGGATTATTTCAGTAAATGGCCAGAGGTATACCCAATCCCAAACCAAGAAGCAGAAACAGTAGCAGAAGTGGTTAAAAACGAATGGGTTGCAAGGTATGGTGTACCAATGGAGTTACATTCTGACCAAGGCAGGAATTTTGAATCAGCTGTGTTCCAAGAACTGTGCAAGAAGTTGGGCATTCGAAAAACACGGACAACTGCATTGCATCCTCAGTCCGATGGTATGGTGGAACGTTTCAATAGAACATTGGAGGAGCATTTAAGGAAAGTAGTCGACAAGTACCATAAGGACTGGGATACACACATATCATTATTCTTGATGGCCTACCGATCGGCAGTACATGACACAACGGGCCAAACTCCCGCAAAGGTAATTTTTGGCAATGACCTTCGACTGCCAGCTGATTTGAAGTATGGGATAGATGCCGATGCGGAGAGGAATGTCAAGAAATCCACTGATGTCTTAGAAGAAGAGCTGAGAGAGATACACGATCTGGTAAGGCAACGAGCAAAGATTATGAGTGACAAGATGAAAGCGAGGTACGATAAAGCAATTAATTCGGAAGGGTTTCAGGAAGGAGATTTGGTGCTGCTATACAACCCACAACGAAAAAAAGGTTTGTCGCCGAAATTGCAGTGTAACTGGGAAGGCCCATACAAAGTTGTAAAACGGATCAACGATGTAGTGTACCGCATACAAACCACTACCAAACCACGAACCAAAATGAAAGTGGTTCATTTGGAGAGATTAGCAGCGTTTAGATCGAGAGATTTGTCTGATCGGGACGATCAGACTTAGGTGGAGGGCAGTGTTACGAATATTAGCAAAACTAAGGAGTGCTGCCAGCTCTAAGCCGATCTAAGCAGTGACGTGAATGCACATCAATAATTCAATCATTATGTATCTACATAAACGAATCAATAATTGCGTCTACACATATGTACACATTCCGACGAGCAACATTTACATACAAGGCAGCGAGAGATGAGATGTCACACACCGATGAATTTACTTATACGCTTATGTGTGTGCGGGAGACTGTGAACTACAAACACATGCATATACCTTATCTGAGTTGTCACAAGAGAGAGCAATAATTTGTGCACGTAGTTGTGGCTGGCGATTTTGTAGCCGAAACAACTAGTAACTTCTGGAAATCGAAGAGCCTAGAAGTATGCAGCGTAAACTATAAAAGCGATGCAGGCGAGTAAGAAGTAATTCAGTTTGATTTGAGTTGTCAAGCAGTTTGATTAAGACGATATCTAGCGAGCAATAGCAGTGTTATTTTGAATAGTAGAGTTTCATTGAGCTATCAATCAGTGTGGTTATTAATCAAGCTATTCGTTGCAAAGTTTGTTATTGTGAAGTACTTTAATAAAGGCCATTTTGCATTATTACAAATTGGAGTTATTTATTCAACAGTTTAGTGATTCGAACTTAGCAGAGGATTGCAAATAAGAGGATTTACAAGCAAATTCGTTACAATATGTATGTATATGGGAAACAAAAATCCCTACCATATTACCATTTCCACACCTGTTTACTAATAAACAAAGTTCTATGATCAGTACAGTTGTAAACGACCCCGATAACTATTTCTAGCTTAAGCCTCGAGCACAACTTTGGTTACGTAAATAAATGTAACTAAATAAATGAATATTAACAAAGCAACCCCAAACAAACAAAAATATTTGCATATATGCATCTATACACACATAAATACATAAATGTACGTATAAATATATGTGCATGCTCATCTGCACAAGCGATGAGCGTAACATAAACGCATGTCTTTTATTTTACTATTCGAAGTATCCGGATAGTGCGCACTATCCGGATAGTACTATCCGAATAAACGAATAAAAAATCCGAATAAATATTATTCGGATTACGAATACCTGGCGGATAAAAGAGTTTATTATTCGGATAATTTTTATTCGGATAGTCCCACCCCTACAAAAAAGGCATCACCAAGCAAACCGATTACAGCGTTGGCCTATATAATTATTAGCTTATGATCATAGTGTACCTATACAAGTGTGTCAACTAAGCGATAAACGTCAAAACTACAAACAGCCTCGCTCACCTGATGCAAATCTCAGGTCTAGAGTTGCATTTTTGGTACGTAAGAGTACCTCAAACTGAGTTGCATTTGATAGTTTAATAAAACTTTGTAGTATTCACAGATGAAATAGTTGCATATATTTCCGCGGAAATAAGAATACTAGAAGATTTGTAGCCTGCAACAATGCGGAAACATACGGAAAGCAAAATTTATTTAAATTAGAGTCAAAATATAAAGCGCCACACGTGTAACATGGAAAAATTTCACTTCTAAGGCTGTTTACACAAATGCATAAGGGCAAAATTATATAAACGCTTTGGTCGCTTCAAAGCAATGATAACATACGGCGTTTCGTTGTTTTTCGTATGGCGTTGTAAAGCTTAGGCACGCAACCAAAGCATTTATGTAAATTTTTCGATACTTCGCCCGACAGATGAATTAATGAATGCAACACAACCAAAGAGTCTGTGTAAATCCGCCTTAATTTTTGTAGCTGTGAACGTCTCCTGAAAATAAAATGGTGCTGTAAGTGTAAGCAAATCAAACTCCTATATGACACTACTTTATTTTCTATGTATTTTGTCTTATATTTTTTGTCGAGGGAGCCAATAAGGTTTCAGTACTGGTGTAAGTGTGTGAACTATATTTAAAAAAACTAACGAAATACAAGAAAAATACAACGTAGTTCATTAAAAACAAACAAGCCAGTTTGTATATCGATAGGGTTTTTTTACATTAGTCCGTTTTTTCTTTATTTTTTCTGACAAATGAAAATTTTGTTTTTAGTTTCAAAATCTTGTGTATAAAAATACAACTAAATTCAAAGTGTAAATTTTGTGTGAAAATGTGTTTTCAATAATTGTATATTTTTCAGTTTTTCATAGTTAAAGAATTGGTCTCCAGATTCTTGTGTTACACAAATATAGTGAACTTGGTTACAGAAATTCAAATTAAAAAGTTTTTCACAATAATTTGAAAAACTCTACGTTTTCTCTGCTTTTTACACTTAAAGGAGTAACCCTCCGTAATAAATTAAACTTTTAATGAAAATCAATATCTCTGAACTGAACAATTCGCCGTGATATAAAATTATAATGCTGTGGAATAGGAGCAACACTTTTGTGACTACATAAACCCTGTTTCAATCTTTTACGTCTCTGCACAGAACCCTAATTGACCGTTTTCAACCGAAACAACAATGGCAACCCAGATTTTCCCGTTATGCTTACTTAAGCGAGTGTCTGTCAGAAAAGAGTCAACACACTTGTACTTGTACACTAGGGGGACTCATGTAACCGTATAAATGCCTTATAAAGTGTGTAAACGTATACATTTATCTAGTGCGTAAACGAGCTGTAAAATTTTGTATGAAAAATCATTTACACAATTTGTATAAATTTACGCGCACATATCATTGTGTAAACGCGGTAAACTCAAAGGAATGCAACCTTGCAGGCATTTTCATCAGAAATCTCCAACATCAGCAAGTAAAGGCGTTTTAGTTTTTATTTTTCACTTAATCTTGTCATTTTTTAATTTGTATAACAATCAAAAAAATTTTGTTTGGCAATAATACAGCTGTAAGCAATCAAGTTTATCAAGAGTATTACTAGGTGCGTTCGTATAACCGCGTGTGTAAATGGATATAATTTTACACCTTATAAGTTTATATGCTTTCATGAGTACCCCTACTATGCTTATGATTTCGACATAAGCTATGTATTAAGGCTGAGTAACACAGCACTGTGCTGTGTTATTGTGTTAACACTCAGTAATGTGCGGCACGCACCCGCACACTTATCGATTAATTTATAACACAGTGGCACACTCGATGGCAGCGATTTAGTTTAGCACCCCCCGAGTTCGGGGTTAAACTTGGTATCAAATGAAAGAGGGAGTTCTCCCGATCACAAATATATATAATAATATTAAAGTGCGCAGACTTATAGTTTACGAGTTATTTGATGTTAAAGTTTGCAAATTTAGCAAATTTCTATAGCACTCTCACTTACAATTTACACATCTTTCAAAACCTTTATGCTCATAAATATTGGCACGGATATTACCATCACTGAGTTATCCCATCACTAAGGCGATGCTAAGGCCATGCCAAGCAGTATTTACGTTAATAATCAAATCAAGTATACACATATATAAGGCAGCCCAGAGAGATGTCACACACAGATGCATTTACTTATACGCCTATGTGCTCGCGAGAGACTGTAAACTACAAACATTCACATCAATAATTCAATCTTTATGTATATACATAAACGAAGAAATAATTGCGTCTACACATATGTAGCATGTACGAATACAAGCAGCGGAGAGTCAATGCGCAAACACATGCATATATCTGAGAAGTTTGAGAGCTACTGGACTAGTAGATTCTGGAAGCGCCTAAAAGATGTATAAAATTGTGCAATTTTAGTTATAGCTGAGAAGTTTGAGAGCTCATGGACAATGCTAGTACATTCTGGAAAAATGCCAACGAGGAAACCAAAGGGTATAAAAGGCAACAGATGAAGAGGCGCAGGAATTCAGTTTGATTTGAGATTTCGATTAAGCGCTATCTAGCGAGCTATAGCAGAATTATTTTGAATAGTAGAGTTTCATTTGAGCTATCAATCAGTTTGGTTATTAAGCTTGCTATTCGTTGCAAAGTATAAGTGTTATTGTGAAGTACTCTAATAAAGGCCATTTTTCAATTATTCAATATTGGAGTTATTTATTCAATAGTTTAGTGATTCGAATTTAGCAGAGGATTGCAAATAAGAGGATTTGCAAGTAAATTCGTTACAATTGGTGTCAGAAGAGGAATTGTTGAATAAATTCCAGAGGACAACAAGGACATGGCAAAGTTCAGTGAATTGAAGATCCAGCAACTAAAGAAGGAGTTGGAGAGCCGTGGATTGAATACAAGCGGCGTTAAACTTGAACTTCAGGCACGGCTACGAGAGGCAATGGAAGCAGAAGGAATTGATGTGGAAGAGTATGGCTTTCATCTTGATGGCGAGGAAATAACAAAAATGGAAGAAACACCGCAGACAATGGCGAACACAGACCTGAACATGATATTGGCTGCAATATCGGCACAAATGTCCGAAATGTCATCACAAATATCCACCAACATGTCATCTCAACTGGAATCGCAAAAGACAGATATTACATCCAAGATGGAAACTCAGCTGGAATCGCAGGAGAACCGTATAACAGCGAAGATTGAAGCACAAGAGGCACGTATAACAGAAATGTCATCACAAATATCCACAAATATGTCATCACAACTGGAAGAACAAAAGACATATATGGCAACCCAACTGAAAGAACAAGAGACACGCATAACAGTACAACTAGAAGCACAAGAGGCGCGTATATCATCAAAACTCGAAGCGCGCATGGACGAAAAAATAATGCAGTTTGAAGAAAAATTCGAGGCAGAGGTGGATGCGTTGAGAGGTCGTATACAGGAATTGCAACTTAATCGGCCGGCTGCTTCAGCGAGTAATACGAAGGTAAAAACTCCATCCTTTGACGGTTCTGTTCCCTTCCAGGTCTTTAAGCTACAGTTTGAGAAGACCGCAGCAGGGAACAACTGGAATGTGGAAGATAAAGTTGCCGCACTCTTCGTAGCATTGAAAGGACCAGCTGCCGAAATCTTACAGACTATTCCAGAGTACGAACGGAACAGTTATGACGCATTGATGGCTGCTGTAGAACGGCGATACGAAAGCGAACACAGGAAAGAGATATTTCAAATAGAATTGCAAAACCGCTACCAAAAAGTTAACGAGACTTTGCAGGAGTTTGCTTCGGACATTGAAAGATTGGCTCATCTTGCAAATGCGGATGCACCCGTGGAATACACGGAAAGAGTGAAGATTCAGAGCTTTATAAATGGCATACGGGACGTCGAAACGAAGCGAGCCACATACGCGAACCCAAAGCAAACATTTTCTGAAACGGTATCCCATGCATTGACTCAGGAAACTCCGTCATTATTGAGTAAACTAGCATACAAAGCTCATCGTGTGGAAGTAGAAAGGCCGGAGTGGGTAGATACAATTTTGGAAGCTCTGAAGGGATCACAACAGAAAAATGCCGGAGTTATGAAATGTTTCAAGTGCGGTAACCCAGGTCACATTGCAGGTCATTGCAGTAGCAATTCCAATAGTTCCAACAATGTGGGTGGCCGTAAACGCAGAGCTGAAGGAGACGAGCAAATCTCCAAATCCACTCAATCGTTAAACTAAAGCGAGTCAGCCGCAAGGGGCGACAGCTGGCTCCCTCAATTGAATGCCCCATAATCTCTATCTCGCAGATTGGAAGAAGGTCAAGCAATCTTACTGTCGGAGGACATGTGGATGGAAAAGAACGTTTACTAACTGTAGATACGGGTGCATCCCATTCCATCATTCGATCAGATTTAGTCAACAAGAAGATAAGACCATTGCTTGGAGCAAGATTACGTACAGCCACGGGAGAGGACACCCAGGTAATTGGAGAAGTAGAATGTGAAGTAGCAATTGGGAACGTCACGGGACTTCACAATTTTATAGTGGCAGGTATTGTTGATGAAATCATAATTGGAGTGGACTTCTTAATCAACCAAGGCATCAAGATCGATATGCAAAGCCAGACGATGCGATATAAGAACATGGATGTGCCACTTAATTTCGGCTACGAGAGAGGCTACAGCAGTAAACGAGTGCTGGTGGAAGAGTCAGCAAATACCACCAAAATCAGAAGCAGTCATCTGGGCAAAGGTAGATGGAGATTGTGGGACAAACAAATTGTGGGTTGTCGAAGCAGCAAATAAATCAGCACTGAACATACTTGTAGGAAAAACCCTGGCTATGACAAAACAAGATGGACGTATTCCGGTAAGAGTACTCAATGAGTTCAAGTCACCATTCAATTTGACCAAAGGAGCTATTTTGGGAAGATGCCAAGAGGCCGAAGTAGTTATTAACTGTGAACAGCTCCAGGAATACGTTTCATCTAGTAATACAGATCTTTCAAATGATATCACGGCATGGACGCATGGGCTAGAGGAAGCCTATCAGAGTAAGGCAAAACAACTGCTCCTAAAGTACGCGAACATATTTGACCAGGATGATTCTAAACCAGGCCGCACCAACGTTGTGAAACACCAAATTGACACTGGAGATGCGAGGCCGATCCGTCAAGCTCCACGTAGTGTTCCACTGGCGAAGCGGGAAGTTGTGAGTCAAATCATTCAAGAAATGAGCGACAGCGACGTCATCGAACCATCAGCTAGTCCATGGAGCTCACCGGTAGTACTTGTAAAAAAGAAGGATGGAAAAATGAGGTTTTGCGTGGACTACCGGAAGTTGAATGACGTAACGAAAAAGGATAGCTACCCATTGCCAAGAATTGACGACACTCTGGACTCGCTATCTGGTACGAAATGGTTTTCCACGCTGGACTTGAAAAGCGGCTACTGGCAAGTGGAGGTGAAGGAGGAAGATAAAGAGAAAACAGCCTTCAGTGTCGGTGATGGTCTTTGGCAATTTACAGTGATGCCTTTTGGACTTTGTAATGCACCAGCTACTTTTGAGAGACTCATGGACCAGGTACTGAAAGGACTACATTGGAAAACATGCTTGGTGTACCTGGACGACATCATCGTATTGGGCAAGAACTTTGATGAACATCTTAAGAACTTGGAGGAAGTTTTCCAGAGAATAGCTGGCGCTGGTCTGAAGTTAAGTCCCAAAAAGTGTGCGCTGTTTAAAAAGGAAGTCAATTATTTGGGTCACAAGGTAACGACAGAGGGCATCTGCACTGCGAACGAAAAAATAGAGGCTGTAAATGATTGGCCAAGACCACAGAACCTACATGAATTGAGAAGTTTTCTTGGGCTGTGCACATATTACCGCCGATTTGTACCAAATTTTTCCAGCGTAGCCCATAGCCTCCATGAGCTTACAAGAAAAAACAAAGCTTTTGAATGGAAGAAGGAGCAAGAAGTGGCTTTCCAAACATTGAAGGAGCGTTTGTGCACTGCCCCAATGTTAGCATATCCGATTCCAGGAGCAACATTTATTCTAGATACAGATGCGAGTGGATATGCTATGTTATCACAACTGGTCGATGGACAGGAGAAGGTAGTTGCATATTACAGCCGTTCGATTGGAAAACCAGAGAGGAACTACTGTGTTACGCGGAGAGAGCTGTTGGCATTGGTAGAGTGCATTAAACATTTTCACAAATACCTCTACGGCCAGCGATTCCGTGTCAGGACAGATCACGCAGCGTTGAAATGGCTTCTGCAGTTCCGTAATCCGGAAGGACAATTGGCACGGTGGATCGAGCGACTACAAAGCTACGACGTTTCCATTGAGCATCGAAAAGGTAGTACCCATGGAAATGCTGATGCAATGTCACGAAGACAATGTAGTTTGGAATGCAAGCACTGTTCAAAAGCCGAGGCTAAAGAAGACATTATAGATGTCCGGCTAATGAATATAACATGTACAGATGAATGGGACAAGGAACAGCTAAGAAAGTGCCAGCTAGAAGATGCAGATCTGTCACGTGTTATGCAAGGGCTCGAACGAAATGAAAGACCAAACAGAGAAGAGATGTCAGCAGAGAGTCCCATTGCGAAGTCATATTGGGCACAGTGGAACAGTTTAGAATTGATATCCGGTTGCCTTCATCGAGTATGGGAGAGTGAGGATGGTAAATACAAGAATAAACCGATAGTTGTTCCCAGAAAGAGGATTCCTGACGTGCTCAGCGAGCTGCATAATGGTCCAAGCGGAGGTCATCTTGGAATCACGAAGACGCTCGAGAAGATTAAACAGAGATTCTATTGGGTTGGTTGCCGTCAGTCGGTCACTGGGTGGATTGCGAACTGCGAGGTTTGCAGCAGAGCGAAAGGGCCCAGAACACGAAGTCATGGCCAGATGAAGCAATATAACTCAGGTGCGCCATTTGAAAGGATCGCCATGGATGTCGCAGGTCCATTTCCTACTAGCAACCGCAGAAACAAATACGTACTGGTGGTTATGGATTATTTCAGTAAATGGCCAGAGGTATACCCAATCCCAAACCAAGAAGCAGAAACAGTAGCAGAAGTGGTTAAAAACGAATGGATTGCAAGGTATGGTGTACCAATGGAGTTACATTCTGACCAAGGCAGGAATTTCGAATCAGCTGTATTCCAGGAAATGTGTAAGTCATTGGGCATTCGAAAAACACGGACAACTGCATTGCATCCTCAATCCGATGGTATGGTAGAACGATTCAATAGAACATTGGAGGAGCACTTAAGGAAAGTAGTAGACAAGTACCATAAAGAATGGGATACCCGCATACCATTATTCTTGATGGCTTACCGATCAGCAGTGCATGAGACAACGGGCCAAACCCCTGCAAAAGTAATTTTTGGCAATGACCTTAGACTGCCAGCTGATTTGAAGTTTGGGATAGATGCCAATGCGGAGAGAAATGTCAGGAAATCCACTAGTGATTTGGAAGAAGAGCTAAGAGAAATACATGATCTGATAAGGCAACGAACAAAGATTATGAGTGACAAGATGAAAACCAGATATGATAAAGCAATTAATTCAGAAGGTTTTCAGGAAGGAGATTTGGTGCTGTTATACAACCCACAACGTAAAAAAGGGTTGTCCCCGAACGATGAAAAACTATAATTGTGGTAATTAAACTAAAAAACTAAAAAAGTGCTTGTGCTACGGGCTTTTAGGTGTGACGTGTGTTAGCTGTTTAGGCACTTCTAAATTAACCTGGCGCATTAACTAGAGGCAGCCAAGTCCTCTTGCCACCAATTGGAATTGGAAGATTCGATTTCCAAAACTAAAAAAGGTAACGTTTTCAAGACAGTGCACAACCTAAACAAAGGTGGTATCAAAAGACGCGTGTCGAGATCCGTTTTTAGAATCTGAAAGTTTTATAGAATCGACGGGATGGCTTAGAAGGTTACAGGTGGTCATACTAAATCGCTCCCGGGGAGTGTCCTTATCGCTACAACCAAAGCAACATTATTTACTCTCTGCTTTTCATTCATACGAATGTGTATTTTTAAATAATAAAAAAAATGTTATATTATTCTAATATATCATCTCTGCCGGGGTGCGAGTCAGCTCAGGATATGCCAAAACAACAAGAAACCTACAACGTGTCATTTGCCAAGGATTTACCGGTAAACAAGGTACTTTCCACAACCAACATGCTTTGGAATACGGTACAAAATTGGTTGGATGTATTTTCCCAAAAAAGGGTGGAACTACGCATCTTGGTTTGCCAGTATTTGCTTCGATAATTTATATTGATTTGTATTGATTAAAAATTGCAATAGTAGATAATGTAATGTGAATTAAAATTGAGTAGGTAGCCGAAGCAAAAAATGCAACTGATCCGCATGCAACTGTTGTTTATGTTCCGCCACCGGGAGCTGCTGCTGCTATCATAGCAGTATTACAAGCACGAAATTTCTTTGATTGGTTGCATAATCGAAATTGTGCCCTAACATGATATGGTTCGCGTTAGGCACGCTATGTTAAAGCAAAATAAATCTCGTCTAGTCAGGCCCGATTGTCCAGGATCATCGCACCAGAAAGGGTAAGTAAATTGCCTACCATATTAAATATATAAACAACATGTATGAATTTGTTAGTGATAATTTGTCATGCTTTTGTTGATAATCAACTGAAGAAGGCAAATACCAAAGAGTTCGAAGTTCATGTAAATACCAATTGATTTCTTTAAATAGCGTTTGGAGAACAAAACCCATATGTATGTATGCATACAACTGCATAGAAAGGAAGGGATTAATTAATTATGATCAGTAGATTTATAGGATTTTTATTATTTTCCCTGCGTAGCCGTTGCCACTACATTGCGTTAAGAGAGGACATCAACACCTTACCCACAACCAGTTAAAATTTTAGTAAATTTTGCTCTTTTCATTACTGATTCAAAACGTGGGAAGTTATATATGTAGCATTCCATGGAGAATGGTAAATTTTAACAGACTTTCGCATTGCGGTCATTATTAATATTCAATCCCTAGAAGGTTCAATGTAGTTGTTGTTGTTGTAGCAATGATCGCCCCACCTAATAGCCGCGACCGATCACAAACTGTCATCACTATCCCCTAACGGGAGTCCAAGGAAACTTGCCGTTTCAACAGGGGTGGACCATAAGGAAAGGGGTGTTAGAGGCGTTGGTTCCACATTACAATTGAAGAGATGGTTGGTGTCATGTGGGGACACGTTGCAAGCGGGGCATACATTTTGTATGTCGGGGTTGATTCTGGATAGGTAAGAGTTTAACCTGTTACAGTATCCAGAACGAAGTTGAGCAAGAGTGACACGCGTTTCCCTGGGGAGTATGCGTTCCTCTTCCGCAAGTTTTGGATAATTTTCGTTAAGCACTGGATTCACCGGGCAATTCCCGGCATAAAGGACCGACGCCTGTTTATGGAGATCACCAAGGACCTGCTTGTGTTTTTTCACTTCATACGGCTGGGTTCTCAGCTGCCGTATTTCCTCAAAATGCTTACGGAGATGACTCCTTAAGCCCCTAGGCGGTGCTGGTTCATCAATCAGATGTCTGTTGGGATGCCCAGGTTTCTGGGTATTCAACAGGAACTGTTTGGTCAGCATCTCATTTCTCTCCCTCATGGGGAGTATTCTCGCCTCATTATGCAGATGGTGTTCTGGGGACATAAGAAGACAGCCCGTGACGTTCCGAGAGCACTATTTTGGCAGGTCTGTAGTTTCGTCCAGTGGGTGATTTTTAGGCTTGGCGTCCATATGGGTGACGCGTAGCACGTAATCGGCTGGCTAATTGCTTTGTATGTAGTCATGAGCGTTTCTTTATCTTTTCCCCAAGTACTGCCAGCGAGGGATTTGAGGATTTTGTTACGGTTTTGAATTCTCGGAACAATTGCGGCTGCGTGCTCACCAAAATGTATACCCTGATCAAACGTCACACCCAATATTTTGGGGTGTAGGACAGTCGGTAGCGTAGTGCCACCGACGTGGATGTTCAAAGTGGTCGACATTTGGGGCGTCCATGTTGTAAATAAGGTCGCGGAAGATTTAGTCGGTGATGCCAGGTTTCGCGAGGCGAAAAAACTGGAGAGATCAGGGAGGTAGTCGTTTATTTTATTGCATAGCCCATCAATCTTTGGGCCTGGGCCTGTGGCCATTATTGTGCAGCGATTGTGACTCCTTCCGGTGGTGAAGGTAGCTTAGATATGTAGAAATAAACAAACAAAACAAACAAAAGTGGAGATAGGACACCACCCTGTGGCACCCCTTGTTTAATTCTCCTTGGTTTTGATGATTCGTTTCTAAATTGCACCGATGCCTGCCGACCACCCAGATAATTTGCGGTCTACCTTTTAAGACATGGGGGAAGGGTAGACCCTTCCAGGTCCTGCAGTAACGAGCCATGGTTGACCGTATCGAAAGCTTTTGATAGGTCTAGCGCTACGAGTACTGTTCTATGGTGGGGGTATTGATTTAAACCGCAATTTATCTGGGTGCTAATGGCATTTAGCGCGGTGGTAGTGCTATGGAGTTTTCTGAAACCATGCTTATGAGGGGCTAGCTGCAAATTTGCTTGGAAATAAGGGAGCAAAATGGCTTCAAGCGTCTTTGCCACTGGCGATAGGAGATATATCGGACGATACGACTCACCAATGTTAGTTGGTTTCCCAGGCTTTAGTAGCGGGACTACCTTGGCCATTTTCCATTTCTCAGGTATGACAAAGGTGGAAAGAGACAGATTGAAGACATGCGCTAAATATTTGAACCCTCTTTCCCTAGGCTTTTAAGCATCGGCATGGCTATGCCGTCTGGGCCCACTGCTTTGGGTGGTTTAGCACGACCAATGGCGTCCTCAACCTCTTTAGCGGTGATGGTGATTGGTGACGCGCTGAATTTGTGTTTATGTGCGTGTCTATTGGCTCTCCGTCTATCTTTGTCGACCGTAGGATGCATTATATATTGTCGGCAGAAAGCGCTCGCGCATTTTTTCGCGTCCGACACTACTTTGTCGCCAAAGGCGATGGAAACTTTGTCTTTCTGCTTAGTCGGATTCGATAGGGACTTTACGGTGGACCAAAGTTTACCCACACCGGTAGAGAAGTTACAACCTCTTAGGTGCTCCTCCCATTTCGCCCGCTTGTGTTCATCCACAAGCAATCTGATGCGTTGGTTTTTATCCTATATTTGGGGGTCGCCTTGATCAAGCTGTCTTATAAGGTCACGTTCTCTCCCTATGTTTGCGGCCTCCGCCGGGAAGTGGGGCCGTATTTCGGGAATTCTCCCGGCGGGAATGAAATGTGCCGAGGCGGATTTAATGACCTTACGGAAGGCACGCTCCCCTTGGCGTGCATCAGTCGGGATAGGGAGGGCAGCAAAGCGGCTGTCTGTAAAGGATTTATATTCTTCCCACTTTCCTTTTTTGAAGTTTATGAAAGTGCGTTTTTCAGTGACGATGAAGTCGGCGGTACGCTCAAGCGAAATAAGTATGGGCAGGTGGTCGGATGCCAATGTTACCATCGGCTGCCAGTTGACGCAGTTTACGAGTTCTGCGCTCACGATTGAGATATCTGGCGAGCTATGACAGCTTCCTACCATACGTGTGGGGGCGTCTCCGTTTATTGTGCAGAACGTCGTTTCTTCTATTTGATCCGCCAACATCTCACCCCTACTGTTCGCCCACAAGTTTGAATGCCATAGATCATGATGGGCACAGTGAGTAAGGCCCTGATATTAGGGCGGTATCCACTGGGGCAACAGGTGGCAGGAGGGATGTAGATGTTGATGATTTCTAGGTTTGCATCGCCTGACCGGACACCTAGGCTTTGACGTTCTAAGACATTGTCCCTGCGGTCGATGCCAGGATCAAATATATAATATTGCACAGAGTGGTGTATGATAAACGCGAGACCGCCTCCATTTCCGCTCTCGCGGTCTTTCCTGTGGACGTTATACCCAGAGCAGGTCTGCAATGCAGATCTTGCTGTGAGTATAGTCTCTTGAATCGCAGCAATGCGGATGTTGTGCCGCTTCATGAAATCGACTATCTCCGTAATCTTCCCAGTTAGTCCATTACAGTTTAACTGAAGGATTCTGAAGTGCATAAGGGGAGACGTCGCCACTCTGGGGGTAAGTGACGGGTGACTACGCCTGGGTTGTGGAAGGCCAGGACGCAATTGCTGTTATGGCCCTGGGACTGGGCATCCTTGGGCAAGCATTGGGGTACCCGGATGATTTGGGTTTGCGACCTGGCAACATGGCGCGATGAAACCAGTTGGGGGGTTGCCGTCGCGGAGACCAGAATATCTGGGAAAGTGGCACCACCCAAGGCAGGAGCTGCATTGGGCGGATGTCGCAAACCTATATATTCTGTGCTGGCAGACGGTGCAAACGGAGGTAGGGACTAAGAGTCTGTTTCCCTGACCTACACGATTGCTGCCGGAAAAGAGGGGGGAGAAGACGGAGGCAGGGGCTGATGCTCAGCATTGCTACCAACTCTACTACGAAGGTAGTAGTTATGAGTGGTATCAGCTGTTTGAGTTGTTGGTGCCGTGGGGCGCGAGCAGCAGCGGGTACTTGTTGTGGCTTGCTGAGCAGCGGGGCTGCTGGAAGGTAGTGGGGGGCGCTAAGGCGTAGACTACGGGACGCCCTTGGGCGTGAACAGCAAGGAGCCCCAAAAGATTTATAAAAGTTACGTGGACGTCGGGTTTTCGGATCAAGCCCAGAACAACCTGTCCGATGCAACTATCCCTTGCACGAGACACACTGAACAGAGTATGACCGTCCTAAAAAGATTCTTTTCCGGCAGATGCAGCAAAACCATTTCTCAGGACCGGAGTCAGGAGACGGACCCGGATTGGATTCGATGCCTTCCCGGAGTAAGAGAATATGGAGCAGTCCTGCTGCAAGGAGCTGCTGGGAGGATGACAATTTGTGGGAGGGACGAAACAAATTAGATGGGGTCACACTGAAATGACAGTCCTTGGTCGGGAAAAATCCCGAGTCGCTCCGGTACATAGAACCGACTGCCTTGGGAAGCGACTGTTTTGCATTCGTTTAAAATTGTTTCCCATTGGTTCCTGATCAACTTCAAATCAGCTAATAAGGCATCTAGATGTCGGACCTCAACATCTGTGGTGGCGCCTCTCGCTTGGAGGACCACGCTTCTTTCATTAATGGTAGGGTTTTGAACCAAATTGAGGACAGCAAGATACATTCGAACTTGTTGATGTACTTGAGAATGCCGATAACATCGCCGTATGCTTGCGCAGTCAAATTTGGCTTTTGGCTGAAAGACTATGAAGAGAGCTAGGTACATTTTTTTGAGGATGTCACATCGTTGTGGAGTGCTGCCGAAGAAAATAATTGCAGCCGTACAACATTCTGCAGCATCAACACCACATAAATTGATAGCGTTTTCTTTTCTGAAATAAATTGTTGCCTAAGTAAATGGTAATACTCTACCCCATCGGGTTAGGGGGTCAGAATATACCCGCGGTAGGTATGCCTGTCGTATGCGTAAGAGGGGACTAAAATATCAGATTCCAGGGGATGTGTAGCGCAACCCTGCAGGTTGCCAGCGCAATATATAGCTTCCCCAAACCTAATTGTCAACCTCACCTATCCGCGGCGAATCCTGTTTCACTAACAGACGAGGCTCTGGCGACCCCAAGCTCGTCATGGAACTTGGGATGGGGAGGGAGGGAATGGCCTGAAGGTTTAATGTGGTCACATAAATCGTTCCCGAGATGGTCGGGCTAGCACCTTAATGGTGCTGTGGTACCGGAGCGTACCGGATCTGTATCCGGCAAAGGACCATCACATCGATAATACTCCTCAAAGCCTTCGGGGGCAACCTTATCGCTACAACAACAACAACAACAACAATAGAGTTACTCTACCCCAGAAAATGGTCAACATTTATAGTGCATACAAAGGACATTTCAACTCACCAAATTCACTCATATTAACAGAGTATATGTGGAACTTAAGAGTGAATTGAGAGTTTCACAAAGTTGCACTGCCACACCGCAGGTAAGAGTTTAACCTGTTACAGTATCCAGAACGAAGTTAAGCAAGAGTGACACGCGTTTCCCTGGGGAGTATGCATTCCTCTTCCGCAAGTTTTGGATAATTTTCGTTAAGCACTGGATTCACAGGGCAATTCCCGGCATAAAGGACCGACGCCTGTTTATGGAGATCACCAAGGACCTGCTTGTGTTTTTTCACTTCATACGGCTGGGTTCTCAGCTGCCGTATTTCCTCAAAATGCTTACGGAGATGACTCCTTAAGCCCCTAGGCGGTGCTGGTTCATCAATCAGATGTCTGTTGGGATGCCCAGGTTTCTGGGTATTCAACAGGAACTGTTTGGTCAGCATCTCATTTCTCTCCCTCATGGGGAGTATTCTCGCCTCATTATGCAGATGGTGTTCTGGGGACATAAGAAGACAGCCCGTGGCGTTCCGAGAGCAGTATTTTGGCAGGCCTGTAGTTTCGTCCAGTGGGTGATTTTTAGGCTTGGCGACCATATGGGTGACGCGTAGCACGTAATCGGCTGGCTAATTGCTTTGTATGTAGTCATGAGCGTTTCTTTATCTTTTCCCCAAGTACTGCCAGCGAGGGATTTGAGGATTTTGTTACGGCTCTGAATTCTCGGAACAATTACGGCTGCGTGCTCACCAAAATGTAAACCCTGATCAAACGTCACACCCAAGATTTTGGGGTGTAGGACAGTCGGTAGCGTAGTGCCACCGACGTGGATGTTCAAAATGGTCGACATTTGGGGCGTCCATGTTGTAAATAAGGTCGCGGAAGATTTAGTCGGCGATAATGCCAGGTTTCGCGAGGCGAAAAAACTGGAGAGATCAGGGAGGTAGTCGTTTATTTTATTGCATAGCGCATCAATCTTTGGGCCTGGGCCTGTGGCCCCCCAAACCTAATTGTCTACCTCACCTATCCGCGGCGAATCCTGTTTCACTAACAGACGAGGCTCTGGCGACCCCAAGCTCGTCATGGAACTTGGGATGGGGAGGGAGGGGATGGCCTGAAGGTTTAATGTGGTCACATAAATCGTTCCCGAGATGGTCGGGCTAGCACCTTAATGGTGCTGTGGTACCGGAGCGTACCGGATCTGTATCCGGCAAAGGACCATCACATCGATAATACTCCTCAAAGCCTTCGGGGCAACCTTATCGCTACAACAACAACAACAACAATAGAGTTACTCTACCCCAGAAAATGGTCAACATTTATAGTGCATACAAAGGACATTTCAACTCACCAAATTCACTCATATGAACAGAGTATATGTGGAACTTAAGAGTGAATTGAGAGTTTCACAAAGTTGCACTGCCACACCGCCATTTTATACAGGGTAAAAGTGTAACGCTTTTGCGTTGCGAGCAGGCAAGAATTTTCACAAAAGAACGAAATACCCCGTAAAGGCGTTGCCTGTTTTTTAGAATAGAACAACAACGCTTGCGTAACACTTTATCCAGAAAAGAAAACGCTATCATAGCTGCGGGTTGCACAAGGCGAGTAATCAGCATTCGAGTTTTTGTCGAGAATGTGACGTAGTGCTCCGTTGTAAGCTCCTTTCATATTGGCGCCGTTATCGTACCCTTGTGCACGACAATCTTCAATCATGTATGGCAAATTAGATCAGCGATTTTCTGAGCAGTTTTTTGGTTACAATTCACGAAAGCCAAAATCTGTTCTGGAATTGTAAATTTGTTGCTTTCGAATTGAAATGGAGTGAGCGCAAAATGAACGTAGTCAACGTGACTAGCATCAAGCATAGCATCAACGATAATAGCAAAATACTTAGCTTTCTTGCCTTGATCTAATATAGTTTCCCTCACATGCTTTGCACAAATTTCTATAAACTCGTTCTGAATGTCTGGGGAAAGATAGTGAACTTGTAAACGTTTGTGCTGCTATTGTGAAATCCTAACTCCAAATGATCTCTAAGTATCGGATCATAATGGCTTATGAGATCTTAGATGCCCAAAAAATGTCCATCCTTTCGCTTTTTGAAAAAAAAAATAGTGTCCAAAATTCTATATAAAATTTCTTTCCACTTTTGAATTTCAGTGATTAGCTGTTCATTGTAAGAGTATCAATTGTAGCCTCCTTTCGAATTAGGTTTTGTAAAGATCGCCATTGAATATAACATTTAATGTGATCTTCAGTATTTTCGTGTGATGGCAGTTTAGCGTATAGCTTCTTCCATACCTGGAATTTCGAATATTCGCCAGGACAACAAATTTTAGGTCGATTTAAAATATTGGTGCTTAACAGACGACATGGTAGGCAATAAAAAGCATTGCTACTGGCACTCCACACCAACCAGTGACGCTCCACTTTCTCTCAATTTGGCAAGATTCTGTTTAACAACGAGGTAGGAAATGCCTCGTCATGACAATCACGTGGAAAAATAACAGGGCATTTTTGATGACCTCGACGAATTATTTCGTTGACTTCTTCAGATCGCAAAAATTCATTATTCACGGTACCGATATCGAAACCGTTTAAATAATCTAGACTTTGATACAGAGTTGGTGGTATTGTTAGAAGCCTTTTTGAAGATGAACCTTCATCAGTGTTACCACGAAAACTTTACGATTTCGGATTCATGTAAACATATATGTATTTTTGTTTGATGTTTTTATTGTCTCCTCACTGTTCGAGGGAACAGGTAAAAATTCATTATCAATATTCGTTGCTTTTGAAATTCGGCTTAAAATTTCCACCATGGAACAACTAAAGACTATCCTGAATTAAAAAAATGTCTTAGTACCTCTAAATCGCGGGCCCTCCGAGAAATACCGGGCCCCCTGAGAAATATCGTGCCCTGCGCTTGCCAGGCTAAGGCTCCAGCTATTAGGAGTGATAAAGCTGTCAGATCTAGAAGCAGCAAGTGGCTTAAGTCCTAGGAAGCTTCTAGTATTTGTCAAGAGGACGGAGTTTTTTTATAACATAGGTCCTGGTTCTTGATAGGGTTTTCAGCTTGGTCGTTAAAACAAACTTCTGGTAACACTACGGACTCATTCAGTCTATGTGAGATCCTCATGAACCGGCCACTTCAACCTAACCTATATTTTGTGTTTTGGTTTTTACTTTAGAATCTACCGGTTAAGTAAGCGATGTCAGCTAACTAAGCACCTTCAAATGTATATCCAAGTTAAAGGACTATAGTCCTTGTTTTACAAAAAAATTAATTTGTTGGGCCAACTCGCCCAACCAACAACACTAAACAACACAAGTTCAAATAGTCTTTTACAAGTATATTTTAACTCAGTTTATTCACAATTATAATTAAGATTAAATTACTCTTAACTCCAATCCGTCCCGAACTCGACTGCCGGCTCTGCCGCAACTGCTCCCATATATAGCCAATCAACAAGCCGCGACGCGCCTCTTGCGTAACTTGTTGACAGGCCGCTGTGTGAGAATGTTGAAGTCGGTTTCTTCCCACAGGTGCTGTATGTGTGCATTTCACAACCATGTGTAATAGAATTTAGCTGACTGTGCGTCTGGAGTAGTTCCGTAGCATGAGTGTTAATTGCCGTCACTAACCATGGCCTTGAATTAAGGTGTTAGGTTGCCATGCGCGGCCGTATGTAGTGAGAACCATAATTTGCAGGTGTTAGTTGCCGTCACTAGCCATAGCCTTGAATTAAGGTGTTGGGTTGCCATGCGCAGCCGTATGTTGTGGGAAAGATAATTTGCTGACTCCGCGCGCGTGTACTGGCCATACGTGGGAATGTTGCGATAAGGGCAACTGGCGTGTGTTAACTCTTCCCCCTTTAAAGATCTGCGTCCCGCAGATTAGGATTTGGACAAGTGTCCTCTTTATGTTGTCTTCTAATGGATAGTCGCAATTCCGGGAATTTTAGGCCCGTTGTTAATTTCCTCCAAATTATCCAAATCATGAGTAGGAGCAGAAGTAGCCCCAAAGTTTCCGACGCCGTGAACCAATTTGTTTTGTCCCTCAGGTACCTCAAGAGCTTAACATTGCCGATTGTCATCTCGTGTACAAGATTGAGGTTAACTGCAAGGCTTTTATTTGCAATAGTAGATAGCACAGGGGGGAGTATTTGAACTCCTGAACTACTCATACTCCAGTAGGTTCTGTCACCAATGCGGATCGTTTCATTGTCCAGTTGAAGGATGTAAGAGCCGCTCAGGTGATTGGGAGCATCACCTGACCACACGGTGTTATTGAAATTGTCTAAGAGAATCGTGTCTTCCTTGATCACCTCAATCGATGAGTCATTGCAATTGATGTACCGACAACTAGTTTTACCACCTTTGAGCAGACGTGGCAGACAGTCGTCCTCTCGAAGTAGGTCCAGCGCTTTTTGCTTGCATACCATTGCGCTTGTAAGGTGGGTGCAGCTATCCTTGATACCATACGTTTGCTCTTTGTTGATTAAGACTGTGCTGTACTTCAGGTTTATGCGATGTCCGTCTTTTACAATTGCTCTGGTGATCAGATGGTTAAATCTCGTTTGGGCCACCTTTGGCATGGACACAACGTAGAGTAGCATTGTGCCGTTGGTGTAGATTGAAGGTTCGCTGAATTCTATTGCTTCGATCACATTGCTGTATGGAAGGACATCTACTTCGCTTATAAGTCCATTGATCTCTTCTTTGTCTAGTAGGTTGCTGTTGACAATACCTGCCTTAGCCATCTGGCAGGCCTGCACCAGTTCGTTCATATCGTCCTTCAGGATCATGACTTTCTGAAGGATTTCTTGTGAAAGCTTTATGAGATGATTCTGGCCAATGATGTCATTCGTGTTGGTTACGATGCCGTTAACAACCTGCAATAACTCATGAGTTTTCTTAAATATTTCAGAGTTTACCTTGTATTGTTGGTTATTGTTAGATACTAGCGTGTCTTGGGCTCGTAGGAGCTCA